>NW_020664444.1:14835497-15076717 GCF_002925995.2 Terrapene triunguis | reverse complement strand
GGTTTTGGCTGCTTGGGGCGGCCAAAACCCTGGAGCCGGCCCTGCCTAAGGATTAATCTGCTTGTCTGTATAAATATATATTTCTTATAAATTTGAGTATTTGGTGTAATAGGCTTATAGATTTATATTAAAAGTAAGTTTGGTTGTAATGCAAGAGACCTACAGGCCAAAACCCTGTATGTGAAGCTAAGGCAAAGGTAGCACATTTTGGGACCCTTACCCAGAAAAGTAATAATAGACAAAACACCCACACAGATGTCTAGAGACCTTTTGCCTAAACCAATGAATAATGGAAGATGGCAAAGGGGATTTTTCAAAGTGGTATGACAAATGTAACAAGTACACCACAAATGCGTACTTACCTGTCATCCATACACACATACATACTAGTCTATGGGGTAAGTGTACCCTAACATTTCTGTGGGGGAAGGATGAAATTTGGGCATAAGAGGAAGGATTTCCAACTAATGCCCTATAAAAAGGCGAGGCAGCTTGCCATTAGGCAGGCAATCTACCCACCTATCTGCTCCTGTCTACTCTTCATTGCCTCCACCTTCAATTACGTATCGATGCTACCCATCTACGACGGCTATTAACTATTAATAGGCCGTACTTTATTTCTTTTCAGACTGTAAGTTTAAGGTAACTAGACTAAGCTTGCATTTATTTCAGTTCAAACTTAATAGGTTAAGCCAGAGAATAAACAGCTCTGCATTTAGCTTCTGCTGCCAGAGGTGTGAAAATGTCCAAGGCGTTGCCGCTGTATCTGCCAACACCAGGTTATTAAAACAGTGTGAGTATTAACCCCGTTTGAGCTCATAAATATTGTATTATCATATGTATCTTTAGAATAACATTAATACAAGTGTAACTCTGTAATTCTAACAGTTTTACTATTTGCTTACTATTTCATTGATTTTAATAAAAGGTCTTTATGACTATATCTGTCTCAGTGTAAGCTTCCTGTCAGACCCCCGAAGTTCCTTTTATAAACTCTGTGAAGCCTGATTCAGGACGAACTTTATCTTCTGATCAAACAAATTGGCGAGCCAAAACCCATACTAATTAATACCCATAATAATAATTATTAATATTATCAATTAATTAAATAAAATTAAATTAAGTGGATAAATTAAATCAACACTACTAACACACCCCAAATCAGGCTACAGTTGGCTAGCCCCAGGCCTTCCACTCCTTAATTGGTGAGCATGTGCAATAGCAGTAAATACAAAAACTTTTTTCACTTCTGGTATCATGTGAAGAGCTGTGTAATCCAGGAGCTATTTGTTATGCATAACATCAATAACTTTATTGGTCCTACTAATTTATGAACAAGGTTATATATTTTTATGTGCCAGTATATTGAGCCTTTTATATTATCTACTTGTGTTCACATATCTACAGCTATATCTTTTATACATAACTCATGTAATATAGGGTCAGTAAATAAGTGTATAAGTTAGGTATGCAATAATATACCTAACCTATTTCAAATGCTGATCCTCATTTCTATGTTTGAGTTAGCGTCTAGGCTGTTCGGGACATGGACTATGTCTTCCCCTATACTTGTACAACACTGAACACTTTCAAGATGCTCACTATTCTTTCTACCCCACATTCTGGCTTATCTTGCACTCCTATGTACTGGGAGGAGGATGGGAGAAGGAATGGGGGAAGCTGTGATTAAAAGGAGCAAATGTTCAGAACCATGACCCTTTGGGGACATGTTCCAGATCTCAGAGGTGGACAAAACCATGAGTCAGAAGGGAGTGGAGTGGTAAATAGAACAGAAAAAGGACATGGTTACAGGAAATGTGGGTATGACATGCCCATTGGCCAGAGCTTTGCATGATGAGCACTCAAAATGTCAGAATTCCTACATGCTCATCACTCATCACTTATTCCAGCCACAAGCAGGAGTGTGCAGTTTATCTGGGCCCTCTGTGCAGCCTCCACCCCAGCTAGCCTGTGGAAATGGGAAACATGGAACCAGTCTTTGGCTGAAGCAGCTCAGGGCTCTGTGGCAGCCTTTGGCAGGAGTCACTAGGGTACAGACAGTGACTCCTGTCATAGGCGCCGACTTTTACTTTTCCCCGGTGGTGCTCTACCCCCGCTCTGCCCCAAGGCCACGCCCCCCACTCCGCCCCTTCCCCCAAGGCCCCGCCTTTGCTTTGCCTCTTCCTGCCCCTGCTCCACCCCCTCTGCCAAGGCCCCACTCTCACTTCACTTCTTCCCACCCCCAAGCCACCTATCAGCTGTTTGGTGGCATCCCCAATCAACTGTTTGGTGGCACCCAGATTAGCTGATCAGGTGTGCTGCCAAACAGCTGTGGCTGGTGGGTGCTGAGTACCCACTATTTTTTTTCCATGGGTGCTTCAGCCCCAGAGTACCCATGGAGTTGACGCCTATGCCTCCTGCCCTTGGCATTCATCTGTGATGTTCTGGAGGGCTCCCTATGTTATCATGGCCTCTGCCTCAGAATCCTCATCTGCTGTGGTGAGGGATCAAGTAACTGAATGAGGGCTGGGACCCTTATTGTGGCTGTCAGGGCCGGCTCTAAATTTTTTGCCACCCCAAGCAAAAAAAAAAAACAACAACAAAAAACAAGCACCACCCCGCCGTAACAACCCCCCCGAGCGCCGCCCCTCCAAAACAACCCCCCCGAGCGCCGCCCCGCCGAAACAAAAACAAAACCCCCTGAGCGCCACCCCGCCGAACCAAAACAAAAACAAAAACAAACCCGAGCGCCGCCCCACCAAAACAAAACAAAACAAAAAAACCCGAGCGCTGCCCCACCACTCCAATATTGGCCGCCCCTTAGGAGGTTCCGCCCCAAGCACGTGCTTGTTCGGCTGGTGCCTGGAGCCGGCCCTGGTGGCTGTTTCCTCCTCAGAGGATCTGCCTATCCAAGGAATCTTGGCTGGAGTGCAGAATAGGTCAGAATGCAGGCTCTTTATTGCCAAGTCTGTGTTTATCAGCTGGAGCAAAGCACTTTGAACAGAGAACATCTGTATAAACCCACCCCCTGTTATGGGACCAGCTACTGTTGAGCACTGTTGACAGGGAGGGCAGCTCTAGCAACTATTCTCACAGTTACAGCTGCAACATCTACATTCAAATGCCAGGCAGAGGGAACTCAAAACAAGATTCACTGCTGGCCTTGCTTGTGCACAGAGGTCAATGGGGGAGATCGGTGAAGGCCGCGAGGCTAACAGCTACATGGGAATTTAACATGAAGTGAAGTGTTAATTTCCTTGGCATAAATAACATTTTCTGTTAATGTACGTTCAATGATTCAGCATTTCCAAGACACATCACTGACTAAAATAAAGTGTGTGGAGGTTTGTGAGGGATGGAGACTATATTTGGATCTAAAATAAAAGGCAGCCATCAATGTGTGGGATGGCTAAGACGTACGATTCTACTAAGCAGAGGGGACAGGTGTTAGCCCTGCTTCTAAAATATCAGCTCAGCAGTAAACTGGGCAGCAGAAGCCAGCCATGTTTAATCCATACATCGGTGGCCATTAGGAAATGGGAATGTTAATTGCCATTCTCTCTCTGTGCCAGAACCAAGTACCTGGATTTCTAATTGAGAGCAATGGCTGAAAAGGCTGATCCGGCACAATTGAGCACCTTGGTTACCTTAAAATGAGAATGTCTTTCTTTACGAACTGCTTCTTGTAACCAGGGCCGGCTCCAGGGTTTTGGCCGCCCCAAGCAGCCAAACAAAAAACAAAACAAAAAAGCCGCGATTGCGATCTGCGGCGGCAATTCGGCGGGAGGTCCTTCGCTCCGAGCAGGAGTGCGGGACCATCCGCCGAATTGCTGCCGAACAGCTGGACGTGCCGCCCCTTTCCGAAGTGGCCGCCCCAAGCACCTGCTTGGTAAGCTGGTGCCTGGAGCCGGCCCTGCCTGTAACATCACACTATAGATTGCACTTGTGATATAGCTTTATAAACTGTTAAGATAACCACGCCCCTCTTTACACAAGGTTGATTTAGAAGTTGTCATTTTGTTGGGCAGCTTTCGAGCCACCTGCTGAAGGCATGTATACATATCACAAGCAAAAAATCATATCATATTTTGATATGACTTTATCACAAGGGTTTAATAGACTGAAAACAGCTTTTAATGGTGACACTCTTAATCCACCTCTGCTTTATTTAGCCTAAAGGGAAGTTTCAAGAGGAAGTGTTTTTACCCTTTCCGATACAACTTCTTGGCATATATAGGTCATCTTTCTCCAGTTACAGGGAATCCTTAAATGCAAAAAATGTTTGGATGTACAAAATCACTTGTATCTGTTCACGTGCACTCGGCAGGGAATGAATATTTCAGCAAAGTTACTTTATTGTTCATCCAGTATAATCGCTTGTGATAATTTGTAGTCAGTTTAGAAGGATTGTCATGTGGAATATATTGCATAGGCGCCCACTTCCCCTCTTTTCCATGAGTGCTCGACCCCCCCCCCCCGCTGCCCCCAGCCCCGCCCCCACTCCACCCCTTCCATGAGGCCCCACCCCTGCCCCACCTCATCCCACCCCTTCCCTGCCTCCATTCCAACCCCTTCCCCAAAGTCCCTGCCCCAACTCTGCCCCCTCCCTGCCCCTATTCCAACTCCTTCCCCAAATCCCCCCCTGACCCCGCCTCTTCCCCGCCTCCTCCCCTGAGCACTCCACGTTCCTGCTCCTCCCCCCCCTCCGGAGTGTGCAAACAGCTGTTTGGCAGCGGCCAGGAGGGAAGTGCTGGGAGGTAGGCGGAAGAGCGGGGACGCGGCGTGCTCAGGGGAGGGGGAAGAGGAGGTGGGGCGGGGGGGTTAGGGGAGCTTGGCTGCTGGTGGTGCAGAGGGGGGGAGGAGCGAGGACACAGCTCACTTGGGGAAAGGGGCAGGAAGAGGCGGGGCAGAGGTGGGGGTGGGGACTTGGGGAAAGGGATGGAGTGGGGGGCAAGGCCTGGGACAGAGTCAGGGGTCCAGCATCCCCTGGCCAGCACCAGTGTCTCCTTGAATAAAGCACACGGTGACTAGCTGGTGTGGAAATTTTTAATCAAAATTTTTCTTACACCATCTAACAATGGAAGGCAAGTGCCAACAGAAAAGAAAATACACAGATGAAAATCGAGGCTTCCAACAGGAGTGGGAGAATAAGTACTTCTTCGTTGAACGTAATGGTAAGGCCATGTGTCTTCTTTGCCAGATGTGTATCTCTCAGTTCAAATCTTCAAACTTGCAGCGTCATTTCGCTTCTAGCCATGCACATATGGATCAAGAATTCCCACAAGGTTCTGAACTCCACGCTTTAAAACTGAAAACTTTGAAAAAACAAACAGGTGTAGAAGCCCAGTTCTTCACCAGATTTGCCAACCGATCGCAGACTGTAACATTAGCTTCCTATTATGTGGCCTGGCACATAGCCCATGCGAAAAAGCCCTACTCTGAAGGAGAGCTTATAACCATGTGCCTCACGGATGTGATTTCAGTCCTGTCACCAGAGAATGAGAATCTACAGAAGAAAATGTCTGGCCTGCAGCTTTCACGCCACACAATAGAACGCAGAATCTCCAACCTGAACAGTGACATCGAATCGCAACTGCACACGCAACTTCAGCAGTGTGAGTATTTGCGCATCACTTTGGATGGGTTGTGCCATGCACAGGATAAACCTTATTATTGGTATTTGGTCACACTGTATCTGACAACTGTGTTGTAAGGGAAGAACTCATCGATATCGTGTCACTAAAGGACAGAATTCATGGACCAGATCTAAAGGAGGCGTTGATGTTGGTAGTTGCGAAAAGCCACTTGCCTTTACAGAAGCTCACTGCCATTGCAATGGACGGGGCTCCGTCCATGTGGGGATCTGCAAATGGATTAATAGGGCTTTGTAAGTCTGACGCGAGCGTTCCCGAATTTTGGACATTTCACTGTATTATTTATCGGGAGCAACTGGTATCTAAAAATCTCAAATTTGATCATGTCATGAAACCTGTCTTGCACATTGTGAATTTCATTCTCTCAAATGCACTCAAAGACAATTTCAAAATCTAATTGAAGAAGTTGCCCACCACTGGTTTAAAGGCTCTTACCTTCAGGGCCGGCTTCAGGTTTTTTGCGGCCCCAAGCAAAAAAAAAAAAAAAAAAGTGCAGCCCCCAAAGAGCCGGAATGCCGCCCCTTGAAAAGGGCCGCCCCAAGCACATGCTTGTAACGCTGGTGCCTAGAGCCGGCCCTGCTTACCTTTAACACATAAGGCCCACATAACAGTCCCCGAACAAGTCTTGATCTTCCAGGAGCTGCTTCTTCTGCTGTAAAGCCTCAGGCTTCTCAGCTGTCTGGAGAGCTCTGGAGTCTTTCTCCTGTTTGTTCAGGGTCTCTCTGAGTGCACCTGTGCAGTGAGCAGTAGCAAGTCTCATAGCCTGGGTTAACAGAGTCAGGCTCGCACCATGGCACTGAAAATAGCTGTGTAAACGTTGCAGCTTGGGTTGGAGCTCAGCTCTCAGCTCCAGGCTGAACCAGGTCTACACAGCTATTTTTAGCACCATACCACAAGCCTGAGTCTGCAGACCCAGGCTCTGAGACTCGCCACTGCTCACTGTGTAGAGCCACCCTGCCACATCTCCCTACCTGGAGAGCTTTTTGCAATCTTTCTCCTGCTTATTCAGAGTCTCGCCCAGGCTTCCCCACCTGGAAAACTTTTGCCTAGTTCAGCTCACTAAGGCTATGTCTACACTGGAGACCTTACAGTGGCACAGCTGTATCGGTGGAGTTGCGCTGCTGTAAGATCTCTCACGTAGCCACTCTGTGCTGACAGGAGAGATCGCTCCCATCAACATAATTAAATCACCTCCTACGAACAGCGGTAGCTATGTCAGCGGGAGAAGCTCTCCCACCCACATAGCACTGTGCACATTCGCACTTATGCCAGTGAAACTTATATCGCTCAGGGGTGTGGTTTTTTTACATCCCTGAGTGACATAAGTGGTAATATAGACATGGCTTAAAAGCTTCCTTTCTTCTCTAGAGCTGTTCTTTTCTCCTCAGGGGCTTTTTCTTTTTTTCAACTGAGCTCTCCTAAGCCTTTTATTAGGCCCAGGTGCTCCTTCTTTAATTACCTGTCTTCCAGCTACTTAAGCAGTTCACTGTTTCCTGGTGGACCTGGGTTGGCTCATTCCCTTCAAGTAGGTTGGGCATCTGACTCCTTTAAAGGGCCAGCCCTGTGACAGGTATATGTGGGCATGCAAATACCATTGCAGTTCTGTTGTGGCAGGAAAAAAAATTGCAGTGTGGTTGTGCTGAACTGCGTTAGCTCTAAATGTCAGGTGTGTGTGTGTCAGCACCCACTTGCACAAACATAGTTCTGTCTTCAGTGTTCATGATCTTTCTTTCTCATCACCATGGTATCAGAGCACCTTAATCTATAAGAGTCTTCAAACAGTTTGATTGCTCTGCGAACTGTTTCTGCCCCATTCAGAGAGTTAATTATTATAACTAAAAAGGACATGAAGAGGTTATACATGAACAGAGGGCTTTTGATCCTGGATGATCTTTAGACTCTGAAGGCTGCTGTGGTGATGAAAAGGAACCATTGTTTGTTTTGGATTTTTTTTTAAAGTAACTAGTTAAAATTAATAAATAAACCTTTAAAATAAGACATTTTCTATCATTGTCAAGCTGCCTTTTAAAGGAGTCAGCAGCTTGTCTCTAGAGAGTTGTTTTTTGTGTAGGGCATTAGACTTTGCTCCTTGTTTTTTATGTCTATACTAACAAATCCCCGAGACTTTTTTATTCTGCTTTAATTTTCTGCCATCATTTGAGATATTACAGTGCCCTATTGATACCTTAGATAGATACATCTGTGTTATGCATTGATATTTAAAGAATTCAGAGATGAACCCAAACAAGAATCCTGAATCCAAATGCTTTCACATCTTTGAGGTTTTAAAAATCTGGGTCCTGATCTGAATCTTGTGGCTTAAACTCACGCTATTAAAAAAACAAAATAAAACAAGCCTCCAGCCCCCAAAGGTATACACTCCCGGATATGCACTCCTTGGACATATCAGCTTGTAGTCTGCTGTCCTCTTCATTCTGAGGTCACCTTCCTGCCACTTCCATGTAGGGTGACCAGACAGCAAGTAAGAAAAATCGGGACGGGGGTGGGGGGTAATAGGAGCCTATATAAGAAAAAGCCCCAAATATTGGGACTGTCCCTATAAAATCAGGACATCTGGTCACACTACTTCCATGTAACTCCACAGTTGGCAAATTTCCTTCTGGTCCTGCATAGTTTGCCTTTGTCTTGATTCACCTCTGCTTCATACTCTTGGCTAGTTGGCAATGCAGGAATTTGAATGCTATGGAGAGCAACATTCAGGGGTGGGAAAAGGATAAACAAGATCCAAAGTCACCAGTAACTCAAGGCTTCACCCATCTCCCACAACACTTTTCCTCCCAAGTGCATTCCTTCCACTCTTGAATCCCAAGTGTGGCAGCTAAGCTCAGATAGCTTGTGGGCAGCAATCATCTGTGTTGCTGCAACTCAGCCTGCTGCTCTCAACTTCTGACTCACTGTTCCCTCTGGGTCTCCTCTGAATTTGAGACCATTTTCCATGTGAAAGCACAGTATATGCAATGGGTGTAAGCCTGAATCCTTTATTCATACTAAACTCTCATTGAAATTTGAGGGATAGAAGGATAGTCTTATGGTTAAGGCACTGGACTGGAACTCAGGTGATTTGGGCTCAATTTCTGGCTCAGCCTTGGGCAAGTCCCTTAGTGTCTTTGTGCTTCAGATTCCTCACCTGTAAAATGAAGATAATAATACTGTTATGAAACTTAATGTTTATAAAGCATGTTGAGGTCAGTGGACTGAAGGTGATATATAGAAATGGAAAATAGTTAGTCAGTGGGAGTTTCGATTAAGAAAGTACTGCTGGATAGGGCCCAGGTGCAGCAATCTTTTTGTAAGAGACTTCTTACTTCTTACTGTTGCTCTCTTTCAAACAGCCAAGACATTCGGGTTATGATCTGTGTGTTTATTATCGACTTATATCAAGAGGGGCATTAGTTTGTTAGAATATCTGCAAATCATATTATACCCTCTTTTCAAAGTTTGCCTTCCTCTGTTGATTGGATTTGTGAACTCTGTGATCAAGAGACCCATGTCTCAGGCACTGCTGCACTCACATGGACCTCCTTGCAGGATCACAGCTTGAGAGACTGTCTTTGCTGGAAGCTCACTTGGATACTTGCTTACACCAACAAGGTGTTAATTTATATAAAATTGGTTCCACTAACATTTAACATTACAATCCACCCATGGTAATTTACAGATAGATCTTTCTTTTTCCTGGAATGGGTTAATTCTGCAATCTGTTGAGGATTCTGCTGAGTCTAGGGTTGCCGCCTGTCCACTTTTCACCTGGACAGTCCGGTTTTCAGCTTGTGTGTCTGGGTGCCATTTGACAATCCTTGATGTCCAGTTTTTTTTATCTAGAGGGGAAGAGGTGGAGCAGGGGCTGGGCCTTGGGAGAAAGAGGCGGAGAATGGGTCGGGGCCTCAAGGGAAGAGGTGGAGCGAGGCGTGGCCTTGGAGGGAAGAGGCAGAGCAGGGGGAGGAACTTCGGGGGTCCAGTTACCAGCCATTAGAAAGGTGGAAACCCTAGCTGAGTCTGTGTACTCAAATAAAAATTCATAGGGCCTGATGCGGTCATGCTTATTCGGTTGAGTAGACCCAGTGGTCCAGTTCCTGAAAGGTACTGAGCACATGCTACAACCATTGCCTTCAGTGAGAGTATTGCTTGGGTAAGAACTGAATAAAAACTTCATTGTCTGATCCATTGACTTTACTGGTTCTATTAGTTTGAGTTAGGTCTCAGGATCTGGCCTACAACGTGGCAATAGTTTCTTTGCGTTCTTTTTAAAGCATTATTTGGTCTATATTAGGGCTGTCAAACAATTAAAAAAATTAATCGCGATTAATCGCACGATTATTTGTGCTGTTAAACAATAATAGAATACCATTTATTTAAATATTTTTGGATGTTTTCTACATTTTCAAATATACTGATTTCAGTTACAACACAAAATACGTGTACAGTGCTCACTTTATATTTATAACTGCATTCAAAAATAAAACAATGTAAAACTTTAGAGCCTACAAGTCTACTCAGTCCTACTTCAACCAATCACTCAGACAAACAAGTTTGGTTGCAATTTACAGGAGATAATGCTGCCTGCTTTTTGTTTACAATGTCACCTGAAAGTGAGAACAGGAGTTCGCATGGCACAGTTGTAGCCGGCGTCACAAGATATTTACGTGCCAGAGGCGCTAAAGATTCATATGTCCCTTCATGCTTCAACCACCCTGGTGACGGATTCTGCTTGATAACGATACAAAGCAGAGCAGACCGACGCATGTTCATTTTCATCATCTGAGTCAGATGCCACCAGCAGAAGGTTGATTTTCTTTTTTGATGGTTCGGGTTCTGTAGTTTCCATATCTGAGTATTGCTCTTTAAAGACTTCTGAAAGCATGCTCCACACCTCATCCCTCTCAGATTTTGGACGGCACTTCATATTCTTAAACCTTGGGTCGAGTGCTGTACCTATTTTTAGAAATCTCACATTGGTACTTTTTTGGTTTTGTCAAATCTGCTGTGAAAGTGTTCTTAAAATGAATATGTGCTGGGTCATCATCTGAGACTGCTATAACATGAAATATTTGGCAGAATGCGGGTAAAACTGAACAGGAGACATACAATTCTCCCCCAAGGAGTTCAGTCACAAATTTAATTAACGCTTTATTTTTTTAATGAGGATCATCGGCATGGAATCATGTCCTCTGGAATGGTGGTTGAAGCATGAAGGGCATACAAATGTTTAGCATATCTGGCGCGTAAATACCTCGCAACGCCGGCTACAAAAGTGCCATGCGGACACCTTTTCTCACTTTCAGGTGACATTGTAAATAAGAAGCAGGCAGCAGTATCTCCCGTAAATGTAAAAAACTTGTTTGTCTTAGTGATTGGCTGAACAAAAAGTAGGACTGAGTGGACTTGTAGGCTCTAAAGTTTTACATTGTTTTGTTTTTGAGTGCAGTTATGTAACAAAAAAAATCTACATTTGTAAGTTACACTTTCACGATAAAGAGATTGCACTACAGTACTTGTATGAGGTGAATTGAAAAGTACCATTTCTTTTATCATTTTTATAGTGCAAATATTTGTAATCAAAATTGATAATATAAAGTGAGCACTATACACTTTGTATTCTGTGTTGTAACAGAAATCAATATAACTGAAAATGTAGAAAAACATCCAAAATATTTAATAAATTTCAATTGATATTCTATTGTTTAACAGTGTGATTAATTGTGATTAATTTTTTTGAGTTAATCGCATGAATTAACTGCGATTAATCGACAGCCCTAGTCTATATACATGTCTATTTAAACAAATATTGCAATAGATACTCATTTGATTAACTAGTCTCTTACTATATTTACGCTCCTGCCATACTGTGTCTGGACTAGAATTTTCTAACTTTGCACAGAGTTCAAGTATAACATTTACTAAAAACAAATGGAAGGGGGAAACAAAAACCTTATAATACAGTATAGACATGAAAGTTAAGCAACAGAGAACAAAGACCAAGCCTCTGCGATTGTGTTGAATAAACACCTCCTGCAAGGTCATGAGTGCCCTTGGTTAAGTCAGTGGGAGTTGATGATAGTACCTTGTCATATTGAGGCGATAGGGATATAATATTTTATCTGGTCCAGTAGAGATGTGTTATATTAATTTTTACAGGCATTTCAGAAACGGATACAAATACAGATCAGAAACTGCATTAGTCAAGAAGATAATAAATACTTAAAGAAATATGCCAGTGGCTTCAGGACTATTATTTAACTTATTTTAAAATTACTGGGCACTTCTAGATTCTGCAGACTCAATTTTCAACCAACATCCAAAAATGTGTGTGCATAATTTTCGGGAGCACCTGTTTGTGTAACTATAGGGAGATATCTCTTTAAGAGACCCATTGGGAGGAGGTAGGAGTGAGTTGTGTCTGGGTCATTGTTGCTAGGCAGATTAAGCACTCCACATCCAGAAGCTTCTGGAATTGGGTGTGGTAGTTTTGGGTATGCTCCAATAGGTTCCCTGTTGTTAGGGTCAGACTCCATGAGGCAAGCAGTCAGGGCAGCTGCTTTGCAGAAGGCCATGTGTCCTGTGTGAGTTGGGAGAAGCTGAGCCCAGGAGCAGAAAGCAGGCTGTTGTCCCTAACTCTGAAGCATTTTGCAGCAGCCCCTCTAACAGGGAAGCCTGGGCAAGGGGAAATTGTGAAGGAAAAATAACTTCTATTTTAATTGTATGCTTTGAATGTTGTTTTGATTTTAGCCAAACTGTTCTAGTTAAATTATCTCAACTAGTCTGATTCACCAGCTTTTCTTTAAATGTAGTAATGGGGAAAGAGTTGTTTATATTTTGCTATTCTCAGTTTTGTATTTTCTTGTAACAGGGTTTCTGTACACATAACTGAGTGGTTAATCAGTTAGCTGACTGGCTAGCAGTGATTTCAGCAGAGGAAGAGTCTGCGTAGATTCCAATGGAAGATTCCTACAAGCAAGTGGAGGGAAGATGTTGTTTTAGACTCAGCAGACTGTGTAGATTTGGTGATCAAAGACTCTGAGATTTAGGTGAACAAAACCTAAGCTTTTAGGAACTCTCAGTTTCTTCTCACTGTATTTCTGTGGGGACTGAACTGTTCAGATTTTAATTTGTTTTCTTTATGTTTATGTGTAACTGTGACGGTAATGTCTGTGGATTATAAAATAGCCATGTCATGCTGTAAAAATTAGATTATTATTTGTTTCTTTATCATAAGATTTTATAAAGTTATTTAATTAAATTCATTTTTTTTAGTTTCTTTTGGGACTTGAATGTGAGGAGGTTGACCCTGTACAATTCTTGCTGAAAATCCTTAGAGACTGAACTCTGGGTCTCCAGCTACTTTCTATGGGAGTTGGGGTTTTTTTTCTTAAGGTACTGGAGACAGGAAATGAAGTGAACTCTAGCCCACCCAAAGGTTACATTTGCATGTGCAAAACTAGGCATTTGTGTGCTCACACAAATCAGACAGTTCAGCTCCAAAGCCAGTTTAGTGTGAGGGGGCATGCCTTTGAAGGATGGCTGAACATTAGGCCTTAAATACCAAGATTTTCTTTTGTTAGTTTTGAAGCTACTCTTCCATAGCCAATTTTTTGGGGGGGATCCATAAAACCACATTTTGTATTCTCATGCTGGCTCTGCATAGCAGTTAACTATGAAACCCTATCCCCAGAGCTGTAAAAACACCATAAAGCTACTCTAAAGCCAAAGAAATAAAAGTTGTTGTTAAACAAAGTCAGCCATGTTAACTTCAGCTCCATTTAAAATAGATGGGAAAACAATCAGTTTGTTACATTAGAAAAGACAAAAATGAGTGGAAAAAATATGTTGTTTGCAAACTTCTAAGGACGTGTTACAAACAATAGAGAGAAAAAACCCTACACTGGAGACTATTTTTATGGGGGGAAATTCCCAACATCATTCAAGCTGATGCAATATGAATGAAAAGTCTAAAAGTTAAAACAGTGATCTGGGAATAAGGAGATCCAGGGGCCACTCCCAGTTATGCCACTGATTCTCTATGTTCTGCAATTACTAATCTTTCTGGGCCTGATTCTCAGTTACTCTATGTCTCCTACCTAGCTGGAGCAGAGCTAACCCTTCTTCCAGCCCAGCTTCTCCAATTTATACCAGGGTCTAAAAAAGCCCTTGCATAGCCACTCCATCCTGCCTCATGTATAGGACTGGAGCAACTGAGAATCAGGCTCTCTCTGTCTGTTGCCTCAGCTGTAAAGTTGGAATAATAATACTTATGTACATGTCAGTGGGGTCATGAGGCTTAATTAGCAAATGTTTGTAAAGCGTTCTGAGATCCTCAGATGGAGGGTATTGGAGAAGTGGAAAATGTTTACTCAAGTAAAATAAAATATATTAAATCAATAATAAATAATGCTTTGCACTTCTATAGCAAGGTGTAATGCAAATATCTCAGATTGCTTCAGAGATATTAATTAATTTAGTCTCACAATACCCCTGTGGTGCAAGGAAGTATTATGCCCATTTTACAGATGGAGAAAGTGAGGCACAGAGCGCTCAAGGAGAGCTGGTAAAATAACCCGGCACTCATGACTCCCAGTTCTCTGCTCTAGCTGGTAGACAACACTCCTTCCAAACCAATAACATTATCAGAAGCATTTAAGAAAATCTGCCAGAAATAAAACACTACATATCCCTCAATTAATCCAATTATCTCTCTCTAAAAAAAGGTTTTTAACACCTCCCACACACAACAGCAAATTGGTGATGTTAACAGTGCATAATCAAGAAACAGGAGGCTGTGCTATTGAGTACTGTATATCCCATTCTGTGGATGAGATTTTTGTTTCATTTTAATAAACATAAATGTTTGGAAATGTTTAATTTTTAAGTGTGTTCTGGACTATTTGTCATAATACTACTCATTGTATTAGCCTAATATAGTTGCTACAAATGTCTCACTGCAGAAACATCTGTAGGTAGATTGTACAATTCCTGGTGATAGTAGGTAAGAGGGTAGATTTTTGCATCTTTGTCACTCTGATAGTTATTTTTCTGAAGGCAAAGAGCAACATGGGCAAGTGGTTAAAGCATGGGACTGGGAGTTAGATTTCCTTTATTCTACTCGTGGCTTTACTGACTCACTGTGTACTTTATTCTGACTCACAGTACCTTATTGTATCACAATTAGAAAATGGCACTGGGAAATTTTGCACTCTGACTAGTACCTCTGATGATATCCTAACATAACACCCAGGATATTGTTGTAACTTGGCATCTTACTGGTTTAAAGGCCCGATGTTCAGTTATGATAGGTGGATTGTGAAATAAATGTAACTGCTGTATCTAAGGAACACTAACTGCTTGTTGTCTCACTGCTGAAATGAGAACACCCTTATATTGTAAATTTATGAAATGGCTACAGATGTATCTATAATCCTATTGTATGTAGGCACCTAGATACTATGGCGATTGGCACATTAGACATGCCTACACCAATATGTAGTAGATGTGGTCTTTTATCACATCTGCAATGATAGTGCTATAGTCTGGATAATAATGAAAATAGAAATAGATAATAATAGAAAATGTGGACCCAACGTAAGATAGAAGGAGACAGAAGGGGCCCAATCCAGATGTCCTTGTGACACAAGAACCCCCTCCGTGCTGCTAAAGGGGTACAAGAATATCCTGATTCTGGTATGTACATTCTGGTTACCAAAGAATGTCATGCGAGGTCATAAATGAAAGCCAGGGTCACTCTGGTCAGTAACATCATTGTCAAATGTATGTACAGATACTATGTAGGAAGTTACATATCTATACTGAAAATGTTTTAAAGTCTGTGTGAAGGCAGGGTTGACAAACAGTTTTTCAGTCAGACAAAAGATGTTAATTTACATGCTGCCAAATAGACAGTTGAATAAAGCATTGTAAACCAACACAATGGATGGACATTCACATTCGAAATCAACAGGGAAGAGCACATAGATAAAACAAGCAATGGTGGGGTTATATTGTCTGTGAGTACATACAATTAACTTTGGAGATATAAGGAGAAGGCAAAAAGGATACTCCCTTATCCTGCACCTAGGAAGTAAACTGGCAGTGTGTTTATATTCATGACAATGGAATCACAATCAGCTTTGGCTGAAGATGCTGCAAAAGGCTTTGGGTGAGCTAAACTTCTTTAGACAGGAGGTTAACTTGTTAAGTTTAGTCTCTAGAAAGTGTGTTATGATTTTGTTTTATATGTAATCTTTTGTTTACATTATCCTTACACACTATTTCTTGAATCTTTGGTAATAAACTTATCCTTGTTTTCACTGTAAATATATCTAAGTGCTGTGATATTAAGCAAAGTACTGATCCTGAGTTGAATCATACAAGCTGGTGTGTACACTGTTTCCTTGGGGACAGCAGACCTGCTATTTCTGTGAGTGTTCCGTGGATATGAGGCTGGACACTACAGGGGAACACTTAAAAGGCACTTGGGGAGTAAGAGAAAAATCAGGCCCAGATATTTTAGGGTGAAAGGAACTGCTTATCCACCTAGTTCCTCTACTTCCTAAGGGTAAGAATGACTGACTAGTTTTCAACAGTTATGTCTGTGTTGTACGTAGCCTTGTAACTATTATGATTTTGTTTTCTGTGTACTGCACTGTGATTGGTCCCACTTACTGAGGGTGTTACCCACTGCAAACTTCCTCCTCAGGGATTACAGTGGTAAACTAATAATGCAAAAATCAGGTGTTCTGGTGCATCACACCTCAACCCTCTGGAACATGCCTTCTACATTACTGTCCTTTGGACATTCTCTTGTTCCTCCCTCAAGTCATGTCTCTGGGCAGAGTTCCTCTAGGCCATGTCTACTGGCTCCCTGGACGCCTTTGAGGAGCAGTGGGCGCTCTCTGCTCAGTGTCCCCCTCTGGATCCTTGATTTTTATTTGTTGCCTCCCAAAATTATATGATGCCTGGGTCTGGTGGCTCCTCCCCTTCAGATGAAGTGTGGGGGGGACTCCTGCATATCCCCAGTGCTTCAGTAGGTGCACTCTGATGGGGTGTCTACTGCACACAAGGCCTGACTAGGTTAAAAAAAAGGCCAATTAACTCGGTGACAGGCTGCATCTGGAGGAGAGTCAGGGCTGATAAGGCCTAATGGCTGATGAAACCCAGCTGGGGGAGGACCTGGGCAGCGGGAGGGATGGGACTCTACACCCACTCTTTAGAGAGGAGAGGTGTTGGTGAGAGACAAGGAGGAGTCCTAGGGGAACAGACCCTGGGATCCTGCCTGGGAATACAGACTTTGGCAAGAACATGAGAGAATGTGATGTAGCCACAGGGAGCAGAGGAGGCTCCAGTCGTAGCCTGGGGTAGGGTGGACAGGTATCTGGTTTTTTACTGTAAAGTCTGGTCAAAAAGGGGACCTGACAGTGTCCAGTTAGATCTATTGACTGGACACCCAAAGTCAGTTACTGTAGGTGGGGGAGGGGGGGAGGCACTTGGTCATCACCTGCACCATTCCCTACTCAGATTGGGCTGTCTCTTACCTGCATTGGGTGGTTGCATCTCCCAGCCCCGGCTGTGCAAGTGAGTTCCTCCTGACTGTGGGGGGAGGGAAGCAGCAAACAATGAGGGGCAGAGGGTGAAAAGAAGCAAGTGGGGGGTGGGGCCTTGGGGTGGGAGGGATGTCTTTGGGGATGTCTTTGGGGTGTGACATTCTGTACCTCCAAGCAGCACTCTGGAACCCCCATATTCACCACTGTCATATAATTATATGTTTTGTATAAAATATGCCTTGTGAGTAGGATGACCAGATAGCAAGTGTGAAAAATCATGACTGGGGATTGGGGGTAATAGGTACCTATATAAGAAAAAGCCCCAAATATCAGGACTGTCCCTATAAAATCGGGACATCTGATCACCTACCTACTTGTGAGGTATCATTTTAAAAGTCTTGATCTGTTGAACATACGTGCTATCGTTGATTATGAAGTTTTACTATGTATGTGTTATTGAAATCAGGGCCGGCTCCAGGCACCAGCCTGGCAAGCAGGTGCTTGGGGCGGCCGCTCTGGAGAGGGGCGGCACGTCCAGCTATTCGGCGGCAATTTGGCGGACGGTCCCTCACTCCCGCTCGGAGCGAAGGACCTTACGCCGAATTGCCGCCGCAGATCGTGATCGCGGCTTTTTTTTTGTCTGCTTGGGGCGGCCAAAACCCTGGAGCCGGCCCTGATTGAAATTGTGTGTGTTCCCAAAATCACAACATACCAGCCTTTCAGGTACAACAATGGAGTAGCCAGAGGCGCTGATGGTCCATTAAAGGGAAGCCACACTCCCAACAACTATCCCAGGAACTGTATACAATGGAGACTTCACAGAGAGAGTATATATAAAATGCAGGCTGCTTGATCCACGTCATAGCAAAAGATCTTTCCAGCAAGCTGGAAGAAACTATAAAAGAAGGGGAGTCACATCATGACTTGGCCTCACTCCCCCCCACAACTCAACACCTGGAAATAGGTCTGGGGGACAACGATTTTGAACTGGGGAGGTGGTCCTGGAATGGAGGAGAGTTCCAGCCTGTGTATTGAAGATCTGTGACTTGTTTGTACTATCTATCAGGGTGAGACACTGCTTGACCCAAATCCTGTTTAATTTATAAAGCTAAGACTATGAATCTGTTTTATTTCTTAGGCAATCAACTTTGATCTCTACGCTCACTACTTATAATCACTTAAAATCTATCTTTCTTAGTTAATAAATCTGTTTGATATTTTACCTAACACAGTCTGTTTAAATGGCAGGCCTGGGGAATCCGGTCCTGTCTGGTGTTCTGGCTCTGCGTACGCCGTACCGTACTGTCTTACTTTCACCTCTGGGGGTGTCTAGCTACCAGATGGGACATGTTGGTGGCACAAGCTAGGGAGCTGAGGCCCGAGCAGACAGTGGGTCCCGGCAGCCCATGCTACAGTGAGGGGTCAGGGAGCTGGGGTTCCCCAGAGGGTACTGCTCACCCCCTCCCTCCAGGGGCGCTGCTCTCACTGCCCCTTCCAGGGGGCGCTACAATCCCGCCTCCTCCCACCAATCTTCTTTGCGCACCCTCATCCTTTTAGTCCCACCTCCTAAATCTGCGGTGCTGTAGTCTTGAGTTAGCTCCGCCCCTTTGTAACGCACTAGCCAAATCCGAATCGCACACTGATTGGCGGAGCTGCTTGTCAATCCCGCGTTCGCCCCTCCTCACTTCCCTGCTCGGCGCGGGTTGGACTGCCAAACACGGATTAACACCGTCCTTTACCCTACTCCCGCCTCCGGAGCGTGAGGCTCAGGCGGATTGGTGCATAGGAATGTCAATCGTCGATTAGCTCCACCCCTCCCGGTCAGGTAGCCCGGAAGATGGCGGCGGCTGCGGGGGCCGGTTGGGTTCTGTGAGGGGAAGGGGGATTGCGGGGTCCGATGCCGGAGACCGCCGGGCCGTGGCGGAGGGGGGAAGCGGCCGCTGGGGGCGCTCGCCAGAGACCCTGAGAGCCAAGTCCCCGTGTCCGGCGTTGAACGTTGGGGCCTGGAGCGGGCGAGATGCGGTGGCGGCTCTGGGGGCGCTGCGGGGGGAGCGGGCAGCGGCGGGGGTCGCTCCTGCCCCTCGGACCCGGGCTCGGACTCAGGCTTTTGTTCCTCTTGCTGCTGCTGCTGGGAGGTGGCGAGGCGGCTCCACTTCCGCAAACAGGTGCAGGTGAGAAAGGGGTCGGAAGCGCCTCGCGTAAGGGGGTCGGGGGCCAGGGGAGCAGGGCGCGGTGGGATGAGGGGCGAGACCGGCGGGGGAGGGGGGGAGACCTACTGTGCGGGGGGGTTGGTGTGCGAGGAGAGACCTGCTGCGCGCGGGGGCTGGGGTGGTGGGAAGCAGAGACCTGCTCTGTGTGTGTGTGTGGGGGGGGAGGTGTTACGAGGGGGGAGAGACTTGGTCTGCAAGGGGGTTATAGGGGTTACGGGGAGGCGGAGAGACCTGCTGCGCGCGGGGGCTGGGGGGACTGTGGGGGAGGAGAGACCTGTTGTGTGATGGGGTTACCGGAGCGGGGAGGAGAGAGACTTGCTGTGTGAGGGGGCTGTGGTGTGTAGTGGTTCGAGGGGGCTGGCTGGGAGGGATGAGGCAGATCTGGAGGGGAGTAAGCTGGGAGGAGCAGTGAGTGGGGGTGAGACACACACCGTGGTCCTTGCTGAGGGTATTCATTGTGATTTGGGGTTGGACAGTAAGGCTGCAGTCTTGGGGGCTAGGTGATCCATGGTGGAGGTGGGAAAGCAGGATCAAGTGTATCCAGTAAATTCTCCCAATATAATTTTGGTAACATTTGTGCTATTTGGAGTCAGGGAGGAGCTGCTCTCCTTCCTTGTTCCACCTACAGGGTGTCACATTTAGCTAGGTATGTTGTTATGGTATGTGTTAAGGGTTTTATCTTCTCTGAAGCATCAGGTACTGGCTATTGACTGAGTCAGAATCCTAGATTAGATGGTCCAGTGTTCTGGTCCAGTTGGGCAAATCCTGTGCTTGTATTATTATTGAACGTTGTCTTACTTTATTTATCTAAGTCTCTGGAGCTGTTGAATTTTGTGGCTTATTCCATCTATTTCCACAGTTTTAAGTTCTTTGTGTGGCTTCTACCCCTGTGGCCCACAGCTATGAGACCTTTGCATGATTCTCTCTTTTTCTAATTTTGGGAATGAATCACTGAGACTAACATGCAGAGGGTGGAGGCGCCCTTATACAGATTTTGCCTACCCTGTTTCTGGCCAGATTAGTGTAATTTTTTACTTGCTGCTTGTAGTTTACCTTTGCCTGTCACTTTTGTTTGCTGGCTCTCAGCCTCCATTGGGTTTTCCTTCTATTTTTCTGTACACCAATTAAAAATATGGATTTGGAAAAAAACTTCTTTGTGTTGGTAGTATAATTTGGGTTTTAACATCTTGCTAGTGGTGATGGGAATGATGTAGTTTGTTTATATTATATTATATTATATATTATATTATATTATATTATGGGCTAGAAGCCCTAACTGAGCCCGGGACCCCATTATGCTTCTGTACGGTGCCTAGCACAGTAAAAATGGTCCCTGCCCCAAAGAGCTTTCAGTTGAAATAGACAATATGGTCAAAAGATGGGAGAAAGGAGTACAGCATGCAAGCAGAGATTGGGATCTGATGAACAGAGATTAAATGATTTGTCCAAGGTGCCACAAGAAGTCTGTAGCAAAGCTGGGGATTGAACTCAGTTCTCCTCTATTTTAGGCCAGAGCCATAACCACAAAACCACCCTTTCTCCTGAATTTTCATCTGAGTAAGCAATTCTAAATTGTTTATAACCATTTTTTTAGTTCTCCTCTTCAAATATTCATCTTTACATAGAAATTGGTAAATCAAATGTATATGCTTGTTAAGAATGGAATGGCAGTTTTCACACCTGTGAATTTTTTGAAGATTATCCAAATAAGATACATTCGTCAACAGGCTGTATGACTTCTACATGGCAAATTCAGTTTTGTGATTTTTCCTTCCTTAACTGGAATGCAGGGTTTGTTTTTCTAGAGTGATCTCAAAAGCAGAGGACTTTTCCTGATTACATTGGACTCATTCTCAAAGTATCTCTGCTTTGTTTTTTTGTTTAAGTTCCTCTTTACTATCAGTATTATGCAGTATATCTTACAAAGCTCGAGACTGAAAACATTAGTTTTTAGTGTTAATAACAAGCTTCATCCTCAGTCTGGAAGATTGGGACCAAAACTGAATAGATGCTATATGAGATATAGTAATAAAGATGTATTAATAATAACCTAAATATGATGTGCCATGTGCAGTGCAGGTAAAGAGATACTAATGTATAGAGCCCTTTGCTTGAGAAAAGAAGTTATTACTGAATGGAGTATTGTAACTCTGCATGAATTCAGTGTTAGACCAAAAGGTGTTGAATACTTACTAGACCAGTTGAACTCAACCTTTTTCGTACTGGGAATGCCAGGTGTCAGTAGGTCACAACCACCACTTCCCATTTTGTGACCCCCAAGTTGAGTGTTCATGTTCTGTCTCTAGAGGTAAGCATTCAAAGCAAGCCAGTGCTGATCAGTGTAGTATTCTGCAAGAGTAGAGGAATGTTCAACATGGAAAATTCTTGGCTCTTCTCTGAGCTTAACCAAATGATTGATTTTTTGCCATGAGAAAGTCAGTGAACTTTGGTGTGGAAAGGGGAGCTGCTGATGTTGCCATTTCTTTGCATAAAATAGTGGAGGTGTGCATTGGGCTTAACTCTTAATAAAGGTCAAAACTGTTAGTCTCATAGTACCTTTGTCAGTTCCACTGGCATCCTCTTTACTTCCAAAGCTTCTCAGTGTATTCACTGAACAAAGTGTTCAAATGGTTTGGTGAGTAAGAGACTGGCTTCTAGTCCCAAGGCTTCTATGAGAGTTCCTGTCATAGCTCAGGCACCGTCAGTACAGCAATACCAATCCAGCAGCAAGAGCCAATTGTTAGAAAGCTTCTCTTTTTTTTTCCTCCTGTAGCATAACCTGTCAGTGGACCAAAAAAACTGGCAGTCCTCATGTATGAGCCCTTTTCACTTGCACCGAACAAATGCTAAAAGTTGGGTAGAAGACCCATCTGTATTTTGATCCTGTTGTATTGAGAAGCTCTGTTCCCAAACATCTGCAGCCATGTCACAAATTCATCAGGTGACTGCATCATGAAGAGAAAGTGTTTTGACTGACTGACAGCAGTAGATTCCAAGACAACATTTAATGACATTTGAAACACAGTCTGCAGTGTTTCCCATGTTATGAAGATAGCAGCTTTCATTATTTGCAATGACAAAGTATGATGCTCAGGGGGCAGTCATGCTTACAAAATTGCTGCTGTTAAGTCATATAGGTTTGTAAATCTGTAACTTTTGCTTGAATAATTCAGTTGGTTTCTTTCATAAAGATGGATGATTGGTCTCCAAAGAGCTCAGTTGTCCCTCTTTTTAACCTCTGTATGCATGCCTCAGAATCCTTTGCCGGCTATTGTGACTGCTCCTTTGAAGAATTTTGGTAGCTAACAAGCATTCTGGGGTGTGTGTGTGCATGCGTGCGCTGAGCCCATGAGAGGTAAGTGAGGAAGGGGTGGGAAAAACTGCTCTGTTGCCAGACTCTCTTGAACAGTGTAGGGAACAGGCACTGTAATCAAGTTAACTTCCCTTTGAAGCTGAAGAGAAGTTGCAGATCCAAGCAAGACAGATAGACAAAAAGATTACATTGGACACGTGGCTAGAAAAAGTTGAATTCCATATTAAAAAAATGCTCCATTTTGTGGCATCATGGAAACATGCTAGATTCCATGACCACAGAACTGTAGAGTCGCCATGGCCTTGATTGAGATGAATGAGGCAGTTCATACCTCTTGGAGTTATTGTTTTTCAGGCTGTTTGGAGACTCAGACAGCCATTCCTGCATCAATTTACACTTGGCTCAGATTTTTGAGGTTATCTTCCCAGCCATAAGGGTTAAAAATACACTTTTTTTTAAACAAACCAACCAACAAAAAATGGGGAGGAAAGGGAGAAAAAAGAAGGATGGTTGTGATCCCCTGGTGATTGCAGCCCAGAGATTGAGAGCCACTGTGGTACACACAAGAAAAAGTTACATGGGAAGGGAAAGAGTGGCTGAAGAAAGCACCAGCTAAAAGTAGATTGACCAAGATCAACTTAGTTGATGCTGTGAATGTAAAAACTAAGGTAAAAATCTGGATGGTAATATGTATAATAATTGAGAGCTGGAGTGAAGGCTTAATCTTGGGTCAGGGAAAAGTAGATCTCTGATGCTTACGGATTTATCCAGTATCCCTTCAGCATAGAGAAGTCCATAGAATGAAGCATAATTGTTAGCTATACTTGGAGCATCAGTGGTTTTAAACCTGAACGCCTTAGGATGAGAGGCCTGTCTTGTAAAGGTTTTATATTTTGTGTGGCACAGAGCTAAAGGGGTTGGGGGAGAATACACTTCTGTAAAGATCTGTGTTTGCAAACAAATCTACTGCACCACCATCTGACACTTCTGCGTTAGCACCTGCTTGACTTAAGTCCAAAGTCAGACCCCTTTCCAATGTTGCCAGCTTCTACCCTCATATCTGACCTTATACTCTTAAAACTTGACTCAATCCCCTCCCCCAAAAATGAAAATAATTGAAATTAACAGGATTATGTACCTCCCATCAAACAAAATGTCTGTCGTGATTATAATGCCAGAGTCCCTGTCAAGGAATGAAAAGAAGGAACAGCAGTTCCAAAAATTAATTCTTCTCTGCTGTAAAACTTGAATAGGTGGTAGAATTTTTTCTGAGAGTGGGTGTGTCTGACTTTATATGTATGAAGAGTTATTTTGAAAATGCTAAATAAAAGAAATGTTTTGCATTTAATTCCATATGCTGTGAAGTTGACTGTCATGTTGCTTTTGCAGGAATAGGTTCCATTGTCTGGATCTGGCTCCCATGAAACTTCTGTTGGTGCTTACGAGTCCGTCTCAGTTGCCAGGTTTGCAGTTCCAGTGGAATGTAGCTGTTAAGGGTGGTCATGGTCAATAACTGGGAGATGATCTGTTATCTAGCTTAGGCCACTTTTGGAGAGGGTTTTGAATATTAGGGTGGACACATGGAAATAGATTGCATATTCAATGGAGAGTCAATGTTAAGAGCAGAGCATTGGGTGTGGTGTGTTCGTAACCACCTACATGGGACTGTTGCATTTTGTACTAGTTGGAGCTCTTTCAGGGTGTGGCTTCATTTCTAGTTAGAACTTGCAGTAATCTAGTTTGGTGATCACTGTGGCCAGATGTATGCCTCATAGGGTGAGGTATAATCTTCTAGACATCTGCAAGTGGAAGTGAGACTCTCTCTCAGTCATGGGCAGTTAGGAAGTTGAGAAGGATCATGGGGACAACTTTACAATCAGTTGACTGGTGCCCTTGATAATAATATATGTTATGGAGGAGGCAAGTCCTTAAAAGCATTTCCTTCTTAGAACTAGTGTCAGCTATGTCTTGGTTCATCTTAAGCTAGCTGCTTTTGAAGTAGGTGCTATTCAAAGGTCTTGGAAGAGCTGGGAGCCGATGGTGTTGAAATCTGCCCTTAAGAGATGTGAACTGTGTATTGGTAGAATTTCAACTTGTGTTGTCTACCCAGCTTTCTTGTAGTTGAGGAATTCTAGTTGAATCTCTTTTCTACCTCTGATGGTTGTCACTGTTATATCTAATTTAAATGGTGAAGCACTTGGAGTTAATTTCTGAGAGTCACATGCCAAATCTACCCCACTATACAAGTAACAAAATAGGATATTTAGTAATATTCAGCTAGGTGCTATAGAATTTGTATATTCTTGGAACTAAGCTGTTTAGGTGGTTAAACAGGCTTTTTGTAGCCTTTGCAGGGAAAACGAAAGAATTAGAGCCACCACTATCAAATTAGATAAGATTATACATCCTGTCATATTATGTGCTAACACATGCTTCTGTTCTTGAATGTCTTAGGGTTCACTCAACTAGGGAGGTGGTAATTTCAAGGGCATGTGTCTGCAAAATGTACTTAATCTGTGAACTGTGTGTGAAGTTTAATTCACAGCTTTATGGATCACTATTCTCATAACAACGTAGCAACAGCAGATGCTGGTTTCCAGAGGCCAGTGTTTCAATCCTTGCTCAACTGCAGCAGGATCCACATGGCCAATTAGTGAATGACAGGCGAGGGTGCTGTAGATATACACTCTGGTTTGCTGTGCAGTAAATTGTGATATAGTCAAGCCCTTTAACATCTGAGTTTCCTTTGAACTGTGGCAGATTTAAAAAGCCTGTGTGAGAGGTTCAGGTGTAACCTAATAAAAACCCCTGTATGCTGTTATATCTTTCTGCTGTTTTATGGGCACATTGAAATGAGTGAACATGTTTAGTCTCCACTTGAAATAGTTTCAGTGGTCTGAAATACATTATTTTTTCAAAATACTAACATTGTTACCACATCAGCAGAAGTCAGATAAATTGATAGTGTATTTTCTTACTGAGTACCAGTTGCTAATAGATGTTTGCAGTACAATACAAGACAAACAAGAGCTACCTGAAGCTGTATGAAGAGCGTGTTTTAATTTTCTTTACTTCCTTTTAAAAGAGATTGAACTTCAGGTTACATTCCTTCACCAGTTCCCATTAACCTGTGCTTGTTGCTTGATTGCAGTGTCTCAGAAGATGATGAATGGTGCTTTCTGAGTAGCAGACCCTAGTGTAAAACATATAAATGCTGTAATTTTAAGGACTGTTTGATTTTATTATGCAATGATATATTTTATTGTACCACTGCAGAAAAGGCAAAAAGCTGTTAAAGGCATTAACCTGAAAAAATTATTTTTGACTCAGAGTTGCTCCAGGAGAGAAAATGCAGGATGACAGGAATGGGGCGAGCAATGGAATGCGCTCCAGAGTCTGTCATTCTGAATCTAGGAAAGGCCACTGGTGGTACTGTTTTATTTTAACCTACAAATCGGGCCTTATCAAGAATATGTATTGTGACATAGTTTTAAACAGGCTAACTGGTTTAAGGTCCTAGCCTGTCATCTATATGCATTCAAAACTCATGGACTTAAGTAAGAAAATACTAGGAATGGCACCATCATGTTTCCATGTCTATGCATGCTATGGCCCTGTAGATGTTTAGGTAGCTCTTAAAATGTATTTTGTAGATTTTGTAGAGCCAATAAAGGTCTGATATGGTCCTTCTCCTGAACTGCTAACAATCTAAGAATCAAAGACTTGTGAAGAAGTCAGGTAGAATTTCCAGAATATTTCTCCATTTGAAAACAATTGCTAACATGGAAGAAAAGTCGAAGCCACTGTAGTTTCTCACCAGTATGTCTCCTGTTTGGATTTACACTTTACCCCAGAGCCATTGACATTTGCAAAACCATATAATCAATTTTACAGATACACATGAGATTGCACACTTCAAACATGTGCTCTCAGTAATACCTTGGTAAGACAGGCCCTCAAATAATACATTGTCCAGAAAGAGAGAGGCCTGATACTTATAAGTATGAAGCAATGAACTGGAAAACCAGAGAATGGCCATAGAACTACCAGGGACACCTAACTAGCATAAATATTTCAGAATAATAGAGACTACTCTGGGTCTGACTCAATATCAAAAAAAAAAAAAAAAAAAAAGCTGTTGTCCACTATCACATTAGTATTGTGATGTTAACTCTCAGTAGTAATATTGCTCACTCCCTTCATGATCCCCCCCCCCCAATTCACCTTGCTTATGGATTCTATTTGTGTTCTCCGTTGGGCCCCCCCAAGCTCCCGTTGTCCTAGTTTAATGCTAAATGTGTAGATGCATATGTGAAATAAGTGTTCCCTTCAGGTTTTTACCTTGCTCAGTGCATGTTCAGTTGATACTCTTATATTATATGACAACTTCAGGTGTAGTAGCTCCATAGTTTTGCATGGAGTGCCAGGGAACTCTGGACAGTTTTGACAGCATCAGCTAGAGCGCTACCATAATAGTGCTGTGCTGGAAGTAGATACAGCTACAAGCATAGAACCACCAGGTAAGTAGCTACTCCCAAAAGAGGGATATTAAGTCATGCAATGGGACTGCAACATAGCAAATACTAGGAAACTGCTGAAAACTTAAAATCAGATACTGCTATGAAGCCCATCCCATTTCCTAACAATTCTTTAATTCTATACCGGGGTAGGCAACCTATGGCACGTGTGCCAAAGGTGACACGTAAGCTGATTTTCAGTGGCACTCACACTGCCCAGGTCCTGGCCACCGGTCCGGGGGGCTCTGCATTTTAATTTAATTTTAAATGAAGCTTCTTAAACGTTTTAAAAACCTTATTAACTTTACAAACAACAATAGTTTAGTTATATATTATAGACTTATAGAAAGAGACCTTCTCAAAACGGTAAAATGTATTACGGCAAGCAAAACCTTAAATTAGAGTGAATAAATGAAGACTCGGCACACCACTTCTGAAAGGTTGCTGACCCCTGTTCTATATAGACACCGATAAAATCATCACCGTATTATCTGAGTGCCTTCCAGTGGTCCATTAAGTGACATGACTGACATCTGTCATGTGTGCCTTGTTCTTTCTCTTATCTTCGCCGCAATTGGAGAATTATTCAGTGTAGTGTTTTCTTTTGGTAGGGTTTTGTTGTTGTTCTTGGTCTGTTATAATTACTGTTTGTTAGAGTAAGCAGTGTTGAGCGTGCTTAGAAGACACTTGCATTGCTGTTGAAAGCCAATACTTGATATGCTGTAAAGAGAATACACTTTTGTGTGCGTAGGTGCTAAAATTGACAGATTATCTCATGCATGGAGTAGTTCATTTACTGACTACAAGACAAATATAAGGAGAGCTGGGGACCTAAGCCCATATAAATCATTTTTGAAAGGCACTGTGCACCAAAGTAACTTTCCATGCATTGAGAGTACTAAAACACAGATTGAGGCTTAGAAGAAAATAGTTTAAGTGAAGCATATGTATTTCACCTTTATGCATATTTTACACTCCAAATTATTTAATGTTGGGAATTACAGAGCTCTTCCTTCCCCCTCTCTCTGGAATTTCTGTGCTCAGCTCTCTATTCTGAGGTTGTCATCTACCACTTTTTTTCCTTCACTAGCTTCCCCAATTGATTGCTGTGGCTTCACATTCTTCCTGTGGCTTGGAAAGTATAAGTATAAGTAGTCTCTCTTTTAAGGCTGTTGTTTTGATGCTCCTTCCTAAACCAAGCAACAGAAGCAAAATGTTCAAATTCTCTATATTTATCCCAATGCATTTTCAAGGGATTATGTAAAGAGGAGACCGATATTGCCAAAGGGCTTTTGAAAAAATCTGATTTGTATATAAACATTTTTTCAAGCTTTTAGACTCAAATGCTGTTAAGATTTTCTTCTGAAAGCTACTTTGCACATTTTAAAGCCGGCATTCATAGTCTTAATGAGCCACTTTTTAATGTAAGTTGCATGGACAATGAACTTAGTATGTTAATTCAGTAGTAAACAAAGCTCATAAACATGACTTCCTTCACTCCCTGTATCCAATTCTAAAATGTGGTAAGCACAACAATAAAAGAGTAGACAGAACGTTTGGATTCACAGACATGAAGAATTAAGTTATGAGGATTTGGAAACAAGTAGCTCAGAAAACTTTATAAGTGGGTATACAGGTTTTAGCAGTTCTAGCCACCTATAACTTTTACTAATCCTGTTTCCATTGTTAAAGGGGTACTATATCCTGAGTATACTTCTTTTGCTATTAACTGCAAACTGATTGTTCAATAGACATCTATGTTTTCATTATGCACTTTCATCAGACGAATATATTTTGGTATAATCCAAGGAAAATCTATTCTAAATGTGTAAATTTTCAAATATCCCAATATCTGATGCAGTCTGAGATTGTTTCATGCCATTATTTTATTTTTCAGTGTCATAGGCCTGGTCTACACTGGGTGTGGGGGGGTGTCGATGTAAGATACGCAACTTCAGCTACAGGAATAACGTAGCTGAAGTCGACGTATCTTATTCCAACTTACCTCCCGTCCTCACGGCGCGGGATCGATGGCCGCAGCTCCCCCGTCGACTCCGCTACCGCCGCTCGCTCTGGAGGAGTTCCGGAGTCGATGGGGAGCGCGTTCGGGGATCGATATATCGATCCCCGATAAATCGATTGCTACCCGCCGATACGGCGGGTAGTCTTGTTGTAGCCATAGATGGAACCGCTGTGTTTCGTGACTTAGTACATGTCTGTCTTTAGAAGTAAATAGGAAATTCCAAAAGTCTAGGTTTGTCTCTCTTCTCCCCTCTCCCGCATTCTGTGACAGGACAGACCGTATGGTGATAGCCAGTTTGTAGTGTTGCAAGTAGTTTCCCTATGTGGTGAAAGGAGATGGTAACATTTCACATGGAAACACATTTTGGACTGTACAACCAGCCTACCTATTGAAGAAAAACCTTTCAAAGATTTGCTTGAAATAGCTGAGTGTTGCTTCCTTCACAAGGAGCATTTTAGTTGCAGTCAATCTCCAGTAAAAATCAACCTAGATTATACAGTATTGCCAAATCAAATTTTTCTGAATAGACATGTCTTTCCTAATGGTCCTACATTTTATGATTTGGTTTAAATTAGAAGGTCAAAGTAAATTTCTTCAGCTCTCCAACTAAGGTTATCTCAAATTGATTGCAGCACCTGAGAAACCACAGTAATCTTACTACTTATATCTCAGATTCAACAGAATATGAAGTAAACAATTTTCCGTGCTCTACCTAAGGTTACTGATGACAGAGTACTGGCTAACTGATTTTACAAATGAGCTGTTGAGTAACAGCCTCACCTTTTCTCTAATTATATTAACAGTACTTGTCTAACACAGATTAAAGTCTGCTTCTTAACAGTCCAGTTTGATTGCTTGAGAAATAATTTTTCAAAATTAGCAAGAGCAAAAATTCCAAACTTCATGAAAAGAATGTGTCTGATCTCCAAGAGTAAATGAATTTAATTTGTGTGTTTAGTGAATAACTGAAAAATAAAGTAGGAGTAGTAGTTTTAAATCAGCTAAATTTCTCAATTTCTTTCCACATTTAACAACTCTTTTGGAGGACTACTTTTCTTATTTATGTTTCAGATAGGCTGTTTTCCTTGATTAAAGTACTGAGATACTGTTTTTGTACCTCATTCAATATAGCTAGAATAATGTTTTCAAAATTTAACATGTTAGTTTGAACTAGGATTCATATTCTTTAAAATGTAATGAGTTATTGTTATGTGGCCTGTTTAAAAACTTCCCTCAGTTAATTTTCCTAAGGACAGAGATTTTTTTCCTTTAAAAACTTAGAATTTCTCAGCCTCATGTTAAGATACAGATGAGGATTTTAGAGTTGTCTTTTGTCTAAGGCAGTTTTGCATTAGAGAACTCCTTTTTCATGGAATTTAATATCACATGACTCTGGTGAACACCCCACCTGTATTATACAAAAAAATTTCCTGCTAAATTATAAACACTGTTTTTTTAAAAATGCCACTACAAGTAGGGTATCTTACTGGAATTTTATAGAACTGCTTTAGGCAAAAAAACAAAGTATTAAGGACCTGAGCAGGTATGTAACTTTACTCAAACAAATAGTCCCATTGAGGGCAGGGGATTTCTCATGTACTTAAAATTAAGCATGTGTATGAGTGTTTGTACAGCAAGGACTAAAATTTTATTTTCATTAAGAATGTCTTATTGGCTGGCATCAAACCTGTCACTTCAAAACAATATTGCATTTGTGTTAACAGTGCAAAGTTTTATTTAGATTTTTAGTATATTAAAAAAGTTCACAATAACTTTGTTATGCAGACAGGCCAAAATTGTACTAAAGGGTGGAATTTTTAAAAGCACCTATGTGATTTAGGTACAAGTCCCATTGAGTTTAGACTGCAAACCCTGACAGAATATAGCCTGGTCAAAGCGTTTCTTTCTTGACTTGTGGAAGTTGAATTCGTTTGGGGGAAGTGGTGTTTGCAAATAAAGCATGGACTATTTGCTTAACTATCTTGTGTTTGGGTTTGTGGTGTTTCAATGGTAAGCGTGTTAATGAGACCTGGGTTTGTCCTTTTCAGCAGATGAACATTTTAAGTGTGGAACCTCTTAGTAGTTTTTAAAAAAAAAGTCTCTGTAAAATCTGAAATTCTACTATTAAGAAACTAAAGAAACAAGTACAGAGTACATTTTTTTAAAACCTTGTTTTAGCATTAACTTTCTCTCCTTGTAAAACTATTGCCTTAGACAACAGTTGTTGACCTCAGTCACAGAAAAATATGTACTAATTAATTTTTATAAACTGTACATATTTTTGAAATAGGCTTCTCATAAATCAAAATGTCATGATTGTAATATTTGATGTCTTTTGATCAGATAGTAGGAATAAATAAAGAAATAAACTTATTACCATTAGAAAGGGTGGGATTCCAGGCCAGTCACAAGAGATAGAAACTTAAAACTGTCACTGGTTTTTGACTGAATATAGAGGATCTGATTCATTCATATGCATAATGCTGTTCTGGTGATTCAAAGAAGAGTGCCTGTTACACCGGCGCTACATCTACTTTTCGTTGCCAGAGCTGTGAAGAGCACCCTGATTGTGCTGGTAAATATAGCCCACAAAGTGTAATTTTCAGTCAGTGCTTTTGCCTGAAACACAGCTAGGTAGGAAAGAAGGAAAGTTTTGTGCAACTTCTTTTTATTAAAAGGCAGTTACTTCTAAGCGTCAAGTCGCTTTCAACCATCCTAGAGGAAATGGATTTGTGGGGAGAGAGGTCTAAGGTACACAGTAACCTACAAACAAGTATACTGATTCATCAAAGTCATTGTCAAAATTTCTTGTTTTAAACATCTGTAAACTTTACATTTTCAGTGTTATAGGTACTGTTGCTTTCAGAATTCAGAAAATTTGGTTTATGGTTGTGTGTGTGTGTAACGTCATATACTCTACCCAGCCTTATTAATTGAGGAAACTTGATTCAGAGATGTGGAATAGATTATGTGACAAATTGCTGCCATTTCTAAATTATTACAAATGAAAAATATACAGGCATTATGTAGAAGACTTTATTTGAATGCATATAATTTGTTTTGCCAACAGAGCTCTTCGCGTGCCTGGCTACATAATTCTAACCTCAAAGGCAATAGTTGAGTAACCCTAAGGTGTACTAAGATGTCTGATGTGTTCAAATAAATAGTCAATATTTACAATAGCAGTGTGCGTGTAATCTAATTAGATTAGCATGCTTAGAGCCATTTTGAGGGAATAAATCAAAGCACCAACTGCAGTTGAAGTCTCTTAACTTCTGAACTTGTTATAATTTCTGCATTAATAATATTTCATACTCTTTTATTGTCTGACTAAAAATGTTTAAACATCCTAAAATACACCAATATGATCTTTGTAAGCCATATTTTGATTAATTATGTCAACTGAATTAATTTTAAAATGTGTACAGAATAAGTGAGGGTTTTTTTTCTGTTTTAACTCACATGCTGAAGACCAAGGCAAAAATCTGTTTTACAATGAATCTGTTAAAGTTTCAACACAAACCCTGGAAAGAATATTGAAAAGGTAGAAACAGACATTTATAAGTGTTTTCTCTGTAACAAATAGTTGACCTTCAATAAGTAAAGTAATTGTGTCAGAAATAAATTCCTTTGATTGTAGCCCTACACTATTGTTTTTGTTCAGATCACTTGAACATTGTCCACAGTAATTGAAGGTTACCTTTAGGGACAATTAGTTGACTACTTTTTTCCTTTTAAGTTCTGACCCTATATCAAGATGTCATTTTGGGTGGATGTTCTTAGTCATGAAAGTGTTTCAGAGTGCATTTTGTTTCAAGGTGTAGCTTTTGATGTTAGTAAAATTTTATGGAAACGAGAGTTTTTGTGTACTTTAATTAGTACATATTTTTAAAAGACTATAGTCTTGGTTACTAGTCGACTAGGGTGGTTTTATAGATGTGAGTTTTGATCTAAATGGTATAATATAATGTTCTTAGTCTGAGGTATTCCAGCTGTCCCTCCCCAGCCCATTCCAGTATTTTTGTGTATTACAATGGTTACTTAGTATTAAAAGTGAATGGGAAGTTAATTTAGCAGTCAGTCAAGACTTCCAAATAAACATTAATATTTTCTAATTGAAAATGTGTTGTCCTGACCAAATCAGGTATTCCCTTGCTGCATATGCAAGGTCAGAACAGTCATAGAATCATTATGTATTGACGTGTTGGAGCAGAAAGGGAACGTTTACAGGGAGGCAACAAAAGGAAATGTTGAATCACTTTGTGTCGTGGAGTACTGACATTCTGCTGCAAAACACTGGCAGAACTGGTGAGTCTGCAACTGAGAAGATCCACTGGCTTTAAACCCCTTTGTTTAGGGTGACCAGACAGCAAGTGTGAAAAATCGGGACGGGGTGGGGGGTAATAGGAGTATATATAAGAAAAAGCCCCAAATATCAGGACTGTCCCTATAAAATCGGGACATCTGGTCACCCTACCTTTGTTTGGAGAAACACAGCGGGCATTGACATACTGGCTTTCTGCACTCTCCTGTTTGAGATTAATTGACAGCTCTACTTCCTATACTCCCCTAAACAACCCTTCCTCACATTTTATAAGGGTTTTCATTATGTGTACTTTGGTGCACATGCAAAGTCCTTGCCTTGCTCTGATAATTGGCCATTCATCTGCAACCTGAAAGACTATATACCTTGACATTTTGGATTGTAAAAACTTCCAGATTTATCCTTCAGATTTATGGTCAATTATGCCAACTCTCATGCTCATGTTTGTATTTCCTTAACCTTTTAAAAATGTTTTGAATAACTTGTGTTCATGAACGTGAGACAAATGACAAGGGGTAGCATTCTTGTTTGCAGTGTTGTAGCTGTGTTGGTCCATATCGTGTGAGGAAACCTGCACAGTGCTTTAAAAAGCTTAAAAGCATAACTTTGCTGGACACTAAAAATCATGGACTCAATAAAAAGACATTGGATTTATGGCTCAGTAGAACAATATGTAACTCACTAATTCTCCTTTGTCTTACGACTGTGAGGTATTAACTGCCCACTTCACCTTTAATGGTCTCTTGCAACATGTGTTAACTCATTTGCTTAACGGTCTGTTCCACCTTGTATATAGCTGTGACACTCTGAGTACCTTTCCAAGATTTTAAGAAGAGCTCTGTGTAAGCTCAAAAGCTTGTCTGTTTTACCAACAGAAGTTGGTCCAATAAAAGATTGCATCACCCACCTTATCTCTCATAAGGGCTAGCATTGGGAATAGAAAAGCAGTGTTCTGTACCAGCTTTCCCACATAACTGTCATCTTCCAGCTATAGATATTTCCTGAGCTGGTTCATTCATGATATAATTTGTGACAACTGAGAACTAATTTAAGACTTCTAAGCAAGTTTGACCTAAATTGAAATAACTTTTGCAGACCTGAATTCTATCTACTGTACACGTCCACTAACCTGGTTTTTGTATTGCCCTTCTGTTCCCCATTTGGCTCTCTCCTTTTCACTCTTGCTCTGTTTCGCAGCACCATTGGCTCCTAGCAGTCTACCATAGTCATCTCTATCATGTCTATGCTCATGATTTCCAAATCTTATGGTGTCCTATGTGCGCTTAAGACTCATCTGATATTTACTGGATGCCAGCTCAAGCTGTGTCAAAAACTGAATTAATCGTTCTCTCTTATTTTATCATTTTCAATATTTTTATTAGTCTCTCTTTCCACATGTCAGCAAGTTTGGTGTTATATTTGGCTCCTTTCTCTTGTTCCCTCTTATAAACATAACTAAATTCTGTCCCTGACGTTTAAGATGCTCTCATTCCTCTGTTCGCACTATAAACAGGGGCGGCTCCAGGCACCAGTGCAGCAAGCGCGTGCCTGGGGCGGTAAGCCGCGGGGGGCAGCCTGGCGGTCGCCGTGAGGGCGGCAGTCAGGCTGCCTTCAGTGGCATGCCTGCGGGAGGTCCGCCAGTCCCGCGGCTTCGGCGGCGGGTACGCCGAAGGCACGGGACCGGCGGACCTCCCACAGGCATGCCGCCGAATCCACGTTACCAGCAGACCTCCTGCAGGCATGCCGCCGAAGGCTGCCTGACTGCCGTGCTTGGGGCGGCAAAATACATAGAGCCGCCCCTGACTGTAAAAATCTTGTTCAGTTCTATATCTTCCACTTCATCTCTTTTTGGCCTTCCTAACACTTGAATCACCTTCAGCTTCACTACAAAATGATTGAGTGTGATTGTAATATCATGTAATGCCCAGTGGCTGAAGCAGGTTGGAGCAGTCCAGAGCACACCTTCAGGAAGTGGTGAAGTTGATGTTCAAAGGTTACTGGGTTGATTTGCCTGTGGATCTGGTAGGGTCCTAGGTGCTCGTGATCCAGCTTATGTGCAGTCTACTCATTTTGAGTTATTTGTCCGTTAGCCATACCTTCAGCCCTACTGCAAATGTAGGGCTCTCCTGCCGGCAATGGTGAGCATGGTGTTTGTATAGTGCCTTGACTGCATCTGTTTTCTTTCAGCTCTTCCTGTGTTTGGTGAATATGATGACCCAGATCTAAGGCAGTAGGAACTATGAGTGCTATGGGTAGTGTGGGCTGGGAACGGAGGTGGAAGCCATAAGTGGCAAAAAGTGGGCTCATCTTGGTCAAGGCATGGTCTGCATTGTTGTACAAGAATTGTGCATATGAAAGCAGTAAAGCCCAGTAATTTTGGTGGTAATTTGTGAAGCATTGCGGGTATTGGTCCAATACCTGGTTCAGTCTTTCTGATTGACTGTTTATTTGTGGATGGTAGGCAGTTGATGAATAGACATGCACCTCTAGTAGGTGGTATGCCTCCTGCCAAACCCAAGATATGAACGAGGGCCCCTGGTCTGAAGTGATGTAGTTTGGAAGGCCGTAGAGCAAGGGTGGGGAACCTCTTTTCTATCACGGGCCATTGACCCACAGAAAAAAATCAATCACAGGCCACACCCTAGTAAAAGCAACTTATTTTATTTTATTTTTTTAGAGAGAGAGATATAAAACGTTCAGCTCACCTGCTTTTTTAGTGTGATGACTGAGGTTGCAAATTCAGTCAGATAGCAATTTTTCACACTACAACCCTTGCAACCTGAACACCACTGTAGGCATGCGTGGGCTTGGGGACACTACTGGCTGCTCCACACTAGAGCGCTGGAAGCATGCGAGGGCTGAGGGCAAGGTATGTGCTGCCGGGCTCCAGCACCGGCCCTTGTGGGGTCATAACACAGTAGAGTGGCTGGAGGCTCCACCTTGCCCCAGCGTTGCTGTTACAGCCACTATCTTCAGCTTATCTCCTTCCTCGTCCCTGCCACTGTCTCCACCCCCCATAGCTTAATTTCATAGGTCTATTTGTTTAGAAATACTTGCTGCAGGCCGGATGAAATTAAGCAATGGGCTGGATCCGGCCCGCGGGTCGTAGGTTCCCATCCCTGCCGTAGAGGGAGAACATGTGCAATGAGGAGACTAGCAGTATCCTCAGCTGTGGGAAGATGTGCCCCATTAACAAAAGGCACTGCTTTTGTCTGATCCATTACTATCAATATGGTTTGGTGTCTCTCAGGTTCTGTTAGCTTGATGATGAAGTCCGTTGTAATACTGGCCAAAGGCCTTGAGGGGGTCTTGACAGGTATTAATACCAGAGTTTTATTCAGGTCACTTTGGTACAGCTGCAGGCATCACAAGACCTGATGGAGACCTGAACGTCAGATTGGAGCTTTGGCCACCAGAACGACCGATGTGCCATGCAAGTAGTCTTTGCTTGGTTGAAGTCTCTGGGCCAAGGGACATTGTCACAAATGCACTGTGACAAATGGGGGCTTTACTCAGGGACATAAATACACGAATGAACAAGGAGCACTTCCTCCTTTTGTGTGAGCTTATCCTGAGGTTTGGTGAGTCTCCAAGGAAATGGTGTGGTTTCAGGATGCCGGGAGGCTCCTCATAGGATCTTTTAGGATCATTGGCATGTTCCCTGTTGTGGGGCAGAGTGTCTGCCTTCCTGTTGTGGGAGCAGGGCAGTAGGTGATAGTGAAATCAAATCTTGAAAAAAGATCCAAGCATAGCTGTTGTTGGATTAGGGCTTTAGCAGCACACAAATATTCTAGATTTTTGTAATCAGTGAACATGTTAACTGTCCATCTGGCTTCTTCTAGGTCAGGGTTTCTCAGCCTGTGGGTGGGGACTCAACATTGGGTTGCCAGAATGTTTCAAAGGGTCACCTGACAGCTCCTGTGGTACATGTCCCACGTGGTTGGCTGGGGCTCACCTCCCTGCTCTATGCACTGCAACCTCTGGGGTCCCAGTGCAACTCAGGTTTGGCCCAGTAGTCATGATGACGGCAATCCGGTAGGCCAAACTTGAGTGAGTGGCCCTGCAACCCCATGAGCCGGGTCACAATTCCACTCTGACAAATTTGGTCCAGTCAGGGGAGTGGGGTCAAAACTGAGTGGCACTGCAACCCTGGAGGTTACAAGGCCTGAAGCGGAGAGCCAAGCCAAACCCAGCCAGCCGCACAGCACAGGAGCTGCCAGTGTGGGGTAAGTGCCAGGCAGGATCTCCCACCCCCCTTGGGCCAGGACCCGACCGAAACCACCCATGAGCCTCTACCCCCAGATGAGTCGTGACAGGCCACAAACATTTACAAATGGGTCCTGAACCCAGGAAGGTTGAGAACCACTGTTCTAGGTTAGTGATTCTCAATCAGGCGTACAGGTACCCCTAGGGGTACACAGAGGCCTTCCAGGGGGTACATCAACTCATCTAGATATTTGCCTAGTTTTACAATGGGCTACATAAAAAGCACTAGCGAAGTCAGTACAAACTAAAATTTCATACAATGACTTGTTTATACTGCTCTATATACTATACACTGAAATATAAGTACAGTATTTATATTCCAATTGATTTATTTTATAATTATATGGTAAAAATGAGAAAGTAAGCCATTTTTCAGTAATAGTGCCCTGTGACGCTTTTGTATTTTGATGTCTGATTTTGTAAGCAAGTAGTTTTTAAGTGAGGTGTAACGTGGGGTACGTGAGACAAATCAGACTCCTGGGAAGGGGTACATAGTCTGGAAAGGTTGTGAGCCACTGTTCTAGGTAATGCCTCCAGGTCTCGAAAGCTGCTTTGATGGCAAGTAGCTCCATGTCTGAAATCTGATAATTATGTTTAGGATGGGAGAGCACAAGGCTGAACTTTTGTCGAGGCCCTGTTTCTGTGACAGCGCTGCCTGATGATGACATTAGAGTTACCAATTTCCAGGATGAATGGCTGGCTTGGGTCAGGGTGTGTGAGGCTGGGCATGGGGATAAATGCAGTCTTCAAATGTTTGAAGCCTCTTTGGGCTTCTAGTTTCCAAGCAAACTTGGCGAGGTTCCACAGCAAAGATCTTGTAGGGGCCAGGATTCAGGAATAGTCCCGAATAAAATGTCTATAGAAATTTGCAAATCCATTGAAATGTTGAATTTCTCAAATGCTTCGTGGTGTTGCCCAATCACAGTGCTTCCACCTTTCTGATCTCCATGTGAACTCCCTTGGCAGACAGAATGTAGCCTAAGAATTTGATGGTGGGCTGATCGAAGATGTATTTCTCCGGTTTAGCATGGAGCCCATGTTGGCAAAGTTTTTCTAGAATGTTGTGCACGTGCTGGTTTTGCATAGACTGGTCTTCAGAGTAAATTGGGATGTCATCTAAGTAGGTGTTGTCACGGAGTCCCCGGGTGATGCTCTGGAACTGCTCCCCACAAAGCCAGTCAGGACTTTGGGGAGCCTCCTCTCCCATGGAGCAGACTGTCTTCAGGGCAAGAAGCTCACATGGCTTCACCTCCTGGGTCTGCCCTTGGAGCATTCAGCGTATGCCCCTCCGTGCGCTTCCCACAGCGAGTCTGCCCTGGCGGGGTCCTGGGGAAGCCAGAGGGTCCTGCACGCACCCCCAACTTTGCAGTCAGACGTGACTCTCAGCCAGCCAGTAAAACAGAGGTTTATTAGATGACAGGAACACTGTCTAAAACAGAGCTTGTAGATCCAGAGAACCGGATCCCTCAGCCGGGTCCATTCTGGGGTCCCGCGAGCCAGACACCCCAGTCTGCCCTGACTCCTAGTCCCCAGCAAGCTCCAAACTGAAACCCCCTCCAGCCCCTCCTTCTCTGCTGAGTTCCTTTCCCGGGCCAGGAGGTCACCTGACCTCTTTGTTCTCCCACACCTTTAGCATCCCCTTGCAGGGGGGAAGGGCCTGGCTGTTAGTTGCTAGGCGACAGAGGGTCGGCCAGAAACTGAGGCACCCACACAGTATTCAGAGGAAACATTAAGAACAGTCCCACTTCGTCACAGGTGTCCACACAGCAGTCTAGCATATCCCATAAGACATCATTTATTAGATGCTGAAAGGTTGTGGGTGCATTAGTAACTCTGAAAGGCATCAATAGATATTCATAATGGCCATTCTGAGTTCAAAAGTCAGTTTTCCAATGATTCCTGGACTGGATTGTAACTAGGTTGTAAGCCCCTCTGATGTCTAACTTGGTCAATACTCCAGGTGTTCTTACTTGATCCAGGAGCTCTGGGATCTGGGGTGTAGCAGGTATCACTTTCGCACTGTGATTTTTATTTAGGGCATTGTAGTCCATACATAGTCTTGGGGAGCCGTCTTTCTTTTTCAGAGAACAGAGGCCCTGGCTGGGAAGGTGGAATGCCACATAAAAATAGTCCTAATGGCAGTTAATTCAGGCTCTGACATGGGGTACATTCGCCCGAATAGAGTCTTGGTTCCAGGTTGTAAGTTAATTAGGAAGTTGTATTCCTGCTGAGGGGGTAGTGTCTGTGTTTTGTTTTTTGAATGCATCTGAAAATTCTTGGTACTTTGTGGGGAAAGTGATGGCTGACCCTAGCAGCAGAGAAGCCCACTCTGTTGCTTGAGCATCTCTCCCTGTTTTTGGAGTCTGGGCAAAGTATCCAATCTGAGGTTCTGGGGAGCCAAATTTGGAAGGTGAGAGGCAGTTGTCCTAGCAAAACTCAGAGTTAAATGTCATGATGTGCTGTTGCCAGGAGATATGCGGGTCATGTTTCACCAATTCGGGGATTCAGAGAATCAAAGGCAAATGTAGGGACTGGATCAGGCTGAATTGGAAGAGCTCATGGTGCTCCCCAACCATCACCTCCGAAACTGTAGTTTCTTGATTGACGGGACCAGAGCCGAGCAGCGAACAGTCAACTGTTTTGACTAAATCAGTGGTGGCATTTGACTGTTTGGGTAGTTGAGCCACAATAGCATCCATGAAATTGACTCTGAGGCAGGTGATAATCAGGACCTTCTAGGGGAGAAGTATCTGTTGGGAATCCTAAAGCCAGAGTTGCAAATGGAGCTGTAAGTATAGGGACAACTTCTACGTGTTGGGTGGAATGCGTGGTATGGGTTGCTGGAGGGGGTTTCCTGGGGCTTTCCTGGTATTGCCCAGGCTCAACCTCTTTATTGTGGCTTGGAGTGGTCTTTTCCCCAGGGCCATGTGGTTCAGGGACTTGGCAGATAGTTGCCACCACAGTAAAAGCACAAGTTTTCTTGCCATCGGTGTTCCCACTTGGGCTTGTGCTGAGTTCACTTGTATGGGCTTAGGTGACTGGACCTTTGCAGGGGTTGGATGTGGGGTGGAATCCCTCTTCTCTTGAGTTGCTGCTCACTATATCTTGTGTTGATTCAGATCAAAGCTCAATAAATGCATCTAGACCCACTGGAGACTCTGTGTGCAAGCTCATCTTTTATTTCCTTGCTGAGACCAAGATAGAATTGGTGTAGCTGGGCTGACTCATTCCAACCGTGTCTGCTGCTAGACATTGGAAATGAGCTGCATACATTGCAGCTGACCCTGAGGTTTGATGGAGTCTCTGTAAGGCTGCCTCTTCCGAGTGAGCCCAGTGAGGGTCAAAGAAAATTGCCATAAAGGTCCTGAGGAGGGTGTCCCAGCTAGCCAGTATGGGAAGATCTAGCTCTAGCAGAGAGGACACATACTCCAGGACCTTGCCTATTAAAAGGCTGATGATCAGTCCCACCTTTGCCTGGTCTGTCCTGTACATGTTGGGCCGTAGCAGGAAATGGATCCTGCAGTGCTTCACAAACCCTCAAAACTTGCTACAGGTCCTGTCATGGCACTCCGGTAAAGATGCCATGGGTTCAGGTTCAGAAGGCGACACTGGCCTGGGAAAGGCATGCCTGCTTGTAATTCTGTGATCTGTTCCTGAAGAGCATGGTTTTCTGCTCAAAGCTGGTCCATAGTGTCCTGTAAGATTTGGTTTTCCTGCCTGTAGGTGGGTGATCTGCTCCTGGGGGCTCAGCATCCCCTCGGGATCCTTTGATGCCATACCTATTGGGTCCATACCATTTTGGAGTAAGACGAGCTTAGGAGGAGACTGAGCAGTGTGAGCAAACTCATGCCCAGTGCCTGAAGTGGGTTAGGGGCAGTCCAGAGCTGTGCTCAAGTGGTGCATGGGTGGTCTGGTATTCAGGAGGTCAACTGCTATTAGAGGCAGTACAGAGCTATGGTCGGAGTTCTTGCGGGGGGGGGTTGTAGCTGGGAGATCTAGTTCAAAGGGCTGGGTTGGCAGGATAGGTAGGCAAGATCAGATGAGGCAGCAGGGCAACAAGGCCAGGTGGTCTAGGCAGCAACCAGCGGGCAAGAACATGTTGCTCAGCCAGCTTCCTCTTCCTGTTGGGGTCTTTATATAGTCCAGGTATCCAATGGGAATGCTGCCTGTCCAGCCAATCAGGGGTTTGGAGTATGATTCCTTTGGAACTGTAGACCCTTAGCGCTAAGGCTGCTGGTTGGGGCAGTGGCTCAGCATTACTGCCATGGCACAGAGGCTGGGGGATGTGGTTTAGATACTCAGCAGGCCTGAGTTCAAATACCAGGGTCCTGTCACAGCAGGCATCCTCTCTGAAAATCTCTTCACTGGCTTTCTGGCCTCCCAAATAAAATTCAGACTCCTTGTTCTTGCTTTGAAAGTAACCCTCAACTTAAATCTAATTACTTCCCTGATTTATTTTTATTATTGTTTACTTAGCCCCACTAGTTTCCCCTTCACACAATCCAAGCCATCTGTCTTTGTATGTCTACCTTTTTTGCCTTCTTTCATATGTGGAACTCACTCATCTAGTCAAACATGCTTCCCTTTTAAAGTCTTGTAAACTAGTTTGTTATATATGTATATAATAGCTTCATATTTCTTTTAAAAATAAATACTCTCATTCTGAAGATGTATATCTTGGCATCCTCCCAGTTAACTATATGAACATGTCTGTCTTTTCCCTGGTTCTCACGCCTTGTCCCTCCCTGTGTTATCTTAATGCAGCTCTTCTGCTTTGTTTGGTAAAATGCCATGCAAATCTGTGACTATGTACATGATAACCCAACTTCTCTATAGGCAGTATTTTTGGACATTTTTCATAGCGTCTCTACTACAAAGCAGTTGATCCTAATCAATTATACATATGCAATGCTGCAAAGGAAGGTGAAAAAACTTCTAGGTATTTGCTAATATGTCATATTTCTCCACAAGCCAAGCTTAATTCTGTGGATGTGAGCAGGAATTATCATAAGCACTTAGGGTATATCTACACTGCAATTGAATACTTGTGGCTGGCCCACGTCAACTGACCTGGGCACTAGGGGGTATAAAATTACAGTATAGGTGTTTGGGCTTAGGCCGAACCTCGGAAACCCCACAAGGGGGGTGGGTCCTGGAGCCTGGGCTCCAGCCCAGGCCCAAATGTCTATATTGCAGTTTTACAGCCCCACAAGCTCAAGTCAGCTGATGGGTTGGTAAGAGGTGTTTAACTTCAGCATGGACATATACTCTAAAATTCATTTGTATCTTACACTGCCAATCACTATTTATTGTGCATGTTTTAAAAAGTTTTAAACTTTAAGACTTAAATACATTTGTTTAAAACTGCATGTGTGTTTATTTCTAGGGGAAATAGCTGCAGCTGAAGTTTCTTCCTCTTTTGTGGCTTTGGCTGCATGTAGTTTAGTAGTCCTGGTAATACTGCTTGTGAACTGTGTTTCCTGCTGTAAAGATCCAGAGATAGACTTTAAGGTAAGCATTGAAGTTAAAAATGATACAAAAGTAATCTGGGATGGATAATGATATAACTAACGTACAAATGATTCAGAATATCACTGTACAGTGGATGTGATTTAAACATTTTTCCTCTCCTGAAATGGCCAAATTCTGCACTTGCTTACATGCTGTGCAACACCATTGAACACAAATAAGTGCAGAACTTGGCCCAGAGTGCATACTATAGCAAGTTACTTGTAATTTACTACAGTAAAAAGTTATCATAAGTGTATATATTTGCTAATAATTTTACTAGTAGTTTAATACTTTGCAAGACTGTGCTAAAGATCAGTTCTTCCTATATTGTCCTTGTTTTGTTTGTCTAATTGCCATTTTTACTTGTTGACAGGATTACAGAACTTCTGTTAAGTAAGTGATTAGAAAGTACAACCTAGCAATACCTAAACTCTGCCTAGTGGAAAAATTCTGATTAGTATTCAAATACAGCTATCTTGGTGACCTCTGTGAATTTGGAATTACTTTGAATTATTGGAAGTGAAGCTTAGGGCTCAGCTGCTTTGAGATAATGTAGATGTTTGATCAAGTTATTTACATCATCTAGGGCAACATCTTTTGAAATCTTTCTGTAATTTTTAGCATATCAGACTAGCAATGCTTCTACCTTATAACATTGTGATTAAATGAAAAAAGAATAAAGTAATTGCTACTGATGATTGTTTTTGGAAATGCAGGACCTCGGGGGAATCTTGTTTTCAAACAAAGTCCTTTTTTAAAATGGAAGTGGTTTGTTGAAAAGAATAAATTTGCTCAACTACTAGAGAACTTCAAAAGAAATTAGATCTGAATTATTTTTTTTTTAAACAAAACCACTTAAATATATTATAACACACATTGCAATTGTCTCTGGATGGGGCGTTTGTCACCCCGGAGCTAATAATTCTGATATAATCAAGTTTTCATGTTCAAATCGGATGAACTGTGAAAGAATATATTAGTCTTCCAGTTTGAAGGCAGTAAGATTCCTTGTATCGTGGTTTCCTAAAATCTTTGCTCTTGCAGGAATTTGAAGATAATTTTGATGATGAAATAGATTTTACACCACCAGCAGAAGATACCCCATCTGTTCAGTCTCCAGCAGAAGTGTTTACTCTTTCAGTTCCGACCATTGCTTTACCAGCTCCATCCCAGTTTCAGCCTCCTGCAGGTGATGTGAACCTTTTCTTACTATGAAACTGAAGATGATCCAGTGATAGTCATCTAGAATTCTAGTATCTGAAATACAGTATTCATATGTGCATCTTGTTTATACTGTATATATTACACAGATCTATTGTTTATTTACTAAAGGGTTTACTGACTGAGTCTAGGCAAATGTTTATTTGTAAATTATTTTTATTGTAGCATAAGAACTTTATGAAATCAAGAAAAAATTGTTTTTCTGTTAGATACAAAATAAAATTTATTCATATTTCTTCTCTTCAGAAATCAGCTATAAAATAGTTTTCAGAATCTAAATTTTCAAAAATTAGAGTGCATAGTAAATAGATGACTTTTTCCACTCTTAAACTAATATTAAAAAAAAAAAAAGGACTAGATGGAGATACTTAGTTTGGCCATGTATAATTTTTGCCTCTTAATAGTCCTGGTTCATGGACCAGGGTCTGTTCCCAATGAAGCTAGTAGAATTTTAGCCACTGACTTAAGTGGGAGCAAGATTGAGCTTCATTTTAGCAGATTTGGGGGGGGATCTGAAACTTGTACCTGTAACCCTGCTTGTCACACCATTAGCTTATTTTTACTGTGAACATCCTTTGCTTCAAATCTGTGAGGATGATGCTGAAAAATGGAATCAGATTAATTTTTCCCCTGTGATTAAAAAGGTTTCATGTATACTTTCCAAAAAAAAAAAAAAAAAAAAAAAAAAAAAAAAAAACACAGTAACCATATAGAAAACTGTAGTTACCTTTCATTTAATTGCAGCATCTCCAATATTATGCACAAATTACTATTTAATATAAAATATGGAATTATTATTTCCAGATGCACTTAACACTTCTGATTAATACAAAGAAATCTCTCTGGCAATATATCCATGGCCAGCTGCAAGTGTTTAGAGAGGAAACCCAAAGGAGACTTAAGTAACTATCCAGAGTTTTAAAAAGAAAACCATTAACTAAATGACTTCTAACATTTTTGCTTAAGAAATACAGTATCTTATATTTCAGCAGTATGCATGCTGAATTTTCTATATATCTGCTACCTATTAATGTGGTCTTTCCAGGTTACCAATGATTCCATGAGAATGTCTAACTTTGCCACAAGAATTTTCTCTAGGCAAATGCATGAACTGGATTGCACCTTTAAAATGCTTGGAAGCTTTGAAGTTAATAGTGAGAATTGTAAACCATAGTGATTTCAGGTGCCTTTTTACTCTCTTATCAGAAGATATCTATTTTTTTACACAACGTTTTAAAGGCCATTGATCCAGACTGTAAAGTAGACTAATACCTTTGGAGCATTTTGTATGCGGTAGGAATGGTTTAGAAATGTCTAGGAATTGTCATGCCCACTATGTATGAGCAATGATCAGTGTAATTTAAAGGTATTTGAGCCCATGTGTTAAGTCTGTAAGTACTGCAGGTACATTTGCATGATGTGCTGTGAAATGATACGCTTTTATTGTGGTTCACAAATCAGTGAACTATACATTCTATACAATAGAATATAACAGCTCCACCGGAACTGTCCTAGTCTGTCATGTCTAGAATTCACATGCTGAAGAAGGCTTAAAGATCCCTCCAAACTACAGATCAATGGTGACTGTTCTCAATTGATCAATGTCCAATTATAAGATTTCTGGGAGTTCTAGCAGTCAACCTCCCTCATCTGTGTATGTAAACCCATGCTTAAAAAATGAACTCAACTACTGCTCGCTTGAGCACTAAGCCTACTGCCATCCCCACAAGTTTACACCACCTTCAACTTTAAAAGGAAAAAGCATTTGTATACTATGTATAAAAAATCTTCCTGTTTATGCTTTTAAAAATATTACTACTAAGTCTGGCCAAAAAGTAGAAAAAAAATTAATCCTGTTCGGTGCAATTCAGTAAATATCTTTGTTAGATAGTGTTCAATCAGGCCTATTTACTGTCACTATTGCATTTGTTTTTCCTCTTTTCCCCTCCTGACTTCACTCTACTTTTTCTTTTTCTTATATTAGATCATGGGGTATTTCTTTCTGAGTTGTTTTAAGCATGTTCCTGCCATTCTCACCACCCTTCTCTTTCTCAAAGTTGTGCTGTTTGTCTGTTCCCTTATATTTTCTCACAAAACTTTTGTGCATCATATATTCCTGTTTATCTTTATTTTATCACTTACACAGTCTCATGCCCTACTGGCAGATGTCTGGCAGAAATTTCTAAGCCTTAATAGCCAAAAGACTAAACTTACTAGACACAGGCTAATACAAAAGGTGGGATTTGGGAGGGTTTATGTCCAGAGACAATAGCAGGTGAAAAGTCAGCTACTGTGAAAATCGAAAGGTGCTGGGATTTGATATTAGGGTTCTCTTTGGACCCTACTTGTGAGTCCAATCTTTATCTTTCTCCAGGTAGTAAGATTTTATACTTAAAGATGCCCTTCAATCTCCTGTGCCTTCTCCCAGTTTCCTTTTACAAGGGTGAAGAAACACTATTTGTTCCTCCTGTTACAATGAGAGGAGTCTCTGCTACTCAACGCATCTCCCAGGCTCCATTAAAAAATAATAATAAAAAATAATAAAAAAAAATCTTTCTGGTGAACAGGTCTACTGCTTTCCTTTGCTGTTGCTCTTAGTTTTCCCCAACACCAGCAGAATGAAAATAACTATCAGTTTTACTGTTTCTCATGAGATTCTGAAAATCAGCAGTGAAACCTGACAAGGCTAGTTAACTTTCATTCTTCTGCTGGTTGCAGAAGAATATGAGCGGCAATATATGCTCTGAATCTGTCTGTAGAAGAAGACAGCATTGTATCAGTTTGCCTTCCTAATATGGACTGAGTATGTCTTTGCAACCTTAAGGGCTTGAAAAATGTTTTTGTTTTGGTAAAGCTTAGCTTTAGCAGAAGCTGATGGCACTCACCTAAGCATTTTTGAGGGAACTTTTAAACCTTGTGTGGGACAACTTACTGCAGACACTCAATTCTCTCCCCCCCCCCAAAACAACAACAACAACAACAACAACAAAAACCCCAAAAATCTTAGACCTGTGAGGTTAAAGATCTAAAAAGCAGGCAGGGCCGCCCAGAGGATTCAGGAGGCCTGGGGGCAAAGCAACTTCGGGGGCCCCTTCCATAAAAAAAGTTGCAATATTATAGAATACTATATTCTCATGGGGGCCCGCCTGGGGCAAATTGCCCCACTTGCCCCCACCCCGGGGCGGCCCTGAAAGCAGGAGACTTTCTGAAAGAGGCCTGTTTTCCCTTTCTTGCCCTCATTCGTATGCCTATTTGCTGATATTTGCGTTTCCCCCTCTTTTTGTGCTTTTTGTGTTTTTTGGTCCTTGTGTCCTGGGTGTGTTTTTTTTTTTTTGTCCTGCTTATTTTTAAAAACAAAGAGTTGAGAGCTGTAAAGGAAAACTGATTAGGATTAATCAGCTGCTTCTTTAAGCTCTGCAGAGCTGACTCTTAAGCAAAACTGACTAGGATCACAAAATCTCAGCATTTGATTTAACACTCTTCTCCCCCCGCCCTTTACTTTCCCAAAAGGGGAGACTGTCTTGTCACCTCAGCAGATTGCTGCCTCTCCCCCAAGATTGTTTCCATGGCAAGGTCTACACTACAAACTGTTACTGTCATTGCTGTATTGGTTAGAATTGTGATGACGTATGTTCCCTGACTGACATAGTTGTGCTGACAAAAGCCCTTAGTTTAGACCAGTATACTGGCAAAACTGTTCATTTTCAGATATAGCATGTTTTGCTTTGGGGGTGGGGAAGGAGGGCCTGAAATAAGCTATACTGGTAAAGTGCTCCCAGTATAGACCTGGCCTACAGTGGTAAAAATGGGAGCTACCACTAGAGCAACTCATGGTAGCAGTGACAAAAGCTGTATTGTACTGTCGACAGGGCTTAGATATCTTTAACAATTCTAACTGGTAAGGAACACAGTGGTAAACACATCTGAGCCTTGTCTACCCTGCAACTTCCTGTTACCACCAGTGGTGCTGCACTGGCAGTGAATTATGGGTATATTTTTGCCAGTGTAGATAAAAGCTAAGGATTTCAGATTTCCCAGCAGTTGGCCAAGGGGGCTTTTCGTGTGAAGTACAATTTTTAAAAAAGAAAATTTCCCCTCACATAGGTAGAGGCTGCAATTAGAGCAGCTGGGTCGGTGTGTAAAGAACTGGAGCTCTGCTGGTAAGGTGGCTAATCAGGGCTTGTAAAAGCCGTGAGTATTCCATGATCTGCTGTGGGCTTGTGTTCTGCCATTTATGTGGGACTCCTGTAAACAGTGATTTAATAGATTCCATGACCATCTAATGCAGATATATTTACAGAGCTAAATGCAAACTCAGCTGTTTTGACTTTCTTGCTTTTGTTGGTTTGCAGTATATCTGGATGTGTTGAAAGCTAAAGTTTACATGTCATTCTTAACTTGCATTATTGTGCAAAGGTATTTCATTGGTCTTGGATCAGTTTCTAGTTGAATCTGTTTAAAAGCCTAAACAAGTTGAGAAGTGTCAGCTTTGGCTTTCGTTTCTGTCCTTAGGTTAGCCTTGTTTTAATACTTTGTCATTGTATATGTTTAACAATATTTTCTGCTGCTTAGCTTAATATGTGCATTGTATTGTAGTGTACTGTAATTAGTAGTGTAAGAACTAAATTTTTTTTAGCGTTTTAGGATCATGCATTATTTCATCAACAGTAGCATAGATAATTTTGGCCATTTTGAGTGGTTTGATTTGTGTCTATTTTTTGTTTTCTATAACAGAAGGATCAAAGTCTCAAGTTGCACGTCAGAGTCTAAACTATATTCAAGAAATTGGAAATGGCTGGTTTGGAAAGGTGAAAAATCCTCCTTTAATATTGTAGTTCTGCAGTTGAGATTTTATTCCAAAGTAGAGACCTATATTACCATTTAAAATATTTATCCAAAGTAATAACACGACAAGAAAATTGTCTTTAGAACTTAATTTGTACTGCTGTTTGCATGCACTTTGTTTTCCATCTCATTGCTATCTCTTTAATTCAGATGCAGTGCTGCTTAACAAAACATTACTTAAAATAGTCAGAAATTCCACTTCAGTAGACTGAGCATGTAAATCGTTGTTTTAATTTTAGCAGCTTTTTTAGAAAAAGCACTTTAACTCCAATTTTTATTTTAAAAAATATACATACATTTTTTAAAATGCAGAGGATTAATATCGCTTGTCAGAATAATTTCTTAAGTGTGGTAGCTTAATTATCAAAGCTTTGGATGTGTTAGCAAAAAAGCCAGAAAATACCCGTAGCCCCATGTTTCTCATGACTTAGTTTTTTCTTTGTGTTGTAATTGAGGTATAACAGGAAACCAGATACTTCCTCTTTAAATGTGACTGAAACTATGTAATGCAGAATTGTTTGTTTTTCAGGTCCTACTTGGGGAGATCTACTCAGGTACTAGTGTAGCGAGAGTAATAGTGAAGGAATTAAAGGCAAATGCAGGTCCCAAAGAACAAGAACAGTTTTTGAGAAATGGAGAACCTTACTAGTAAGTAGCCTCTCATACCTTGGATAACTTGAAGATAGTCCATGCTACTAATATATACGTAAACCATGGAAAGCTGTCTTGTTCAATATTATGCTTCTTTTATATGATACTCACCTCTGTTCTCCCTTTTCAGTCTGTTAATATAAAGTATATGTTGGTAGTTTAAGAAAGGAAAAATACACATTCAATATTGTCAACACTAAATTATCAAAAATTGAGTCAGACATATCCCCCTAGATCATGAGATTTTTAAATAGTGCAGTTTTGTGTTTTTATTGCCTTCCAATTTTTGAGCCTTTAAGAGTCAGGGCCGCCCAGAGGATTCAGGGGGCCTGGGGTCTTTGGCGGCAGGGGGCCCCTGCCGCCGAATTGCCGCCGAAGACCCGGCTCTTCGGCGGCGGGTTCCCCCCCCCCCACACCGTGGGTCTTCAGGGCACTTTGGCGGTGGGTCCCACAGTGGAAGGACCCGCCGCCGCCGATCTGCCACCGAAGACCTGGAGCGGAAGAAGTCCCGGGGGCCCGGGCCCCGCAAGAGTTTTCCGGGCCCCGGGCCCCGCAAGAGTTTTCCGGGGCTCCCGGAGCGAGTGAAGGACCCCGCTCCAGGGGCCCCGAAAAACTCTCGTGGGGGCCCCTGCAGGCCCTGGGGCCTGGGGCAAATTGCCCCACTTGCCCTTCCCCCCCTCCCCCCTGGGCGGCCCTGTTAAGAGTACACTTGGTTTGCATTCTTGGGCTTTTCTCTGCAGGCATGAAGGCTAGAGATTTTTTTAAATTGATGCTGAGATTTTCATGTAGTCACTTGCCTCCAGGAGCTTGAACTTTGAGAGAAAAAACAAAGATAATGAAACTTGTGATAAAATCACAAGAGTTGGCAAGGCTTTACGTACTTTATTTTTTTAACAAAACTTATTTTTAAGCAGCATCTTATCTGTTTTTAAACATTAAACAAATGTTCAATCCAATCAAAGAAGTGATTAGGTTATACAAATAGCTTTTTATCATTGTGTTTGGGTCACTTGCAATTTAACTTGGTGGTGGGAAAAAAACTAACGTGCAGTGGACATGAAGAAGCACTTGAAAAAGAAAAAACTGTTACTAACCTTACCACAACTGTTGTTCTTCAAGATGTTGCTCATGTCCATTCCACGACCTATCCTCCTGCCCCTCTTCAGAGTTAGCTGGCAAGAAGGAATGGAGAGGGTGTGGGGTCGTCGGGGTCCCTTCGACTGGTACATGAACATGGGGCATCAGAGTGTGCTAGAGCCGGCCTGATGGATACCACTGCGGGAAAAATCTCCAGGGATGGTGTGTGCGGCACACACATACCTAATCTGGAATGGACATGAGCAACACATCTTGAAGAACAAGTTACGGAAAGGTTAGTAACCATTTTTTGACATCAGCTCGGATGGTGAAGGCTTGGGATAAACAGCTCCTGGTGCTCCCATCCACTTCTAGAGTTGATGCAGTACTGATAGCAACCCAGCCCTGGAGGGAGCTGACCACGGTGAGCAGGGAAGCTCTGGTTCTGATGACTTTGCCCTGAGGTATAAGGAGAGTCTATTTGCTATCGGAGACCTACGTCTCCCTGGAGGACATGTTTGCTCTTCACTATCCACGTTCACCCCTCCTATTAGGACTATCTCTATTCTGGCACATTAATACACCAGAAGAAGAGACCATCTTGATAAGGCAGTTGTATCCATCCCACCTGCCAGCCTTGAGGCACAGCCATCGGTATTGTTGGTTCTGCTGGAGATGAGGGATCTGGCTTTCTCTTCAGATGAGTCTAAGGCCCTGCAACTGGGGTGGTTCTGTGCCAGTTGATCCATCCTACTGCTAATATTGGAGACTGTGGGAGCCTTAGGCTAGATACCCAGGATCAGTTCAGGAGTCCTATTTGCCATCACCTGGACTCTTGCAACTGGCCCTGTTGGAATACTTGGAAGGGGTAGGTGAGCTGGATTCGCTGTTTCTGGAAGCAATTTCATTGTCTTCGCTGGATGAGGTGGTTACTCCAGCTACTCCCTCTCTGCCAGATGACTTCAAACAGTATCAAAAGCTCATGTACAGGTACAGATTCAGCTTGAGAAAGTACAGGAGCCTCAGGTTAATTTACCATACACTGGGGTATAGGACAAGACTGCGTTCTCAGCTGTTTTACCACCAGTGTACTCAGGAGGCACCATGCAAGAGACAGGGTTTTATAGACCCAGGTACCCAGCTTCTGCAACATCCAATGCCACATCATATTTTAATCCTCAATCGAAGAGTTTCTGTTGATGGGACTGTTAAGACCCGTGTTCCTTTATTGATGCTGCTTTGTTTCCCTCCTCTGATATTCGGAGGCCGCCTTACCCAATTTGCTGAAAACTGGAGGGCTCTAAATACAGATGAATGAGTATCAGAGATTATTCATGGCAGCTATCTAATTGAGTTTTCTGGTACCTTCTACCCACAAACCCCCTTCCCAGTTCCTTTTCAGGGACCACTCTCATGAGGAGATTCTATTACATTAGGTGAACTTCCTTCTTCTCAGGGAAGCCATAGAAAGGGTTTTACCTCAGCATCAAGGGAAGAGGTTCTGTTCCCTTTACTTCTTGATCCCCAAGAAGAATGGGAAATGGAGCCCAATTCTTGATCTGAGACAGCTGAACAGAAGGACACATTATTTGCAGCTCTTGACATGAAGGATGCATATTTTCACATAGACATCCACCCAGCGCACGGGAGGTTCTTTGATTCCTCTTTGATTGAGAGCATTTTCAATTCAGAGGCCTCTCCTTTGGTCTAGCTACTTGCACCCAGGGTCTTTACAATGTTTTTTTTTTTTTTTCCAGTTGTGCCAGCTTGGGTGAGAAGAGAGGGATTTACAGTCTTTCCTTACCTAGACAACTGGCTTCAGATGGGCAGTTCTTACAAGGTAGTCCAGCAGGCAGCCAGTGTTCTGCTCAACCTTCTGCCTTCCCTGGGTGTCTGTATCAATCATGAAAAATGCATGTTGACCCCCATGAGTTGCATGAGTTTTATAGGGAAGACATTGGACTCGACTATAGCAAAACCATGTCTACCCCTGGAGATGTTTCTCATACATCAGGTCACTATCAAATCCAGGACATCAATCAGAACTTGCCTTTCCTTGCTTGGCCTCATGTACACATGTGATGCTGTTAGGGAGGCTTCATCCTTGCTGACTACAAGCTTGGCTTCTCTCCATGTACTCACCAGAGAAATGCAACATAAACAGCAAGGGAACAGTTCTGCTTAGAGTTTTAGACTCTCTCGTCTGGTGGACAAAACCAGAGAAGATTTGGATGGGGATCCCTTTCCTCACACAATTACTGATGCCTCCCTCTTGAGTTGGGATGCTCATGTGGGCAATCATATGGCACAAGGCATCTGGACCATATGGGAGTCCAGAATGCATGTCACATCACTAGAACTCCGGGCGGTCCACTGAGCCCGCGTTGCCTTTCTCCCACTCATCCAATCCAGACATGTCCAAATAATATCGGACAACATAAGGGTATTTTATGTAAACAAGCGGAGGGAGATCTCTTCCTCTGTGCATAAAGGCAGTCATCCTCTGGAATTGGTGCATCAGCCATCGCATAACACTATCAGCAGCATATTTACCAGGGGTGCAAAACTCCCTAGCAGAGTGCCTGAGCAGACATTTTTCCACAAATCAGAGATTCACAATTTGGTTCTTGACAATGTCTTTGCCCATTTGGGGAATGCTGACCTGGAACCTTTTTGCCTCATGGGAGAACAGGAAACTTTCTCAGTACTTCTCCAGAGCAGCCCTGGGGCAAGGGCTCCAAGGCAGATGCCCTACTGGTGTCATGGCAGGGTTGCCTGGGGTATACCTTTCCTCCCAGGCCATTGATACAAGTTCTGTGGAAGATCCACCAAGACAGAGCTTGAGTCATCCTGATTGCACCCAACTGGCCGAGACAATTTTGGTTTACGCATCTGCTTATGCTGTCAGTTCACCCACCCATGAACACCCACACACCGCTGGACCTTCTAACACAGTATAAGGGCAGGTTCAAGCTCATGGCCAGGTATTTGGATGGGCATCAGAAGTAGAGTGCTCATGTTCTAAAAGGGTGAAGTCCATCCTTAACCAAAGGCAGAAAACACTCTATGAGAAGCTGTTATTCCACAGATGGAAGCATTTCTCCTCTGTGGCTCACCAGTGTACCTTGTTTATGGAATCTGCTGGGATTCCTGCTATCTTAGAGTATCTGCTTACACTTAAGTCTTTGGGTCTTGTGCTCAGTTCTGAGTGTGCATTTAGCAGTGATCAGCGCTTTCTATCCTCTGATGGATAACCATACATATTCACTCATCCTGTCAACTAGATTTCTCAGATCCTTTCAGTTGTAGGAGCACCAGTGTTCTGTATGCTATGTGTAACCTGTATGCTCAAAAGGTCCGTTACACTTCCTCTCCCTCTCTAAATACCTGTGAAGTGGCTTTCCCCCTCCCCCTTCCCCTCCCTCCTGGAATGCTTGTAAAATGAATGGTCTGCTTGAACAGCTGGATGATCAGAAGAGCTCCCAGGTAGACAAGGTGTCTGGGACTCTCCCATGAAGGCCCTTCGCCAGGACAGCCTGGCCAGTGGTTCGCCGTTGCATTCCATCGTGCTTAGGGAAGACTTACCTTCATCGCGACGTCCATTGCTGCGCTGGGGGACACTTACCTTGAAAAATCCTGACATCTCCAGTGCCGTGCCTGTCCTGGGAGCGTGAGTATGCAAGTGTGAGTGTGACCTCCCAGCACTTCTTTTGAGCTTAGCTCTCAGTATAATAAAAGTGCTGCTTTCTGCCAAACTCTGGTGGGTCATTAGTCCTCCCTAAGCTTACTAGCTGGCCCAATTTCAGGTAACACTTTCCACCATTGAAATTCGCACCTCAGTGCGACCTCAGTTTTGTTTTATATTTGCTCACTAAGCCCCCCATTGAGTCTCTAGCCATGTGCTCTATGGCCCGTCTGTCCATGAAGTTGGCCTTTCTAATAGCCATAATGTCAGTCAGAAGACATTGGATAGGTCATTGATGTACTGCAACCACTTGAAAAAGACAGCAGTCAAAGTTAGCATTCAGAACACCTTGCTCAGAAAACTGGCCAGCTCAATCTGGGGTGCTTGTGCCCAGGTGCTTAGAACATCAGCCCTTGCCCTCTGCGACTCAAGAGCAGGGTATTGTGCTCCTGTCTGGTGTCACTTGTCTCACATGAGGCTGGTCGATGTAGAGCTTAAAAAAGCTATGTGTATTGTTACCGGGACTTTAAGTGCAACTCCATTGCCACGGCTGCCAATATTTATAACATAGCACCGCCCCATATTCGCCGTGAGGCGGCCTCTATCTTGCACCAGGTCAAGATCCGTGAGAACAGCGACTTGCCTCTGTATTCAGACCTCATCAACCACCTGCCAGTTCGCCTCTCTTATAGACTTCCTTTATGGTCACTTATGCCTCCACAGGACATGACGATGGAATCCGCTTGGCGTAATGAGTGGTCAGCAACGACAGTCGTTAATCACTCTCTCATCACTGACCCAACTAACTGCCTGTCAGGTTTTGACTTGCCAACGTACCTGTGGTCGTCCCTGAACTGGTTTCGGACAGAGCAAGGCAATGGTGCGGCCAGCATTTTCAAGTGGGGTTTCATCCCATGATGTAAATGTGGTCAACTTCAGACTATGTTGCACATCCTTGACAAGTGCCTGCTGACTTACTTTGACAGTGGACTATTGGCTCTTCACTGGCTGATGACAATGCAGTCAAATGGCTGGGCACGCTGCGCATATGCTGAGAGAGTCAGAACAGTCAGTGAGCTGGGAGCACTCATGGCAGACTCACCATATATTATCTTCTATAAAGAAAAGATCTCTTTACGACCCCACCCTAGATTCATTCCTAAAGTAGTTTCTGAGTTTCATGAGTCAAGTAATCCACTTACCGGAATTTTTTTCCAAAAGCCACCTCTCAAGTGAAGAGAGATGGCTGCATTCTCTAGATGTCCAAAGGACTTTGGCCTTTTATCTGCAAAGAACAAAGGATGTTAGATAGCTAAACTATTTGTTTACATAACAGAGTGATCAAGGGGTTAAGCTAAATTGACACAGAGACTTTCAAACTAGATCTCAGGTTGTATTACTGTTTGTTACAACTAGCTCATAGTCCCCCTCCAGAGGGGTGAGGGCTCATTCCATTAGAGGGCTAACTACCCTGGCTGCATTGCTGAGAGACATACTCCTCCGAAAGATGTGTAGGAGAGCTACTTGTAGGAATTTGCATACCTTCCTGAGATATTACGCACTGGTCCAGTCATTAACTGCAAATACAGCTGTGGGGACAGCAGTATTACAGTCGACTATCGAATCTGCATCCTCGCACCCATGCCATCTGACTGTTGGCTTATTAATTTCCCATATGTGGAATACACATAGGGACTATCGCTCAAAGAAGAAATTGAGGTTACTTACCTGTAACTGGAGGTTCTTCAAGATGTGTGGTCCCTATCTGTATTCCACTACCCCCCCCCAGCCTCATCCCTGCAGATTATTCTGAACTGCAGTAAGAATGGGAAACAGGAGTGGCGTTGGCATGCACCACCTTTATACCCTTGATTCTGAGCACAACGGGAACTACAATGGAGGTGTAGGCCAACTGACAGTGCTGGCAAAAAAATTCCTGACTCAGGTGCATAGTGCGCATACATATCCCACTTGTGGAATACAGACAGGAATCACATATCTCGAAGAACCTCCAGTTACAGATGAGTAAACTCCATTTGTTTGGTCTCCTGTTTTGGAGTCCAAGGATACTCAAGAGAATTGGCTGGAAACTAAAAGCTGAATCTTCATGTGCTTTTCAGGGAGTGGGCAAAAGTGGCTGTCCTGTTTCCACTGCCAGTTCTGGGGGCAGAGGGGGCACTGAGTAACTGGCTGCTTTAAACTACAATGGTTGTACAGTCCCACGGGGGGTACTGGAGCACAGTATGCCCCTGGTATGCCCTTGCATGCTCCCAACACATACACCATGGGGGAGAGGGGAAACAGGATGTAGCAGCATTGTCTCTTTACACCACTTGAGGTTCCCCATGCCAGGAGAATTCTCAGCTGTCCACTTAAGGCATCTTGAAGATTTCCTTGCACTGCTAGAGTATATCAAAGGGGATTTATTGAGTCTGAAGATCTGCCTCTTACACTGTTTCTATGTGGATTTAAATCTGACTTTCAAAAGAGAAAACTGAGATGCATAGTGGATAGTAGTATTCAATCATGTTAGAGCTATTAATGTGTATTGCTGTCTTTCTGACTTAAAATAATCTGTTTGTATTTTATTATAGCATTCTTCAACATCCAAATATTCTGCAGTGTATTGGGCAGTGTGTGGAAGCCATCCCGTATCTTCTGGTGTTTGAGTTGTGTGACTTAGTAAGTAAACTTAATAGTGAAAATAGTAAATTTAATAGTTTATAGTTAGAAAATACTGTTTTCTTTAGAGTACGTTTTAAGGGGCTTTTGTGAACCTCATTATTGAAACCACCTGTTCATTTTGAAAAATTCCTTGAAGAGTCAAATGAAGGTATCTTAAAAGGTAAATAACATTTATTTACTTTTTTTCATTTGCGGACCACAAAAGCAATATTTGTTTATACTTAGCTCTCTAAGTTCAGGATTTAACCTCTAGTTTTATTGTGGGACTTTCTAAAGAGGAAAATAATTGTACAGAAAGTAAGCTTTGCCACTTTGTTCTTCCTGGACAACAGAATTGTTAGTATAGCCCATTTTGAAAAAAAACCCTGTTAATTCTATGCATGAATGAGGCAGAAGTCCTGTGGGGGTGAAAGGAGGAAAGGGAAGTGCGGAGTACAGGATCATCTAACTAAAGACTGGTATCGTAATGCATAAGCCCAAGGGAACCAAATAAAGGTTGCATGGGTAACCTTAATTCATACATTTCCTAACTTTTGAGAATTTGATTTTTAGTGTTAACATTCTTTTAATGTCATTTATTAATGTAACTTCTTAAATTAAGAACTTAAAAATTGAAAAAAAAAAACCAAAAAAACAAATTCAATTAGGTGGAATTCTGTTAATACTTCATATGGATTTTCATCAGGGTTTGGGATCTTTAGATCCACAGCATAGTTCTCAGGCTTCTAACTGATAGCATAGAAGGCTGTTATCTTTCTCTTGGATTTGCCACTAGAGGGACATGGTGATGAGATTTCCCAGTGGGTTTCACAGCAATTTGTTAGACAGTAAAAGAATGTTGAGACTCGGGAATAATAGGTTCAATTTCAGGTTCTGTCGCGAAGGGTTCTCTTATGGTTAACCAGACCCTTCTGTCCCTGCCCCTCAATCTCTCCCTGTCCTTTTACTCCTATTTTTCCTGGTTTCGGCCCCTCTTGTTCCTGTGCAGTCGGCTTTCCCCTCTGTTCCTGATTTTATCCTCCCTGCCTCCAACACTCTCTCTGCCCCCTTGCCCCTCTACATTAAAGTCAGGCAGCTTCCTCTTTCTCCAGGCTGCAAGGGTGGCAGCAGGTGGAGCATTGAGAGCATAGGAAAGACAGTCTCCTTTTCAGTTCCAGTTTTTACTGCCACAGCAGCCATTGGCAGTGGGAAGAGCAGTTGCAGAAAAGGTTCTGCTTAGTCCCTGTAACCCTGGGTTGGAATATGTTCGGTCTCTGTGGGTATTGTGCGTGCAGAGTCTGGTTGAAATGTAGATGCTGTTAGGAAATGGAGCATACAAAGTGAAAAACAGAATCTTTGGAGAATCTAGCTACTTAACTCTAGCTAGCCTCTTCTGAGCATGTGGAAACTGAGATTTCAGAGGCTTATAAACTGGCCAAATGTAAGCATATTTTTATTGGCACATCCCTAATGCCAGTGTGACCTCTTTGTCAAACTTCAGTTCCCTGCTCCAAAACATGGAAAGTTAGAGCTTCTCAGATGCTTTTTTTACTCAATTTTTTTAATATGGGCAAAGCAACTTATTTTCCCCTAAATTTATTTTTGGAAATGTTTGAACCATTTTACCATAAATTTCCCAGAAAAATTCAGCCTGAGGCATATACCAGGTTGAAATTTTCTATGCCCAAATGGCTAATTTGGCAAAGTTGCAAACAACTGAAAACAACTGTGTAATGGACAAGGAGCTGCTATGTAATAATCGAAGAATACTGAGATGTAACAATTTTATGAACACTCTGTGACCTTGTCAGTGAAGTCAAGTTGTTGTATATTGGGTTCTAAGACTTTCCTGTGTGAATTTATTGATTTAGTTTAAGAGACTGGGGAAGAACAAACAGGAAGGCAACACAGTAGCTGCCTGTTTAAGCAACCTCTGACAAAACACTTCCGGGGTTGGGGCCAATTACAGAACAATGCTATATTTCTAGGCCCCTGGCCAAAGTGACACAGCTGTTCTATCAGTATTCTGAATGAAGAGACCAAAAGAACAGTAAACTGTTAAAAAGCCCTTCTGAGGAAATGGGGAGGTGGTGGTGGTGGAGGGGAGTCCGTTGTCAGCAGCTGTCAGGGGGACAGGTTGATACAGAGAGGCTCTGTAGAAGAGTCTGAAAGAGTTGGATTTTTTCCCCCAGCTTCCAGGGAATGGTAAGCCTTGCAGACAGATGGACAGGCAAACATAGGGATTGGCTTACTGGTTTTTGAGATCTATTTTTTTCTGAAATGCTTTTGTTTTAAATAAATACTTTGCTTTAAGAAAGCTGTGTTGTCACTGGTTACTACTGTCATTCTTTCTAGAGAAAAGAAAACAGCAGGTGCTGAACATAAGTCAGACCTGCTGAGGAATTACAATTAATCACTGGGGACTGCAGCCAGTGGGAGAATCATGCAATTCCACCTCAAGATAGAGGTGACTGCTTGAGGCCTAGTACCTCAGTGGTACACTTCAGACCAGAAGGGGTCAGAGGTGTAGTTACTTGGGAATTGTGACATACAGTACTTATAAAAATAAAACAAAAAACCCAACTATGTTTGGATGAGTTTAAAGACTAGCTATAGAACCAACTCTTTTTAAAGGATTGTGGTTTCAAAGAATTCTTAAAGCAGGATTTCATTGCAAAATGTGTGAAGACAGAAATAGACTCAAAGGACATACTGACTGTTACACTTGCATTTTGCTGCCATCTAGAGCTAGCTAGGCAGTTCAGTTCAATGCTTTTTTAACGTAATTTGAAACTGAATTGTATAAGTGAGGATGTGATTTGCTTAGTGAACTAAATTTTAGATTCTGTGTGTGTTCACTGGCAAGGTAAGTAAACCAGATGCATATGTCCATATATACACTCTCTTTGGGATATAATCCACATATCAAATTAAAACAATTGTCTAATCATAAATTTAATGCAAGCGTTACAAAAAAATTACTGTTCTAAAAGACTAATTCTATAGCACGATGAAAATATCAAATATTTCAAACTTTATGAAATTAGCAATTGAAAACAGGGCAGAAGAAGAGATTATAATGAAGGACCCGGTGTACCCATAATAGAAATGCTACATGATTGCTTTAATTGTAAGTAGTTATACTGATTTAAAACAAAGGATTTATACTACACTTCTTGTAAAAGCAGATGTGGATAGAATAGTAACTTGTACTGTAGACCTAATTTTGATGTCCAGATTATTTAAAGTAATTTGTTTTAAACAGGAATGGCGGCGGTTTTTTTTTTTTTTTTTTTTTTACAATCCTTATTTAGTAAGTTCTCCATTGCCACATCATTCATCATGCAGTATTAGATGAAAATAACATGTTAGTAACCCTTTTCATAACCTATATGTCCATGACACCATGCATGAATGCCTAGGAAGGAGTACTATAGAAAGGGATCTGGGGGTCACAGTGGATCACAAGCTAAATATGAGTGAACAGAGTAACACTGTTGCAAAAAGAGCAAACGTTCTGGGATGTATTAGCGGGAGTGTTGTAAGCAAGACACGAGAAGTACCGTAATTTTTCCGCTGTACAGCACAGGTTAGGTCTCTACTGGAGTATTGCGTTCAGTTCTGGGCGCCACATTTCAGGAAAGATGTGGACAAATGGGAGAAAGTCCAGAGAAGAGCAACAAAAATGATTAAAGGTCTAGAAAACCTGACCTATGATAGAAGATTGAAAAATTAGGTTTGTTTTAGTTTGGAGAAGAAAAGACTGAGAGGGGACCATAACAGTTTTCAAGTACATAAAAGGTTGTTACAAGGAGGAGGGAGAAGAATTGTTCTTGTTAACCTCTGAGGATCGGACAGGAAGCAATGGGCTTAAACTGCAGCAAGGAAGGTGGTTTAGGTTGGACATTAGGAAAAACTTCCTAACTCTCAGGGTGGGTTAAGCATGGAATAAATTGCCTAGAGTGGTTGTGGAATCTCCATCATTGGGAGATTTTTAAGAGCAGGTTAGATGAACACCTGTTAGGGATGGTCTAGATAATACTTAGTCCTGCCATGAGTGCTGGGGCTAGACTAGATGACCTCTCGAGGTCCCTTCCAGTCCTACGATTCTTAACGTGTGCATTCATATAACGTACAACCAGTTAAGATCTTTAAGTAAACTAATTCTAATGACATTTCAACCTAAGTATGAATATAAGTGTATGCTGCATTCCTGGCTGTGTTCCAAATGAGTCATTATGTAGGAGTATCTTACCTTCTGCAGGACTGGAGCAGTGTGCACACCCAGCATTGTTGTAGGATATGCCTATAAAAGACTACAAAGACTATAGCACCATAGTTACATCAGCATATCTATGCTGGCATAGCCCCATAGTGTAGATGCAGTCTACACTGACAGAATGTGTTTTTCTGTTGGTGTATGAATACCACTTCCCTGGAAATTAACTGTTGATGGATTCCCTCTTCTGTTGGCATAGCTACAGTTACACTGCGGGTTATGTTGCCATAGCTACGTTGGCCAGGGGTCGGTTTTGTTTCACACCCTTGACCAATATAGCTATGCTGATATAACTTTTCAGTGTAGACCAGGCCCTAGATACCTTACAAGCTCATCTTGAATTCAGTTAAAACAGCTGTTTCTGCATAAGCCATTGGCATTTGTACTTTAATCTAGTCCTTCCCAACAGAATTCCGATAACTGACATTTATTTCCACAATATACAAAAATAAACTTACTAAATAGTAAATTGAGCTTCATTTTCTTTTACTACTAAGTCATATTGTTTGCCCAAACCCTTACTGAAAATGAATCACTAAAATGTTTTGAGTTGATAAGGTATTGTTTGGCTTGGTATTGTTTTCTGTGTACCTTTTATTATCACCTGCCTATTGACAATGTTAGTTGATGCTGAGACCTTTTCTTTGCTTAGCATAAATCTCTAATCAAGAGTTTATAGATATCATTTGCACTGACTTTCGTTTTTTGGAAATGAACCAGATTGATATATATGAAGTTTAGAGGACTGCAAGTACCAGTGTTTTGAAAGACGAAACTTGATCATGCACAGTCTTTAAAGATCAGCAGCTGCGAAGGGCTTAGTTTTGTTTACCATCTCTTTTCCTGGAAGATATGTTTGTGATTAGTCCTAAAATGATAAATACCAGTCACATATTTGGATTTAATAACAATTTTATTGCAGCTTAGTGTTGAAGTTGCGACTTCATATCTTTATAAACAAGACAAATGTATTTTTGTGCTAGAAATGAAACTTCAAATGGTCACCTTAAAATGTAGGTGATACTGGCTCAGTGGATTACAGAACTGTAGTTGGGTTAGTATTCTATATTGCTATGAAGGACACAGTTTCCCCTTTATACCAGCTCTTCATCCAATCTGCATTCCCCCTTCCCAGCTCAGCAGGCTCCTTGCCCACCCTTCCATATCCCATCTCATCTCCCTTCCTCCGCAGCTCCCAGTCTGTCTTTGTAGGCTCCTTGTCTCAGTATACTCCCTTCACTCTCCCTGGTCTATTTTTTTGCTCCCTTTGTATTGAAATCAGGCTGGTTTGTCCTCCATGCTGCCTGAGGTCCAGCTGGAGAGAGTCATTGAGAGTAAAGGAGAAGCAGTGCCCATCCCAGAGTGGCCATTACAGGGAAAGACCCTGCTTGGTTCTAGAGTCCTGCAACCTAACTCAAATCTGATTGCAAGTGTTGAGTCAGGTGGGAAAACAAGTAGACCCCATCTGGTTCGTACGGTGGTGGCTGCATGCCCTGCTGGCTGCTGACATCTTGCTATGTTGTGTGCACTGCAGAGTGAGTGTGCTGAGGAGTCTCAGCACCTCTCTCTCTCTCTCTCTCTCTCTGCAGTACACACAGTGCAGCAGGGGATGGTGGATGGGGAGGAACAGGGCATGCAGCCACCACTGGGACAACCCCATGGGCAGGAGATGACAATGGCACTGACTTAGGTTCATGGGGAAGAGTTGAGTCATGTGGGCTTGGGTCTGGGCTGGGCTTAAAACTTAGTCCCCAGCAGAGCTCTACTTTGCTCCTGTAGCATGCTCAGTCGTTATGTAATGGTGCATGTGCAGTCTGGTCAATGCTAGAAGCTGAGAGAGGCTCAAATATGATCAGCGCAAATGGAATCTTATAGAAGTGTAGGGCTAGAAGGGACCTTGAGAGGTCATCTAGTCCACACACACCCATGTTAAGGCAGGACTGAGTATACCTAAACCATCTGTGGCAGGAGTTTGTCTAAACTTTTTAAATTCTTGGTAACCTATTACAATACTTAACTTTGCTTATAGTTAGAAATTTTTTCCTAATCTCTTCCCTAAATCTCCCTTGCTGCAATTAAAGCCAATTACTTCTTGTCCTACCTTTAGTGAACATAGAGAACAATGGATCACAGTCCTTAACACATTTGGAGACTGTTATCAGGTTCTCCCTGCAGTCTTCTTTTTTCCAAGATAAAACGTATTCATTTTTTTAAACCTTTCCTCATAGATCATGTTTTCTATACCTTTAATCATTTTTGTTGCTCTCCTCGTTCCTACATTTTTATTTCATCTTTCTCTTGCTCCTATTGTATTTCTAGAACCTATTGCCTTTTATGTCCCTTGCTAGTTGTAATTCATTTAATGCTTTAGCCTTTCTGATTTTTGTCCCTACATGCTCGTGCAATTCTTTTGTACTTGTCTTTAGTAATTTCTCCATGTTGCCACTTTTTGTAGGATTCTTTTTTTATTTTCAGGTCATTAGAGCTCCTGACGCAGCCATGTAAGCCTCTTACTGTTCTTCATATTTTTCCTTCACATTGTGATAGTTTGCTGTTGTGCCTTATATATTGTCACTTTGAGAATCTGCTGGCTCTCCTGAGCTTCTTTTTCCCTTAGATTTTGTTCCCATGGAACCCTACCTTACCAGTCCTCGGAATTTGTTAGTTTGGTTTTTTGAAGTGCTTTGAAGATTTTAGCTGCGAAAATCAAAGAAGTCTCTACTTATCACGTGAATTGCAGTTTTTCAAAGTCTTGTAACTTGGCCAAATTTAGGCACATTTTCAATGGGTGGCAAAGTCACATACCTGACACGTAAGCTACACCCTGCCAAATTTCAAGTCACTGATCCAAAGCATATGGTACAGAGCTGTTTTAAAAAAAATGGTCCCCAGAATTTAAGATGGACAAAACATATTTTTACCTGCGCTTCCTTCTTGGAAACAACTGAGCCATTTTGGCTGAAATTATTTGGAAAACTTCAGCCAGAGGCAGACACCTGGGCATCTAAAATTTCAGCCCAAGTCGTTGGTCTGGCAAAGTTATAAATAACTGAAACAGGATCTTGTAATGGGAAGAATTGGGCAGGCTTAGTAGGTGGTGCTGCCAGCCCCACCTGAAATGAATTACTCTCTGTGCTTTTTACCTGTTTGTTGAATTGAATCTTATTGTGGTATACCAAAAACTAGCACTGCGAAGTCTGGTGCTGGTAACTCTCTAAATCCAAACATAGGAGCTATAGTGTCATTTTGGAGAGATTTAGAATTTCACCTTTATTACTGGATACAATTAATGTATTCTTGCTTCTAGAGACTTTTGATAAACTGGTTAATTTTGTTTGAATGTTTAAGAACACGTTAATTATTGTAAACTGTCTTCTCAATTGCAAAATGACTCTGTTTCTAGCAGAGTTTATGGCAAGGACTTTACCATTTTTATATGATTTCCTTTATTACATCTGGTCCAAACTCAAAAACCAAATCAGATGGAGCCCTCCTATGGACTTATTCACCTGTGTACCATTTATTCACAGTATCACCTAGGTTCCATCCACATGCTGCCCTCCTGTGGTACCTGAATTCTCAGACTAGGAAGGTGGCAAATAAGGCATGCAATTGACACTGAAAGACCTGTCCAATTGGGGATCACTTGTCTTTCCCCACTTCCAAGGTCAGCTCTGCTGGTTTGCTGAATGTTGTCTTTAGATGGTTTCACACCAATCTTTGTGTGAAAATCAAGCCATATTTTTCATTTTAAGTATTATTGCTGTACATTATATACATATGAAAAAGTGATCTAGAGTGTTAACTACTGAATGACTTGAAATGAAATACCCTTAAAAGAAAAGTATCATATGCCTTAGATGCCTTCTGTAAGAATACCTATAGACACTTGAAACTTGATGAGGAGACTCTTTATTAAGCACGCACTTATTTTTAAATACTAATAATAACCTCGTTGACTAATGAGGACCAAGTAATGTCTTGTTGCTTCTTCATTAAGTATCTGGGTGCAACCAGTGTAAGAGACAGTTGATAAGAATTTCCATCTTGTTTTACAGGGTGACCTGAAAACCTATCTCTGCAATGAGCAGGAGCATATTAATGGAGATTCACAAATAATGCTGCTACAGAGAATGGCGTGTGAGATCGCTGCTGGACTTGCCATAATGCATAAACATAATTTTGTGCATAGGTATGCTTTCCAAATAAATAAGAATGTTTGTTATGCTGCACTCTAAAACTCATGCAAACTTTTCTTTAAGTGTCGTGATTGAAATAAAAGCAATATGTATCAAAGTAAGAAGAGATTTTATAAGGTATGATTCTGAATCAGTTAGAAGATATTTTCCTTCATTAAGAAGAGTTGATTTGTATTAATTGAGTTGGAAACTAAATTGTAGTATTTAAATCCTATAACTCATAACTGATGAAATGCTGCAGAACTAGACGCCAAGTGGCGAAGTAGATGGGTATGTCTTCACTACCCGCCGTATCGGCGGGTAGCAATCGATTTATCCGGGATCGATATATTGCGTCTCGTTAAGACGCGATATATCGATCCCCGAATGCGCTCACCGTCGACTCCGGAACTCCACCAGTGCGAACGGCGGTAGCGCAGTCGACGGGGGAGCCGCGGCCGTCGATCCCGCGCCGTCTGGACCCCAGGTAATTTGATCCAAGATACTTCGACTTCAGCTACGCTATTCGCGTAGCTGAAGTTGCGTATCTTGGCTCGATCCCCCCCCAGTGTAGACCAGCCCGATGTCTCTGCTACCAGGTGGAAGAACTAGTTGTACAAACAACTTGCAAAAAAATTGAGTTTGAGGTGGTCTCTGGACATTCCTCCATCACCTGGTTGAGCTCCGGTGCATTGCTGTGATATATGAAGAAAGTATGTAATGGTTGTATTCTGCAGATGATCCCTGTATCCACTTTATGGGTCAACAATTGCTGAAGTTGACTGTCTGAGCAAGAATTTCAGAATCATTTTGTCTTAATGAATTTCCCCAAGATTTAGCATCTATTTAAATGGTATTGTCAATGAAGCTTATTAAATCTCATGATTCCAGACACTGCATACTGTCAAATCTTACTACATACTTCAAATCTTAACCCTAAAAATGCCAGTTTATAGTGCAATAGAAAATATATATGTCCCAAAACAGCATGGCCCAACTAGAGAATAATTGGAAGTAACTTCAAGGTAATTGCTTTCATGTCATTTCAAAAATTGCTGTCACTTTTTTAAAATCACAGGTTAAGTGCAAGACTTAGCTATAGAGCTGTATACTTTATTATGAAAGCTCTTAAAACTTAGAGCTTTAACTTGAATGCAATCATTAATCAGTTTCATTACTAAAATGGATTAAACTGGTTAAGATTGCATTGCAAGATGAAAGGTTTGCATTGGATCCAATTCTTTTTGCCATTTTTTTTTGTTTGTAGGGTGAGGAGGTGAGGTTAATTGGTCTTTGAGCCAAATTCAGCTTCAGTTTAAGCAGGTGCAATTCCACTTAATTTACAACAGACTTTTATATTTTCTTCAAATTACATTTTTACTCAGTTATCAGAGTTGAATAGCTAGAGTTTCAAAAGATTATATGAAGTAATCTGTGAAAGTGATCTATTTTGATTTTTTTTTAATTTTGGAAAAAGTAATATGGAATTTTTCCTTTCCTTGCTGGCTGAACTGCATCTAGTGCAGGAAATAGTGTTTGAAAGTGGAACAGTGGAGGTGTCAAACTGAAGAAACCTTCATCCATGTATGATGAAACTAAATACAAGGGAACATCTTAAGAAACAAGATTAATTGAGGAGAGACTTGCTCCTGTGTTTATTAGTCGTACATTCTGAAATAGCAAATCTGGCAGTCTTCAAGTCCTGTCTATGATTCTGTAGCTGTAGTTCTAACATAACACACCATTCCCAGCCTTCATTGGCCAGAAGCCTGGGACTTTCTGTTCCTTAGATTCAAGATTTCCCATGCAACATGTTGCTTAAATGCCACTGGACCAATTCAACCCTGAATTTGAGGTGCTTCCATTGGTGTATTGGCAGTGTTATAAACAGCATGTGTAGCTCAAACATGTATCTTAAAATAAAGACAAACCTAGAAAATAGAAACCACTTTTTCTCTCAGTGAGTAAAGTAAGCCTAAATGTAAAGATGGCTGTGAATGTAAATCTGTTCCTCTGCTTATCTGATCTTTTCTATATGCTGAGAAAAGTAGGGGTTATTGAATTACACAACTCAAATAAATGGATGGGTGTCACAACTGTTACAGGAATATGATGAATATGCATTTTAAAGTTAGGGGTCATTTGATACTTGATTTTTTTTTTCCTCGTCTGTACCTGTGTGTCAGAATTAGTGAGGCATAGATAATTTGTAAGTTCATTCATACTACCAATGATATTACATAGTTGATGCCAACTGCTAACTTGATTTATAGAAGTACATCATTTGTAAAAGGTCAGGTTTGTCTTAAGTACTTTCCCATTCCTATCTTATGACCTACAGGAAGTCTGTCTGTTTTAAATTATACATTGTACCTGGCTTGTGTGTCTGTGTTTTTTGCTTACATTGAAATACATTGTCTAATGAAACATTTGAAATAATGGGATTTCTTTTCATTTTAACCCTTTTTGGTTTTATTGCTCTTTGATCTCCTCAGGTCAGGGATCATCTTTTTTACTTTAAGTGTTAAACACATTGTGAGTGGTCCTGGAAAAAATAATAAAATACTTAAAGTAAATAATAGATGACAATTTTTAAAATAATTTCAACGTTGTATTTAATGTACAGGCCCATACTGATTATCTTTATTTAAACTGCTTTGTGCATATATGTTTGTTAGTTTTACCAATATAGAATGTTACTCTTATCACCCAGGCAGATACATCAATTTATGAACAGACTTTCTTTTTCCCTGCTATCTGTACATCTAACATCTCTTGGCTTCAGAACAGAGCACTAGATACCAAATCTACTTGAAAGTGTTAACTATGGCTTAATCTTTTTCCAATGGAAAGAAAACTGTAAACAAGCTGGTTGTCTGAAAAGCAGCCCTGTGTTAACTATTGCTTTGATGTGGAGATATTGGAATGGGAATTACCTTGCAGTTGACATTTTTGGATATGAGGAAACTATTAAACTGGTTGAACAGGAACTACTGAGGGCCAACTGGAGTGACTTCAGGAGGGAGATGAATGAAGGGAGTAGTAAATATGAAAGGTGGTGTGGTTTAATTTGTACTCAGTGTCTCCTCCTTTTACTAATTGGGATTTTGATCATATAAAAATAGATCTAATTCATTTTTATTAACATTTGTAGAGAACCTCTTTATTAATGGTAATAGGTCTGTGGACAAGATTATGGCAAGAGGTTTGATTTAGGTGGAGTAATGTAACACTTGAATTGGTGCTCCTGAAGATAGGCTCGTAGTTCAGGCAGAGTTCAGGCAAGTGCTGTGCAAGTTCCCCACAAAGCTTTACCAGTACATCTCCGTCCTGACCTGAAATTCCCTTGCTATTCCAGTCCTGTGTTCTTTTTGATCAGACTGTCAGTGTGCCAAATTATGTGGTGATTCTATGTGTGTAAATGTTCACTAAAGACAGATCTGAAATGACCAAATTTATTTTGTTTGTGACCTAAGAAAGTACTATGCCTTGTTCTCCAGAAGTGGCATATGTCTTGAGGATGCCTTTTGCACATACATGAGCATGTTACGTTTCTGGTTGTTTGAGAGAGCAAAAGACCCTAAATGTACCAAAGCAAAAGCCTTGCTCCCCTTTCCCAAAAAAAGATGTGGCATGCTTCTTGAGCTCTAACCACAGACTGTGATTACTAAGAGTTAAAAATAGAACACAAGGCATCCATTTTTCAGATAAGGTAGTCAGGTGCCAAAGGCATGTGTATATTTGGATACTTTAACAGAGCTTTTGGTTCAGTCTCTTCAGCATCCCAAGTAGTGCTTAAACTGTGGATTTTCATGACTGGGATGGTGGGAGAGCACACAATGAATTTAGTATTTGCATGTTAATACTTTATTTTAGTTTGGTAGTACCAGTGGTAGATCCAAAAAGTATAATGTTCCCAAAACCTTTCTGGGAGATATTACTGATCCTCAGCCTGAGCTGACTCACAGTATTCTTTGCTTGCAAGAACTTAAAAAAATTAAGGGCCATGATTGCTTCAGTTTAGAGGGTGCGGGGGAAATAACTTGGCACCAGAATATTTTGAAGATGTGTATATGCAGCAAAATACCATATTTTTCTGGTTAGTTCCAAAACTGGAATACTTCTAATAATAGGAATTTCCATTTATTCTAATGTTTGTTCCCAGGGTTTGCACTGTAGTCCTGGTAGTTGTGAGAAGAATATGCATATGTTCATGCATTTTGTTTGGATAACTGGTCAAGGTTATCACAGTTGCTTCAAGGTCATAAGAACCTTGAGCAAATTGATTCTTCACTATCAAGTGAAGAAAAACACTATTTTTAGTGCTCTCCCAATTTCTTGCCATCTTCTGGATCCAGTTCAGTAACCAGCTGGTATAGTAATACAAACATTGGAAAAGATAACTAGGATCAGAGGCAGTGACAATGCACTGCCAGTCATAAGTGGTGCAAGGCTTAGATCAGGATGCATCCTGTCAAGGCCTAGTAACTTAGGTTAAGCCAAACACCTGCCCTGTATTTAATAAACAGCATCCTGTCCTAATAGGACTAATGTAGAAACTAAGTGGCAGGTGGGCATTGTGCTTAGAATTCTTATCTGAACAAGCAAGGACAGAAATCAAGAACTTAAATGATGTTAAGCTGGCCATCACCACCATCTCTTATCTATTCAAATCTGTCCACCTTGCACAATCTCAACAAGACAGCCAGTTGATTGAGACAAACGGTCCTCCCAGATGAATGGTAATTTAGCTGGTAGGTCTTTTAACAGATTTGCATCATCTGGAGATCTCTGTCACTAGACCTGTTCTTAACCTGGGTACAAGATTGTCCAGAGGTGTTTTTTTTGCAGTAGTTGCTGCAAGCCATTGATGGTTAACAATAGTTTATCTAGTAAGGTTTCAGTCTGAGATATTTTTCCCTTTCCCAGCTGCACTTATTCTGTTGGTTCCCAAAAAGATCGATAATATCAGTGGAATTCCATTTTCAGATTGTAGCCCTGGTTATGAAGTATTCTTGCAACATAACTGCATGTCTAAGTGCAAAAGAAAGACAGTCCAACTTTCCTTGTTTTCTTACATAATCTTTCTGGTGGGAAAAGTTGTTATGATGACCATTTCAAAGGTATAATGTATGAAGTAGGGCCAGGAACAAAATGCTGGCATTCCAATTTATTTATTCAATGAAATACTCTGTTGCCACTCCAAGACTTCCTACTAGCTCTGAATAAAGGACTAGCTGTTGAAGATTTTTTCTATAGTGATCAGTAGCAACGCTGATAGGACTAATTTTCTCAGGGTTACCTTTAGCCATTGGAGCTGTAGTGGCCGCACTGTTGTGTGGAGATGAAATATGCTCATTGGGATCCTGGAGCTCTTAATATATGATGCATGGACTCAAGATGCTTGCAAAATACTCAAACCCATTTTATAATAAAGCAAACACTATAAAACACAATGAGAGGAGAATGTCAGAAGCTAATCAGACCGTATTTAACAGAGTTTGGTTCTTTCAACTAGGTACCTTCACTTCTAAATACTTCCTTTGTCACAGCTTCTATCAGACTGAGGCTGTGTCTATACTATAAGCTAGAAGTGTTATTTCCCCAGCTTGTGTTCACATACTCACTCTAGCTCTCATCAAGCTAACACAAGGATAAATAGCATAGGTGGTGGCAGCAGTCACAGCTGAATCATGACACACACGAACCTATTTGAAAGTGGTAGGTATGTACTTGGCATAGCCTAGCCAGGCTTCTGCTGCCGCTTCCTGTGCTACTGGGGCTGTGCTACTATTTATACTTGAGTTAGCTGGATGAGATCTAGCACACGTTTGTGTATACAATCACACCCCTAGCTCGCAGTATAGAGGTAGCCTGAGAGTCCTCTGGTAACAGTTCTATGAAGTATTTGCCACTATGCACCAGTTTTAAAGGGGTGTACTCTTTCCCAGATAGTGCAAAACACAGAAAAAGGAGAAAATATAAGAGTAGAATTATGTTGGCAAGTGCCTTGATAGGCAAAGAAAATAGAGAATTAGAATTTTGGGTTACTACTGTCAGAGAAAACTGTAGAGGGATATTGCCCAATCCCACAATCCTTATACTGCAAGAATGCAACTAGTTAGCTTGAGACAGATAATATGATGCATTATATTATAGAAATGTAGGGCTGGAAGGAACCTCAAGACTCATCTATCCCATCCCCCCCTGCAATGTGGCTAACCTGTTCTTAAAAACGCCCATGGGCAGGGATTCCACAATCTCCCTTGGCAGTATTTACTAAGTATTTAACTAAGATACTAGGAAAAACTTTCTAATTATAAGCAAACTTAAATCTCCCTTTCTGCAGTTTGAGCAGATCATTTCTTGTCTTACCTTCAGTGGACATGAAAAACAATTGCTCACTGTTCTCTCTGTAATAGTCCTTAACATATTTGAAGACTGTTGTCAGATCCCCCCCCATAGTCTTCTTTCCTCAAGACTAAACATGCCTCGTTTCACTTTTCTGCATAGGTCAGGTTTTCTAAACCTTGTATCATTTTTGTTGCTCTCCTCAGCACCCTCTAATTTGTGCATACCTTTCCTGAAGTGTGGTGCCCAGAATTGGACACACCACTCAAACTGAGTAAAGGGAATAATTATGTCCCATGTCTTGCATATGACACTCCAGTTAAAACACCCCAGAATATTAGCTTTTTTCACAACTGCATTTTATTAGCTCATATTCAATTTGTGATCCACTATAACCCCCAGATTCTTTTCAGCAATGCTGCTGCCTAGTTAGTTATTCCCCATTTTGTATTTTATGCATTTAATCTTTGCCTTCCTAAGTGTAGTACTTTGCACTTGTCTTTATTTAATTTCATCTTATTGATTTCAGACTAATTTTCCAATTTGTCAAGGTGTTTTGAATTCTAATCCTGCCCTCCAAAGAGCTTGTGACTGTTCCCAGCTTGGTGTCATCCACAAATTTTATCTATTATCCAAGCCATTAATGAAAATATTGAATAATACCAGACCCAGGATAGACCCCTGTGGGACCCCACTAGAAATGTCTTCCCAGTTTGACAGTGAACTGTTGATAACTGTTCAGTATGGTCTTTCAACCACTGGTGCACCCACCTTGTAGTAATTTCATCTAGACCATATTTCACTAGTTTGCTTATGAGAATCTCATGCAGGACTGACAAAAGCCTTACTAAAATCAAGATATATCACCTCACAGCTTCCACCCTCCATTAAGCCCGTAACCCTGTCAAAGAAGGAAATAGGTTGGTTTGGCATAATTTGTTCTTGATAAATCCATGCTCTTTATTCTTTATAACTCTATTATACCCTAGGCGCATACAAATTGATTGTTTAATGTTATGTTCCAGTATCTTTCCAGGTATCAAAGTTAGGCTGACTAGTCTGTAATTTCTTCGGTCCTCTTTGTTCCCCTTTTTAAAGATAGGTACTATGTTTGCCTTTCTCCAGTATGCTGGGACTTTCACCTATCCTCCATGAGTTCTTGAAGATAATTGCTAACAGTTCTGAGATTGCTTCCGTTACTGCATTCAGTATCCTAGGATGACTTTCATCATGCCCTGCTGACTTGAATACATATCTTATCTATTCTTAACCTGTTCTTTCACAGTTCTAGCTTGTGTTCCTTCCCCCTTGTTGTTAATAGTGAGTTGAGTATCTGTTCACAATTAACTTTTTTAATGAAGATTGAAGCAAAGGCATGCATCTCATCCCAATTTGATGGTGATGTGTCCAAGATGCCCCAGCAATGGGGACAACTGACTTGACCTACTGTATGAAGTTGCAGGAGAATTACGTTTGACTTCTGGGCTCAATATTTCTGTCCTTGGAACTGGGAGTATCATTGAGCATTAGCCTGCTAAACCCAGGGTTGTGAGTTTAACCCTTGAGGGGGCCATTTAGGGATCTGGGCCAAAAATCTGTCTGGGGATTGGTCCTGCTTTGAGCAGGGGGTTGGACTAGATGACCTCCTGAGGTCCCTTCCAACCCTGATATTCTATGATTTCTATGTCACTGCTACAATTCCTCCAGCAGGTTAGGAATAGTATTGATGAGCTCCAAAACGCATCCCTTCCCTCAGCCAAGGAAAGTAGTGGATAAGAGAGGTTTTGTTTTAGAGCAGGGGCTGGAATATAAAAACTAGAGTCCTCAACTGAGGATGAGTAGATGATGGCTCTTACATCCTCTAAGATTACCTGACAAGTAGAAAGCTTTTATTTTAATCTGTATTTAACAGTTTTGAATAATGATTTATAATAGTACCACCAGTCTTAACTGCCAATATGAGCAATGGTGCTGTAACACAAGAAACAATGGTTTGCAATTATTAAATGAACAATATTTTTTTGCAAAATGTAGCTAAGTTTGGTAGATAACTGCCTGTGGACCTGCAAGACTGTCATTGCAAATGTTTATTTCTGGCAACACTATCCTGATGCTGTTAGAGTATGTGGTAAAGCTCCAGCATCAGTGATTTTGTTGTTAGTGGTAAATTCAAGCAGCTAGAATTGTATTATATTAATATTTTCTTCCAGGGTTATTTTCCAGCTATAGTTCCCTGAAATTAGATGGGAATTTCTTGTTTTATGGGTGTAAATATAAATGCTTAAAATGCATTGACAAGTTGTCTGTCAAGTGATGACATTTGCTAAAGATATTGTCAAAGGGGAACAAGTTCCCCCAGCTTAAAGGTGAAAAATGAAATGCTAATATTTTTATGTGGAGTCTTTTTCTTCAACTGCTACTTACTTACTATCATTAGCTGGAGCAGCTATAGCTACCTTACTGATCGTGTGTATCTGTGATGAATTTATAATTGAAACTGGATATGAGTAGTGTTGCTGTTTCTCTAAGCTTTTGAGTTTGTTTCTTGTGAGACAACTTCTATGCACCTCTACTTTTTTTCCTTGATAAATTGCCTTTTTATGGATATTTTAAATTCAATTTACATGAACAGGAGTTTAAGTGCAACTTAATCATTATGCAGAACATTGATTAGTTCCTTATTTGTATAACAAATTTGTGCTTCTATTGAAAACCATTTCAAATGTTTATATCTAGTATCTAAAACCTAAATTATTTGTATCTTCAGTTTTGACAGGAACTGTTACTATGGCAGAAATGAAATGTTAGGTGTGTAAGTAAGAGGGTTCTTTTAGATAGGGTAGAAGAACTGAGGACTCATATGATGCACAACTTGTCAGTGGCATAAAATGATTGAACATACATTATTACAAACAGCTTTGTGTAGGGTGAGCGTTTTTTTAAGAGCATGCATAATTACAGCGGACCGCAAGGGGGTAGTAACTGCTGCATTTTGAACTTTGTTTATAATGCTCAACAAAGTGAGTTCATTACTTTTTATTGTCCGGCTATACTGAAAGAAAGACAGGAGACGTTTGATATGTTTTTTAATCAGGCCGCAACTTTATTATTAGATGTCTGGGACTATCCGGCAGATAAAAGTGTGCACCGTGGGTAACACCATGTTTATTCCATAACTTCCCTCGGGGGGGAGGGTGCTGCCAGGCGCCCTTCATCCCACCCCTTTTTCCATCCAGGTGCCCTAGCCAATCCATTGCTGGGACCTTACCATCCACTCCCCTCATAGGAGGGTTAAGGTGGGCAATAAGAAAGGGGAGTTGGCTCCCTGATGTACCAATCATAGGAGCCCCAACTGCCCCTTCCCCTTGGTTCCATTCCTTTAATCAACACCACCTTTTTAAGTCCTTTACCAAGCCATTTCTCTGGTCACTGTATACCTTCCCTATGGAGTACCTGCACTGAACATCCACCCCACTTATATAATGAGTTGTGACACATCGCCTAACTCCCTTCATGGCACATGTCAGCAAAGCCCTTACCAAACTCACTGTGGGGAAGGTGAAAAACCCCCCAATCCACCTAGGCCAATCTAGTGGTAAGGGGAAAATTCCTTCCCGGCCCCTCCAGAAAGGGGCAGCTACTGCAATGCCCACAGCAGGCCTAGACCAAACCTGGTATTTCAGCACCTAAAGGGGAAGGAGCATGGGTGCTGCCTCAGCCTGCTCTGTGTAAAAGGGGGCTTCACTGCATGGGCTGCCCCTTTTAAACTCTTCCGCCCATCTGGATTCCAGGGGATGAGTCAGTGTTGTCCCTTGTCCTCTTTTGCAGCAGTTTGACTTCTTGTCCCGCACCCCAGCCTTAAAGCACTGTTCCTTTCATTCCACCAGCCAAATTCCCTGTCTCCCTGCTTAAAGGAGTGGAGCGGTCATTTTCAGCAACACATGTCAGAAAGTTATCATACTATTAGATTATTTAACCACACTGATTATTCATTATTGGAAATCCTGGCATTTATTTTTAGTTTGGCACAGTGTGCTGTCACTTTCCAATATTCTGAGATTTAAATGACCTTGCGTTTTTTCCTCTAGATTTGTCAATTCAAATGTGTTTAGATAATTCTGATACCTAAAATATGCTGTGAAGGGCTATCATTTAAGAGCATGCTTTAAAATGACCCACATCTGTGATTTAATAGATTCCCCCCTCCCCCCCCAAAACAGTAACTGTGGGAACCTTTAAAGTAGCCATGTGGCTGGTAGATTTAAAAAAAAATTTTTTTGGTAGAATGGCTTTAAAATTTCTTGGAGGAAAAAAAATATTCATCTTTTGGAATTACAGAAACAAGAAAATAAATTCATCTCAGGATTGCTCAGACTTCTAATACCTTAACTTCACGCACAGGGCATAACGACAAATTCCGGTTGTGGCAGCACAATTCAACCACAACCTCCCCTGTGTATAAGGTACATAGTGGGCTAGTTCCTGGTCAGTGACAGATTATAGAATGCTCTGATTGAGAGTATCCCCTCTGCAGCCTCCTCCATTGGGAGGAGTCCTTAGCAGGCACTAGCATTGCTTTCACTGGGGGATATCACCATCTGCCTTTTCTTTGGTGAATGCTCTGGGAGGTATAGTGAGGTGGGCTGGCATAAGGAGGAGTCATTTGTAGCTCCATGTACCATAAAAGTATATCTGGTCCAATAAGTCTATTAATAACTACTCATTATAAAGAGAGATGGATAGCTTCTTAGTACATCAGTTGTTAAACTTACACCTCTAGAAGAATGATTGACAGAAACATAAATGATCTCCACTGTTCCAGTGCAACATAATGTGATCTTTTGTTGGCTTGTGTGGCTTCTGAAATGCATTGAAAATGTAAACAAGAATAGTACTGAAAAAGGGCATGTAAATATACTTAATTACTTTTTGTGATTGCATTTTCTGTAGATTTGTGCATTTAACATCATAATTGGTCTTTAAGCTCTGGTGTATTCTGATGCCAAATTTAATTTCATTACCTTAGTCAAGTTATTGATTTTTCTCTCAAACTTGTATTGAATATCCTTTTGTCTAGTTTGTTCTCATTACTGTACTCTTTGTTTTCCAGTGATTTAGCCTTAAGGAATTGCTTTCTTACATCTGATTTAAATGTAAAAGTAGGAGATTATGGAATAGGATTCAGTAGATACAAGGTAAGTCAATGTATCTGTTTTCTTTGCCTAAATCAATTTTAAAGAGATTCAGAGCAGCTTAAAATTTAAATATATCAAATGTATTTGGACTAAACACATTAAGGTTACAAACCAGTATTTTATGGGATGACTGCTTTTATGGGGTTATGATTTTGATCAGTTGCTTTACAAATTAGATAGTTGGCTTTCATATAAGTACAGGATGTATAAAACTTAACTGAATGTTAACACAATGACATCACTTATTAGAGAACTGATGAGTGGATAAAGAGTTCTTAACATGAAGAAACTGATTGTGAAATGCACAGGAAGATGAGGCTACAAAACCAAAAAAAAACAGTAATAATGGGGGATTTCCGCTAACCCCATATTGACTGGGTACGTGTCACCTCAGGACAGGATGTAGAGAGAAAATTTCTAGACACCGTTAATGACTGCTTCTTAAAGCAGTTAGTCTTGGAACCCACAAGGGGAGAGGCAAGTCTTAATTTAGTCCTAAGTGGAGCACAGGATCTGGTCCAAAGGTAAATATAGCTGAACCACTTGGTAATAATGACCACAATGTAATCAAATGTAACATCCTTGAAGGGGGGGGGAAAAGACCAAAGAAGCATTTCACTAGCGTCCTCATTTTTGTGTAGTTCCCCTTGAAGTTAAATGTAACTAAAAGGAGCAGTCGTGAGTGAAATGCCTGCAAACTGCATGAAAACTATTTAAAACACCATAATAGAGGCACAGACTAAATGTATACCCCAATTACAAAGAAAAAAAAAACCAGTAAGAAGACCAGAAAAATGCCACCATGGCTAAAAAGCAGAGTAAAAGAGGTGGTTAGAGGCAAAAATGCATCCTTTAAAAATTGGAAGTCAAATCCTACTGAGGAAAATGGAAAGGAACATAAACTCTGGCAAGTCAAGTGTAAATGTATAGATAGGCAGGCCAAAAAAAAGAATGTGAAAAGCAACCAGTAAAAGACATGAACTAACAGCAAAAAAATTAAGTACATAAGAAGCAGGAAGACTGCCAAACAATCGGTGGGGGTTGCTGGCTGACTTAGGTACTAATGAGCACTCAAGAAAGACCTGGCCATTGCAGAGAAGCTAAATGAATTCTTTGCATTGGTCTTCACTGCAGAGGATGTGAGGAAGATTCCTATGCCTAAGCCATTCTTTTTAGGTGAGAAATCTGAGGAACTGTCCCAGATTGAGGTGTCAGCAGAGGAGGCTTTGGAACAAATTGATAAGTTAAACAGTAATAAGTCACCAGGACCAAATGGTATTCATCCAAGAGTTCTGAAGAAACTCAGATATGAAATTGCAGAACTAACTGTGGTATGTAACCTATTGCTTAAATCAGCTCTGTACCAGATGACTGGAAGAACGTGTGACAAAGTTCCTCCTCTGCCTTTGTGAGTCCTGCACTTATTGGCGGATTTGCTCCCCTCAGAGATTCACAGCAGACCTCAGTTTGGCCACTTTTGCTAGTGGCTCAAACCTGCTGTTCACTCAGCTAACCTCATCACTGGCCAGCATGGGGAAAAGAAAGGAGAACAATCCCCACAGTCTCTGCTCATCCACCTAATGAGTCGGGGGACAGACCAGGGAACTTCCCCTCTGGTGGGACCCACACTCCAGGTCAACTCCTCTATATCCAATATGGGGGACGGGGGGAACCCAGGCCCATCCTCTACTTCGGGTTCCAGCCCAGAGCCCTGTGGATCACAGCTGTCTACAGTGTTTCGTGTGACAGCTGTGTGACAGCTACAACTCCCTGGGCTACTTCCCCATGGCCGCCTCCCCCTTCTTTATCCTCCCCACAGGACCTTCTTCCTGATGCCAGATAGCATTTGTACTCCTCAGTCCTCCAGCAGCATGCCCTCTCACTTCCCACTCCTTGGGCTGCCTCACTGACTGAAATGAGGTCCTTTTTAAACCAGGTGCCCTGATTAGCCTGTCTGTCTTAATTGATTCTAGCAGCTTCTTAATTGGCTCCAGGTGTCCTAATTAGCCTGCCTGCCTTAATTGCTTCCAGCAAGTTCCTGATTGTTCTGGAACTGCCCCTGTTACCTTACCCAGGGAAAAGGGACCTGCTTAATCTGGGGCTAATATACCTGCCTTCTATCACTTTCCTAGCCATCTGGCCCGACCCTGTCACAAAAGCTAATGTAGCACTAATTTTTAAAAAAGACTCCTGAGGTGATCTTTACAATTACAGGCCTGATTTCAGTAGCAGGTAAATTGTTTGAAATTATAGTAAAGAACAGAATGATCAGACACCTAGATGAACACGATATGTTGGGGAAGAGTCAACAAGGCTTGTATGCCCCATCCTACAAGAGTCCTAAAATAAAAGAATGCAGGGGATGATGTAGAAGTTAAACTTTTATTAAACAAGATATGCATTAAACTCAAGGTAAAACATGATCAATTTTTAAAAATATTGTTTGAAATGTAAGTGTTCATAATATTTCATATTAATTCAAACTGTTATACTCAACAAATTGGGTAGAGGGGGGAGAAGGGAATGTCAATTGAAATTCATTTTCTTAATCAATTTTCAAAGTATTTTAGCTACCAAACTATTTCTAAATGTTTTTAATATGTTGAGAACTGTTCTCTCAATACAAATTGATTGAACTTTGATATACACTTGTGGAAGATATTCTTGTTCAACAGGGACCTCTATGCTGCATAGAAAATTACCTTAATTTTTTACGGTGAGAAGGATGCTGAGATCACTTATTCTCTGTGTAATCATTTTATAGAAAGATTTAAGGACCTTCAGATAATATTTACTTGCCCTTCTGCTGAAAGAAAATATTGAGAAGAAAGGAAGAGGCTACAAACCTCTTTTAATGAGAGAAATCCGGGATATAAACAAATTAAAAAACAAACTTTGAAGCCCCTAGAAAGCATAAACCTTGGATTAGCTTTTATTTTGGTTTTCTTTTTGTCATCACTAGGAGGATTATGTTGAGACAGATGAGAAGAAGTTTGTTCCTCTTCGATGGATTGCACCTGAGCTAGTAACAAGCTTTCAAGACAGATTGTTAGCAGCAGAGCAAACCAAGTATAGTAACATATGGTATGTAGTAGACTTTTAATATTTGACAGAATTGGAGTTCATACATTTTTCAGTATAAAATACACAATTATTAATCAATGTATTTTCATTGTAAAGAATGCACTGAATGGACTGACTGTTGGCTTGATTTGCTGGATTTAATATTCTGCTATCATTCATTTTGTAGGAATTTTTCAGATTAATCTTTATTGGCTTGAAATTGTACATAACATTCTAAATTTGCTGTTAAGTGGTTATAACATCAAAATAAAATTATGGAAATATATTTAGCAGAACAGGTTTTTACATTTCAGTTGTAAAAGAAATACTTGCTGTATACAAGGCAAACATTTGCCAGCAGTTAATAAGAAGTGAAACAGCAAATTATTCAGCCATTAAGGTAACTGTCGTTGATAATGTAAAAGTTTTGATAGTGGTGGCCAAAATATTATCCATGGGTCACATGTGGTCTTGGCACAATACACTACAGTACAGCTTTAACATTTGTGTTCCACACTATACCATTCATCTCAGAGAAGTGAAGTTAAATACATTCACTTGCTCCCATTTGCATTGGTTGTTGCCATGGGTTAATAAGCATGGTCTGCAAAGAATCTAGGCTATGGGTAAAATTTTCAAAATCACCTAAGTTCTATCTTCAAAGTCTCATTTCTTTCAGTGATATTTAGGCTTCTGAATTACTTTGAAAAAGGGACATTGGCTCCTGAGTCACTTAAGTGCTCTTCAAGATTTTACCCAAAATCCTAATTTCCTATTGTACCTGGACTGTAGAATAAAATGCATTGAATAGTAGAATAAGTTGATTTCCTGCTTATTGCACTAGTCAGAAAGCAGGTGGCCTGTGACAGTAGTGGCTCCAAGCCTCGGTTTGTAATATCTGTTCATCTTACATGCCAGATCCTCAGATAAGACATTGTGCTATTATGAGCCCATGCAGTTAAACTTTAAGCATCCCAAGTGAAACTCTGGTGGCTATTCTATGCATCATACATGGTAGATACTTCAGGGTGGTGGTTTTTGTTTTTTATAGGTAAGCATCAGATCTTAATATTACTGGTATTTTAACGTTTCTGGTTTTTTTTGCAGAGATAGGGCAAGGTTGGCCAGGGTGGTAGTTCCTCATATTTTAAGGGATAAGTTGCTCTGAATAGACATTTTAGATAGGATGAGGGTTAAGGTGTCGCTGTATGTGTTTCTGCCATAACTCATTGTGACGTTGTTTATAACATTTATTTTACACAGCTGAGCAAGAAATGCTGCACTTTGCACTTAAAACAAATTTGTTCAATGCAATGCAATGGGATAGGCTGACCCTCACCAGGACAGAAATTAAATAAAAAATAATTCGTATAGTAGAACTCTCTTAAGGTTCTTATGTTCCATAGGCTAAGGATTTTGATTTTTTTTGCGTTAGCAACAGGCTGAATTGGAGCTGTCATATATACACACCTGTTTTATGCTTCTTGAGTAGAGGAGGGTTTGCCAAAAGCTGGCATCTGTAGGGTTGTCTAGGTGCTCTGATGTGCATCATTTAAAACAAAACATGTCTTGATTTTAATCTTTTATGGGCATGTGTGTATCACATCTAGCACAAGAGAGGGGCTACTATATAGTATGTCAATACAAATAATAAAAAATTGTTTAATAGAAAACTGTCACTTCTCTTTTTCAGGTCACTGGGTATAACATTGTGGGAGCTTTTTGACAATGCTGCTCAGCCTTATTCACACTTTTCTGACAGAGAAGTTCTAATCCAGGTCATAAAAGAGAAACTCGTTAAACTCTCTAAGCCACATCTGGAACAGCCATATTCTGATAGATGGTAATTTTCTTTTTAGACTCTTTCTATTTTAAAAAAAACTCTGAACTGTTCGAGGTTTCTCAAACATTGTAATTTTTATACTGTCAAAAATAAGTCAGAAGAGCTGCATATTCATATATTTTGGGAAAAGTGATTCTAGCTAATAAGCAAAAGGAATTGCAACAGATAAGGGAAGCATTTTTGCAAAATATACTAATACAAAAGGAAACATCTTGAGTTTAATTGCTTGATGTAAAATAATGAACTGAAAAGTGTAGCCTGTCCATGCAGTGAATGGAAGGGGAATGCAGTTATTTTTGTATATTGTAACTGTTGAAAATATCCTTTTCTTCTTCACAGGTATGAAGTTCTACAGTTCTGCTGGCTACCTCCAGATAAGAGACCAACAGCAGAGGAAGTACACAGACTTTTAACATATCTCCGCATGCAAAGCCAAAGGGACTCTCAGATAGATTTTGAACAGCAGTGGAATGCTCTTAAGCCAAACACTTCCAATAGAGAATCAAATAACTCTGCATTTCCAATCCTAGATCATTTCACAGGAGATCGACTTGGCCAGGAAATGGAAGAAGTCCTCACTGTAACTGAAACAAGTCAGGGACTCAGCTTTGAATATATCTGGGAGGCAGCTAAACATGATCATTTTGATGAATGCGGTCAGGTGAATCCTGATGAAGCAATGCCATATACAAACATTTTCTTTCCAGTTGAGGTTTTTGAAAGGTCACTTTCAGAGCAACGGTCTGGAGCACAGGATGAAAGTGGTCAGGAAGCATCTCTTAATGTACCTGGGGTGCTTCCTGTTTTTGATGCTCACAAACGTTCTCTTGGAAGTGATTACTATATTCAGTTAGAAGAAAAAGACGGGGGCAGTAGCATGAATTTTGATAATCAGTCAGCTGTACTAACAACAGAAGTTGATCATCAAGAAATTGTACAGGACAAAAATTCTCTTTTCATGGTTCCCAGGGATCTTGATGCTGAAGAATCCAGCACAGATGGGGAGTTTTTCCACTATAACAGAGATCCTAAAGATGAGGCTTTGCATGTTACTAATGGTCCTGAAAGCCCTTTCCAGAATATATTTAGTGATATTGACAGAGCAGAGGAATTGACAAATAACAGAAATATATTTGACTTAACTGAACTAAATGATATTCATGTAGAATTTAAGCCAACAGTTTTAAGTTCAAGTCTAGAGGTATCAAAAGCAATCAGTTATCTTGATAAGGAGAGTTCTAGTCATGTTTCTGAAAATGAGGCTGTTTCCTTATATGAAAATATGAGAGAGTCTGATTTTAGCGTGCTATCTGTAGAAGAACTCTCTGATAACTTTCTGTTTCTTCAAGAGAAGAATTTATTAAAGGGGATATTAACCAACAAAGATAGCAGTGATGATATCAGGCCAAAATCAGAAAAAACAGATTTTAAAAATATATTCGAAACATCAAATAGGAACTCTCTGGACATCGAGCTAAAACTGGCTAAAAATACACCAGACTTTTCTTTATTGCATGATGATTTAAAAACGGGGAACAAAGAAGATCATGTCCATGTGCCTGCAGATGAAGATGTGAGTGTTCTGCTTCAGTCTCTTGCAGAAACGCAGGTTCCTTCTGCTTCACTTGTAACAGATGAGAAGTCACAAGATAAATATCAGAACCTCCCCATACTGAAAGGCGGTGATAAATTTTCATATGTAGGAGTGGATAAAAACTCATCCCACAGTATTAATGATAGTCTCTGTCAAGGAAAGGAACAAGGCATTGAAGATGCCTCCATTGAAATACTATCCAGTAATGCCAAAAATCAAAGTTTTGGAAATGATTCATGTTATGGTGTCACACTTGAAATTGAAGAGCCTGAGGGACAAATAAAAAATGAAACACTTGTTAATTATGATGAAATTACTTTTGGGAGAAACCTTGGTGTAGAGAAAGGAAATACTAATAAGGAATCTATGAACTATGATTTACAGAAGACTTGTTCTGCATTAGAACAGGATGATGGGGGTTTACTGGAGAACAACAATGAAACTTCAAATCATCTTCAAAAATATAGCGACACTCCTAAAGAAGTGACTTTAATATCTGGCATTTCATCAGACCATGCAAGTCAAGATCATCTGTTGGAAGACAGCTCATCATCTCCCTCACAGACTATGGAACAGTCCATAAAAACACCAGACTCTATGGATTCATTAGATGTGAATGAGGTATTAGAGTCTTTAGGGGCCCAAAGTCCCCAGAAACTTTTGCCACCTGATAAACCTGCTGATAGTGGCTATGAAACTGAAAATCTGGAGTCTCCAGAATGGTCTTCACATCTTACTGTTGATGATATGTCTAACACAGACACTACACCATGTGTTGTTGGTGATAGGCAAGCTAGTGATTTGCCAGCCAATCCAGTAATCATTGTTTCTGCAGAAACAGCTTGCTCAGATTCAATAAATAGCAATAGTAACTTTGAAATAACCACAAAGAATTTTGCTAATGGAAATCAGAACTCTTACAGGGACTCTGCCTATTTTTCTGATAATGATTCTGAGCCAGACAAAAAAACAGAAGAGACTGTAAACAAATCAGCAGAACCAACAGTACTAACAGTAGATACTTGTAGAACCTCTTCCAGCATAGAAGAGAATAAAACTGAAGACTATTATTGTTTTGAAGATATACAATCAAAGCACAGTCAAATAGAGAATTACCAGGACCCCAGTAATTTAGACACACAGTTAGCATTAAATAACAAGTTGGGGATACAGAAAACAGATGTAATGATGCAGGTGTGTCCTGACAAATGGAGTAAAGAAACTCCGATATTTGCAGTGAATTCTGAACAAAACTATAGGGGTGAAATTAAACTACATGAGGAATCTCGCAGAAATGTCTCTTGTGTTGGCACTAATACTTCAGAATTTCTTCCATGCAGAGACTTAAAGTCTATTAATAACATACACAGTCCTTCAGGTTCAACTGATACTGAAAAATCCTTGTGCCACATTGAAGGACCTAAACTGAAAGAGCCAGATATTGAAGGAAAATACCTTGGTAAACTTGATGTTTCTGGAATGCTTGATTCATCAGAGGATGGAGATGATGCAGATGAAGAAGATGAAAACAGTGATGATTCTGAGGATGATATGAGAACTTTCCATTTGCGTAGTCTTAGCTCTGACAGTGAAGATGAAACTGTGCATCAGGTGCCTGTGATACTTTCTGATAAAGATGATGGAAAACATCTGAGAAGCCTGCTGAAACTTCCAGAATCTCTTAAACATGACAGGCCCTCTGAGTACTGGAAAAGTGAGAAAAAGGCAGTAACATTCTTTGATGATGTCACAGTCTATCTGTTTGATCAGGTATCTTGACCTCTTAATTACTAAGCATTGATTTTAGAATTTTGATTTTTTTTTTTTTTAAAAAGGACATGATCAAACTTTTAAAGCCCAGATTCAAGATGATATACCAGCAGATTTTTTTATTGTTGTCAAGTCTCTTGTCAAGTCTTTACAAACTTAGCCACTCATCTAATTAAAAACTAATAAACATTTATGCACATTAGGCAAGGACCTTTTGAGATTCTTTCCGAGGTTCAGTGCAGTGCATTGGTGCAAGTTAGTATTTATAAAGTGAAATATAGTTTGCTTTACATGAAAAGTATGAGAGAGCTTGAATAACCACACCTGTGCTGGATAGAAGAATACGGTCTTCAAGACTGTCATTTTGACATCTTTTACAAGCACTTCATTTGTCTGGGCTATTTTTTAATGTATATCACAAATATTTTTATAGGTCAGGACTGTTCTTACACTGATGGTAGAAATATTGCCATTTTTATATTTAACTGGTTTAAGGATTTGAATTCTAATATACTTCCAATTCAAGTATCTTCATTTACTATTTCAGACTAGCTGTTCCCTGCATTTCAGCTATCCAGGGTGGTGATATACATGTATCTAATGAGCCTAAACTAAATGATTACATGTGGTCACAGTAGAGTAGTTCAGTATTTGAATTGAATATTATTTTCTTCTTTTTCTTAATCTGATACATGTGATTCTTCAAGTTAATCCAGTACAAATACAATATAAATGCTTGACCTACTTAATAAAACCAAGGTTACATTTGTTTCCTTATTCACTTCATACAATAACAAGCTGTGTTTTTTTAATCTTATGGCAACCCAGAGTAGCGTGGTAATTTTAAATGAATAGAGACCTACTGTCAAGCCTTGGAAATGTTGCTTGTGAAGAAGTGGATAAAAAATATTAAAAGGGCTATTGCATATTGGAGTAAAAAAATAGAGGTGACTCTTTTTTGCTCTGTGGCCTCTGCCATAAAAGAAATAGCAATCCTTTTGTTAGAGGAAAAACACCTGCTACCTTAGAACTATATCTCTACCAATATTTGGTCTCTTATTTCTCAGTTTCACTAACTGATTACATGTTAGTAGCTTTTTCATATACCATGCCTACTAAACTTCTAATTACTTTCCTTACCCTGAAGTATTATTAAAGGATAGAACTGGAATGGTGGTGGGTGGAACTGAAAGATGGATTTTGAAAATGAAAAATAGTTAACTAAATGGTTTCATGCAGAGAAGACAACAATGGTCAGTCTAGAAGTCTTACACTTCATTGCTATATGCCTTTTTTAAGGACCCTCTCTAAGTAGAGGACAGTAGGGGGGAGGGACAGTTTAAAAATTCACACTTCCTGCACACATTGTAGTGTTCATCCGTGCAACTTTACTATGGATTACGATGTATAATATTTCAATTCAAATACATATATAAAATATAAATGGGATTTTGGCTGTGATCTTGGTTGAAGAGCGACTGTACAGTCTAAGTGGGTTTGGGAAATAACGACATGATTTTGGAACCCCTGACATCTGGGTATATTTGTATATATATTTATCACATGTACAGTAATGGAATTGAACTAAATTTTTTTTTTGGTTGTCTTAGGAAACACCAACCAAAGAGCTGGGAAACCGTGCAACAGAATCAAACAACCAAGGCTCTGCTAGCACTCCTGTCCTATCTTCAGGTCTCAGTTACTTGAATAGATTTACAAATTCAGAAAGCTCTACTGATGAAGAAGGTACTTCTGGTTAACAAAACAGTATATTTTAAACAAAACCTAGTTCTGGGTCCTTTGGTAGCAATGTAAATGGGTTTTTACGGAATATAATAAATCTTCATAAATATGCCATACAACACTGCCTTCAGTGTCTCAATTTTATAAGATACTCTTTAGCAGGGCTCAAACATTTTACGCTGACACATACTAGGGCCTTGAAAACTTTACTGGCCCTGCAGAGTATTCCTGTTCCTGTTGACCTGTTGTAGCTGTTTAAAACCATAAATGTCATCCAGTTGATTAACTTTCCAACTATTCTTTCCTTGTAAATTTGTAAACCTTCATGCTTCCTTAAAAATTAAAAATGTGTCTTCACAGTGGCTCCCTCTCCTGGTGAAGCCAGAGAAGCTGTTTGAAGGGAGTTCCTGCTGCCATACCAAAGGAGTTTCAATGGCCTGATGAAGCAAGAGGAGAAAATAAAACTTTGTCTTTTTTTCTTAAGTAATATTTTCTCCACTTAATTTCACTGGGCGGTTGTAGCTCCTCTTGGCCATGGAAACAAACTTTTCATGATGATAGCATGGGAGTCTGTTGCTTCACTATGATAGAGAGACCTGGAGATATCAAAAAACATAATTTTGGAAACTTCTGAATAGGTCCACAAGATTTACCATAGAGAACATAACATAATTAATGATTTTTAATAAAGAATAATCTTTAAAAATCAGAATTCCTACCTTGCGTTCCCATTCCATTTAATTTTCCTCAATAATATTGGCATATATCTCAAAGCCATGAGTTAGCAATTTAATGCTTTATTACTTTGAAAATGAGTTCCCCTAGCTTCTCTCAGATAGCAAGCAATATTTTCCTATAGCAATTCTCAGTAACTTTCACTAACATACGATTGGAATTGACATGGTAGAAAGAAAATGTTGGGATTTTAAGGCCCCTTATTCTGTGACCTGTACATTCTACCACCAGAAAGCTAGTAACTTCAGATTTCCTTCAGCATTCATTTGTAGCCCCAATGATTCCCTAAGATCTAGAACTTTTAAATGAAATCGTATTTTCTAACTAGCGGTTGTTTTTATGGAGCTGAAATGTGATATACCAAGTTGTACTCCTCAAATCCAATACATTTTTTCATTGCTTGCTTTTTAAACTGATTACTTTACACTATCTTAAATTATGTATATCCTTATCAATTATGATTGTTTATTGTAGGTGGAGGTTTTGAATGGGATGATGATTTCTCTTCTCCAGAACCCTCTTTTATAGCTAAGTCAGCGAATAACCTCATTAGTTCTAAGCCAGCTCTTCAGACTTCAAAGTACTTTTCTCCACCTCCACCTTCCCGGAGTCTTGAACAAAACTGGTCACATTCATCACCTTATTCCAGGTTCTCTATCTCTCCTGCAAACATTGCAAGTTTTTCTCTCACACATGTTACAGATTCAGATATTGAGCAAGGAGGTAAGTAGATTTAGGTTTCTTTCAAGTAAACAGTGTACATTATGATGACTTTTGTAATATTTTGGCTTTTAAGTAAGACCTATTCTTAATAGCCTGTTAAACAAGTGTTACATTAAAATACAATGCAGAGATGTAAATAATGCAAATACTGTCAGTGAACTGAATATAAATCTTGGGGTTGGGGCCTGTATTTGTGTGTTTACTGTATTGGTAAATCCAAATAACTTCTTCCTTGCTAATAAGATCTTAAATGATTTTCCTGTTTAAACAAGTCATTTATTAATAGTTCTCATACTGGGCTCAAAACATTTTAGATCAAAATAATTTTGTTTTTATTGCTAAATGGTCTCCAGAAAAACCTGTGCACAAGCACTGCCAAAATTCTGGGTTTGTTCCCAAAGCACAGTACTAAGTTATCCCTTCTAGGAAAAACAATAAGATTTCTACCTTGGCGGCCACTCTATGGAGCTTTGGAAGAAACCATGCTCCCCCATAAAGAGCAAAAACGTATAGCTTCTAAAGTATTTGAGAATCTTTCTACGATGGCCCCATCACTGGCCATAATTTGATTTTTGTTTTTATTTCACTAGTTAAGAACCTTTAAGAGCAGTATTAGACTATTGTAGTACCGACATCTGTTTTATAATCTAGTTTCTTGTAGGAAGTATATCCCTGAGACTCTGCTAGGGATTGCAACATGTTTTTAGAGCTTGATCTGTTGTGGGTAGGGGATTTCCTTCTTAAAGGAGGGTTTAGCAGTAGACCCATATACAGTAATGTTAAGGTACTGATGATATTTCTGTACTGAGCAGTTTCCTTTATATTCCTGCCTCTACTAAAGTGCTCCTCTGTACATTTTAGTACCAAAATGCCTCAGAAAAAACGATAGAATAAGAATAGGGACAGACTCGGAAATAATTTCAAAGTATCATTATAAATACAATATTTTATCAAGAGATTAAAAATAAATATTAGCCACTGAGGTTCCCTGGTTCTCAGTTTTTATAAAAAATAAATCAATATTAATTGTATTTGCATTGTATTATATTTGCTGCTTAGTCATTTATTGATAAGAGATGTTTGAGATCATACATCACTTTCTCATGTGACCTAAACAGTGACATTGAACTGTGTGATTTAAGCAGATGTCCCTATGTATGTGTGTGCCACATGTTTAACATTGGAGTAGCTGAAAGTTTAAAAAAAAAAGGGAAATTTTAACCAGTACTTTAGAAAGTGAACCAGAATATCACGTTCTAGGAAAAGTCTAGCTAAGAATTAAGGGAAGACTTGTACAGAAATCCTTAGTATATTTTTAAATAATAAAGAAAATGTGCAAGTATCTTACCTATGTCTTCTGACTTTTCCTCTCCTAATAGGAAGCAGTGAAGATGGAGAAAAAGATTAGATGAGTTAAAGTTTCCTCACTGGAATTACACATGTGGTACGTACCCACTCTGGACTAATGTCTGATAAACTCTGTCTAAAACTTATGTGGATCTGCTGGAGTGAAATACAGGTAATCAAGAAATACTAAGATTTAAAATAAACACTGAAAGCAATGTTAAATCAGGACATTAATTTGAATGTGTATTTAACTTTGTAATGTATTGTTTTTAAATCAATGCAATTTGCTTTTCATTGAATGATGATTCTGCCGCTGTTTTCAAGTACTTGAAGTATTCAGATAATTATTTGTAACGAACATGTAAAGCAGTTACACTACATTCTGGTTTATGTATGGGATTGTATCATATTCTTTTTATATTTTTCCATGTAGTTCGTTATCTATTTGAACATACTACCTGTTGTAGAATTGTGTATAATTGTCCTGTGCAACAGCTGGCTGTGTTGTTGAAACTGTATGAATGATAGTTGATCAGTAGTGAGCCATATTTATTCTGAAAGATATCACTTACTACATATTACTTTGCTTACTGCAATTGCACTATGGATTTTTCTTCCCATATTCCCCAACATTGTATAGAATCAAAATCTTAATTTTTTTCAAGGAAATTAAGACAAATTGAATTGGCCCAGTTAACCAGTTCATTTTGTACTGTTATAGTCTTTGCTATGCACTGCACTTGTAAAACATACAAAATTTCTGAGTGTTATGTTAGAATTGCTGGAATCTTACATGCAGTACCATTTAAAGTGGTAGCTACTACAAATGTGAGTGCCGGTATTTCATAGGAAATTTGGGGAGGGATGTCTGAAATATCTTTGGGATCCATTTTGGATTAAGTGAATATCTTATTTTCACTCCTGAAAGTAATCATAGTCTTTTAAATTATAGTAACACCTTCCTATGTAGTCATATTTGATGGCCTTTCTGCATTCCATTAAAACTGCCTACTTTTGGAGGGAGGGAGGTATATATGCTGGCCCTGAAAACTTGCATTGAAACTGGGTATCTTGTAGAAAGATTAATTTTAATAAAAATGGACCCATCAGGCCTACCTGGCTGCTCACTTGTTCATCCTATGGATTCTGAAGCCCAAATTATTTTCTTTTGACTATGGATTGGGCCTTCCATGCCTCCTTCCCGTTCAGAAACCTGTATATCCCCCTATCTCAATTACTGCAAAAACTATTTAGTATTAGGATTAACAACTGGGGATTTAAGCATGCTAATAGTCTGCTTCTAAACTAGTAGAAAACTGGCATTCATATTTTGTCACCCAGAGAACTGTCCAGGCCTGTATTAAGACATAGTCAGGGCTCCATGGTGCTGCTTGAAATGTGCACTGACCCAAAGATGTAAGATAGTAAAGCTTGCCATTAAGCTGTCCAAGTGAAGTGAATGTGGAGAGAGAAAACTATCACAAATCCAGCTAGTTTTAATTAATCCTTTAAATAAGTTGTCTAACAAGTTCCCTCATTGTCTCACTAAATACAGTTGGGCAGTAATTCCTTCGCCTGTGAAATGCATTATGCAGCCGCAAATGTGGGACTAGATTGGAAAAAGCTGAAAAATGCTGGCATTTAGTGCTTTGTGGTCAACCCTTCTATCTGGCTGTACAGCATACTGCAGCTTAGTGGCATAAATATTTTTTACTCTGCTTTAGTATAGGACTAGTCTTTCTGCTGAATAAGTCTGGGTACAGAAAGCTAAGAATTGTAATCATCTGCAGCATAAAGAACTACATGTTTTTAGCTGTTAAGCTCTGTTTGATGTTACAATTTTATTTTATACACAGTTTGGTTTAAAACAGGGCATTGGTTTTAAGTGACACAAATACAAAAAAGTAGAAAAGTGGGTTTTTTTTTTTTTTTTTTTATATAAACAGTTATTTGGCCCTTACAGCTAGAATGGCTTTCATACCCCTCAAGGGAAAGAGATTAATTCTAAAATAAAATGCTTTAAAGTTGTCAGTGTATTGCTGAGGTACTGAGTTGTCCTACTGAGGAGCTCAGGTCCAGAGGGAACCTGAGAGTCACAGGGAGAGTTGTATTTCAGTGTGAGTAACATCATAGAAATTTGCCGTTGCACATGCACAGCAACAACTTTTCATAGAATTTTTCAACATATCTTTAAATGCAAAGCCAGTTCTAAATATACACTTACAGTATATACTGTAATGGGTTTAAAGGAGCTATTACGTGGTATGCTCTTTGTACATATTAAAATATAAACAATAGACCTTGGCACACTAAACATTATATCCTATTAGTTCTGGAATACAGACTTTTAAAATTCCTTAAACACACACCAGGTTAAGGTGTCTCATCAATCCTTGAATTTTTCTGTAACACTTTTATATTACCATAAATAAAAAAGCAGGGAAATCCAAAATTAAGAATGAAACTCCACATGCTGAGTCTCCAAAGAATGTATGGAATTGTCTACCTTAGATGTGCTGAAACACCTAAAGTATCACAGGGTTAGAGAAGGAGTTTCAGCCTTAATTCTGAATCTCTTGATTTTGAACATAGTTTCTGAGGTTAAATAAAAGCTAATATAGTTTGACTGGGATATTGAGATGCAGCTTCACTTTTGTTCCTGTTGTAACTTCAGAAATTTAGATTATGGAACAGATCTTGTGCAGCTGGGTAGTATTTAACCTTGTATTCAACACATCAGGATTCTCCTCAGTTGGTGGGGCGTTAGTCATTCTCTTTAGTAAGAGTACCATGTCTTAAAACCTTACGTAACAATGAAAGTTTGCTCCTGTGTCCAAGTGGACTGTTTGCTAATGAATTGCCAAACAGACATTTTTTGTTCAAAATGGGATTTGTGTGTGTGGGATGTTATACAAAGTAATGTGCTTCTTTAGCAATATTACAGAGAAAAATCATTGTTATATCTGTTCAATTATATCTGAATTGCCACACTTCCGTAATCTCAGTGGATATTAATTTCATTAATCCAGTTCACTAGATTAAAATTGTAATATTTTTTTTTTAAATATATGTCGTTAAATTTTATTACAAACTACTACCGTGTTCAAGTGGTAAACCATCTTCCAGAAATGAATTATGCAAGGAAGGCAAATTTGTGGAGTAGCTGAAATCAAGTTGAGGTGATTTGTCAAATAGGCCATACATTACATTCTGTAATCTCTTGCACTGCTTATCCAAGTGGTTTCAGTTTTAGAAATACTTATGTTTTTTCAATGGTTTATTATGAGGGTTGATTCCATTTTAGTTTCTTCCGTAATAGAAGATCTTGATTATTTATTTAAATGCTAAAAGGCATTATCTTAATATGGCTACTTAAATATCTTACAAAAAAGATCCCATCTACAGTCTAAAATGGAAGCTGATAACATGATTTTAAAAATTTCTTGGTGAGAAAATGTGACTAGGTCACACAGTGAGAGGCCAATAAAGTGAGAAGAAAGTCAATTTTTTTATTTGAAACACCTGTACCTTCCCAAGTCCCTAACTTTTCAGCTATATGTTGTAAACTGCCATTTCCATGGAAACGAACAGATTGAACACTTTTTCATATCCTTGGTGATGCACTAATGAAAGCCATTCAAGCCTCTTTCTTTTATCAGTATTTTAAGTAATACATTTATATGTAGTATTGAATCTTTTTTCATGAGGGGCTGGTTGGTAGGGAAATACTTGTGTTTTTTTTTAACTATTAAGCACTATGCTAAAATTTCAGTGGTAAGTCAGGTGTTAGTGACATGGCTATTTGTTGGATTTAGTGAAAGGTGGAATCAAAGTATATTAGCCTTATAAGAAATAGCCTTAAAATAAGAATGGAGTGTACAAAATTACTTCAGCTTTAAGTCATACAAAAATCTCCTTAAATATTAATAAGTTTTGGTTCAAGTCTTTGATATGAAAAAATCTAGAGAGTACAAGAGCATATAAATATATTGAAAATAAGTATTTGTGATACCAGCAGCCTGTTTTTCAGATAAACTTGAATATGACTTAAAATTATTAGTTTTATTAAATTGTTTGAACTTGCACAGTCATAGGTGTAATTTAATGATAAATGGTACTGATGTGTATATACAATGTTTAATTCAATTTGTAAATGAGAAGCTATGTAACAAAATCATAGGTATGAAGTTTTCCTATTGTAATTTAATACAGGTATGAGGTTTTTGGCAATACATCATAGTTAATGAAATTTCAGGTCAAATCGTCTTGCAATTGTGTACATTTTTAAATTGTAATATTTCTACTGTATATTGATTATCATGCATAGTGTGATTCAATAAATTGCTTGTAATTTAAAAACACTATTTAATATTCAAAAATAAAATACAGTTATATATTTATAACCTTCGTGTCTGTGTTCGTTTATTCTTAGCCCAACTCATTTCTGGTACTTGTTCAGCTCTTCGTTTCAGTGAAGTGAATGGGACTACTTTTGGGAGTGAAATCAATGTGCTCATAAGCGAGGAACTGGGCAGCATCTATTCTACCCCAGGTGCCTGAAGCCCCAGACCCTTCAACCTACACAACACAACAAAACCTATGTGAGAGGGTGTATTTTAGATCCCTGAGCTCTTCTGCTAGTATGTGTCACCATCATTTGAACATCACATCGCATAACACATACCCTCTACAGAGAAGCACTGTTTAAAAAGTACAGTATAGATTTAATTTGTAGTAATATCTTTCAAATGAAAATTTGTTGAAATGTGTTAGCATCTGAAATCATCAGTGGGTTTTGCCATAATTATGTGAGGTTTAATAGACACTACACATGAATGTGAATGTCTTTATATAAACAAAACGAACCCTGCTATTGTCATGTAGTAGGCATGGATTCCTGCTCTTTGGCATAAGGAGGTCTCAGTAGAACTGGCATACTTGCTGTCTCGTTGTGAAGAGGTTGCATATCATTCCTCCCTTTACAGACAATTAACTGGGTAAGTGGCATTGGTATAAACCTCTGAGCTCCTGTTTTCCTGGTTTAGATGATGATGGAAAATATTTTAAAATGAAAAAAATAATGTAAATGAAGTGCTCAAAAATCCTTCAGTAATAAGACAATTTCTTTATGCCTGGGCCTAAAAACATGCAAGAAACTAACACTGAAAAATAGAAACAGTGCAAGAAACTTGTGAACATATTGAACAGGTGAACATATTTAAAAACAGGTGACGTAATTAGCTACTAACAAGAAATCCATTATTATAACATTTGTACTTTTAAAAAATGCAACTGAAATGGAATTTTAGTGAGGATGAATTTGGCACAAAATTATAAAATTTCAGAATTTGTAGCATATATTTAGTGAACAGCAGTATAGATTTTGTAGAGTTAAGATGATAAACGGTTGCTGTGCTATTAATTCCACTACTTGTGTTCCTGTCTTAAGTTTAGGAAGTGACAAAACTACCCCCAAGTGCACAATAAATAGAAATAATTCTGTTTTCATTAGGGTGACCAGATGTCCCATTTTTATAGGGACAGTCCTGTTTTGGGGGACTTTTTCTTATATAGGTGCCTATTACCCTCCACTCCCTGTCCTGTTTTTTCACAGTTGCTATCTGGTCACCCTAGTTTTCACCTTTTGCATTGTCATGATCCTAAAATGCATTTAAAGATTTAAAAATAAATGCTTTCAATTCTAGCCTTCAGAAAACAAAAAACTTTGGTTACACTATACAATGGAATATATTAATCTTTTGGTATCTGCTTTTAAGAAATGGAAAAAAACTGCACAGTTACAACTTAAATTTCCTTCCATGGATTTTAACAAACAGATGCTTCAACTTAAATCACAGTAGGAACTTTAAATAGGCAAAATATAATCGCTCAAGTTGAAATTTGACTAGGACATGGGAGCTTTTTCCACAGCTCTTAAAGATCCCATGGCACTTTTATCACTTTCATATCTCATGGTCCCTGTCACCATAGTGTCTGAACACCTCACAGTCTTGTCTACAACACTACAACCTCACAGTCTACAACACTATTGTGAAATAGGGAAGTGCTATTCGCTGCATTTTATAAATGGTAAATTGTAGCACAGAGAGCCTAGGTGACTTGCCCAAGTTGTTAGTTTGTAGTGGAATAGGGAATTGAACCCAGTTCTGTGAAGTCCCAGTAGTGCCCTATCACTCACCCATCCTTCCTCTCTAGGGCTGGGTATTTGACCAGTCAAATATTGTCAAATGTCAAAAATGGTCAAATATTTTAAAGCAGTAACTTCTTAGAACAGTAACAAAAAAAGAGTAAGACTTTATGGCCTTCAGTAGGCTTAGCCTTAGATTCTTATGCCTAATTATAAAAAAACAAGTTGGTTAACAGTTATTTTAATTCAGAAAAATGCAAAACAAATTGTCCTTAAAAAAATGATGGAATAGTACCATGATGCAATCAAAAAGATAGGCCACCACCTACATCAGGGAATTCTTATGGGAACACTGGACTATATTTAATCACGGACAAATAAGTTAATTGACATGATTAGAGTGGTCAAGTGACCAGCTTGCCAAGCCTGTTCCTCTTTAATGACAAGTAGCCATGATGACCTCATTATCTGTGCTCTGTCTGGAAGGCTCTATCAGCACAATGCCAACTACCATCGTGTTGGAGCATTGGTCCAGTACTGACTTTGAGGGAAGAGTTTCTGCCTGTTGAATCACCAGTCCCACGTGCAGCACCTTGGTATTGAACTGGAAGTCTCCCAGAATACTGACCCATCCAAAACCAGATGGCATTGCCGCACAAAGCCGAGCTCGTCTTTTAATAATAACAATTAAAAAAAAACCCTCCGAAATTTGGGAACATTGAGTTTGCAAGCTGAAGCTGTCCTCTGGTGAACTGACACACACTGTTTGCAGGCAGAGAGCCCCGTGCTGCACTGACGTGGGCAGCTTTCCCGGGCTCTTATTTTCATATGGCTTAACCTGTGTTGGAACAAGTTCTCCAACATCTTGCACACACTGGCTTTTATTCACTGGGGCGGGAGGGGAATCTCACGCTTAAATTGGGCCGCACAATGCCGCCCTTTGTGCTGCAGGAGCGGGCGGCACCGCCCGCGCGATAAGGACCCACGTTCTCACCGCGCTGCCCAGTGGAAACAACCACCTGCCCCGCGGCTCTACGGTGCCGGCTCTGCCCCCGTGCAGGTGCCGCGGAGCCGCTAGCAGGGGAACCTCGATCCGCCGCGACCCCCCAATTGCGGATTTGCATGGAAGCTCCCGCTGCGCCAGGCTCCGCCTCCCGCTGGCTCCGGCACTAAAGCGACGTGTCCCAGGCCCGCCGGGCGGGCAGGCTGCGGTCACACGCGCCTCAGCCACCTGCCGCGCTGCTCGCCCGGCGGCCCTTCTCCTGGGCACGGCGTCCCGCCCTCCACGCCGGCTCCCAGGTACGCGTGCCGGGCACCAGGCTCCCGGGGCGGTGGGCTAGGGAAGGGCTCCCGCTGTCTGAAATTGCACTGACCGCTCCAACCCCGCTGTGCCCACCGCCTGCCCCCTGGAGCCCTCCCCTGGGGCTCCAGTCCCTCCTGCGGGCTCCCTCACACGGCCCCCCTCCGCCCTCGGGAGGTCTTTCCTCCGCTCGCTCTCTCCTGTGCCTTCCCTCCAGGCTGTTTGCTCCTTCCCCCGCTGCCCCGAGTTCCTCCTCTCCCTGCCCGCTTGCTCCCTCGCTAGCCTTCGCCTCTCCTCCCGCTCTGCGAGCTCTGAATGCCACCCCCGGCCTCCCCTCCTCTACCGGCCTCCTACCCCCCAAGCCCCTTCTGCTCTAGCTGCCCCAGCCCCTTGCAGACCCCAAACTCCCGCCAGGACTCTCCCTCATCCCCACTGTCTCCCGACCCTGTCCAGTTACACTATAGGACTGTGGGCTATAGGATGGGGGAAGGGGGAGATTTTTGGGGGGTGGGTAGCAGATGAGTCTGGGGTGTGTAGCTGTATTTGAAAGCAACCTTCCCCCAAGCCACTTCACCTACCCTATTGTCACCTGCTGTCCTTAGTCTACTGGTTCTACCAGGCTCCGTGCTCCCCTTAATCTGCCAAATCCTCTTCTCCTAGGAGCTCCCCCCTTTCCTCTGCTGACTGCCACCCCCAGGCCAGGAAGGTGGATATCTGTCACGGAGCAGCTGGTTGCTTTCCCAGTGGCAGTGCCTTCTGCACGGGAGGCAGGGATTTGGCTGCTCTCCTTGGTGCTTGTTTGCACTGTTCCATGCTACTTCTGATTTGCCATCTCTCCTACAGAGAGAGAAGCTCCAAGGTTTCTCCTGGCCTGGCTTTGGTTTTTCTTTTCCCCGGTATCAGCCCTGTCTCCCAGCTGTTTTCCTTAGGCGCCCATGGCTCTCAGGCAGCATGGTGTGGGGCTCGTGGGTTAAACCTAAGCTGCAGTCCTGTCTTGCTCCCCGGCAGCCTTGGGCTGGAGGCCCCCTAATCAAACCATTTTGTGAGGTGAGCATAGGTCCTCTGCCGGGAAACCTGAGTACCCTGTGATGAGGTATGAACCCCAAGAATGGCCAGAGTAGCTGGCACAGTGCCGCTGGAATGCCGTGAACACGGAGAAGGGAGCAGCTGAGGATGTTCCTAGGTGGTGGCAGTGATGTCGGTTTTCCCAGCATCCTCAATCGGTTTTACCCTCTACTGCAAGAGGTGGTGATGTGGAGTGGTGGTGCACCTCTCCTGTCCTTCCAGGAGGAGAGTTAAGCTCTGTGGCTAGTCTCTAACAGCAGTCCGACTCTCCAGCCACTCGCATTTCAGTGCATCACCAGAAATATTTTCTAAGACTGGAACTAAGGGGAGTAAATGGACCCCCCCCCCATTAATACCAATCACCAGCACAAGGAGGGCTGCTGCCAGATGGCTGCCATTGTACCAAGCATTGGCACAGAGTGGAGGTAGGGGTGCTGCTGCATCACTCTCTTATGGCTTATCAGCCTGGAAGGAAGGGGCATTGCTGCACCTGTGCAGGTGCCCTGTCCCGTGGCACAGGAAGAATAGACTCTGCCATGCTGCCAGTGTTGGCTAGATTATTGACTTGGGAGGTGTAGAAATTGCTGTTCTGCTGGGTGTTGAAACTGTTGTACCCGTGCCATTAGCTGGTGAAAGAAGAACGGCTGCAACCCACTCCCCCTCCTGCACTGCTACTATCAGTGCAGGAGGAGTTACAGCTGCCAGCATGCCAGTCTTCACTGTGCAGCAGGAACTCTGCTGTTGCTGCACCATACTGTGGGTGCTGATAACAGCCAGCCTTCCTCCTCTAAATGCAACAGTCCATAATAGCAAGGTGGTGTCCCTGGAAGAGAGCTGGGAAGACCATTAATGAGGAGGAGCAGTCTGAGCCTTCCACCAGTTGTGGACAAAGCTGACACAGCTGGCATTTTAAAGGCGAGACTAAAAGCAAATGACAAATAGGAGGGCATTGGCTTGTGAATGAGAAATGAATAAAAATTTGAGTTAATGGCTCCTAAAAGTTGCCTGGATGGCACTGAGAGAAGGTGGGAGGCATATGGTGAAGTTGGGAGAGCTGTGAGATGAAGCAAGAGAGCAGCACTCAAAGGAATGGGGGAAAAGAGAAAGGGGGCATTCAGAGGACAGCATAATGTGTTGAAAGAACAGGAGTACTTGTGGCACCTTAGAGACTAACAAATTTATTAGAGCATAAGCTTTCGTGGGCTACAACCCACTTCTTCGGATGCATATAGAGTGAAACATATATTGAGAAGATATATATATACACACACATACAGAGAGCATGAACAGGTGGGAGTTGTCTTACCAACTCTGAGAGGCCAATTAAGTAAGAGAAAAAAAACTTTTGAAGTGATAATCATAATGTGTTGACTTTGCGATGTGAGTGTGTGATGCTGCCCACAAACAGGACCTCCTACTCTCACAAGTTTTTCTTTAGCTCCAGTGGAAGAGACTTGCCTTATTTGGAGCTGGATATCCAGGTTTCTAGTCCCAAACCGCTTCTGTGTGCGTGCGTGATGTTAACTGCACATGGATGTGATTCAGGTCATAAGGAATGGGTGCCAGGAGCTGGGAGGAAAGGGAGTTTATAACTAAGCCTTTACTGACAGTCATGCTCCTGTCGTGCTTCTCACTTTCTGGTTTGCTGACGCCAAAGACCTCTTTTCGCTGTTGAGATCTCTAAACTGGAAACGCTAAATCTCACTCCAGCCTTTAAATCCCTTCCTGTTTTCTGTCAGGACAGCTCTTGCTTAAAGGAACAGACTTGGCTCACCAATGTTTGCAGTCACTTTTTTTTTATATATTGTTCTGTTTCTAGTTGCTCATGACAGACCAAAATCTTCTCTCACTTAAACTAGTGATACCATTGTAGGCAAGAGGAGAACTTGGCCAAATGTTTCCACCGTCCATCTGCCTTGAAATGCCTTACACTGTGGTTATAAGCATTGTCACATTGTAATCATTTCAGTTGGCCTGTGGCATATGTGAAATGGAACTGGATTGAAAGCCACCAGGCTCTAGTGGACAGGAACCCACGTCAAACACTCATTTGGCTCCAGTTTTAGCATGCTCACTGGCATTCTCAGCAGAGAGGCCAAGGACTGAATGAACCCGGAGAGGATCTTGCCACAGAGAACTACAGTGGCTTCTCCTTCAGTTAGAGGGGAGGGGCCACAAACAGAGGCCAACTGAATCAGACAAATGAGACAACGAATGTTGCCAGTTGGAGACTGAAATCCAAAGCAAGTACATTATGAGCAGATGTAGTAACAGGCTCCCTCCCTCTTCCCCTCACCCCCCCAGTCCCACTAACATGCCTGAATCAAGATGCAAATACATCACCACTACCACCGCCCACGCGCTGTGGTTAAGAGGATCCTCTCCAGGGGCCCTGCTTCCATCCACAGAGCCCAGATGGGCTGACGTTAACAATCACTAAAACATATATTAATAAATAAAAGATCCAGCTGGTAGTTTCACAGTATTGTGCAGGTAGATGCTGGTACAAAGCGAAACAGCACAATGACTTTCCATTTGTTCTGTATGAAACGTAACGACAGCTGAAGATGTTGATGTTTATGTTTTTGCAGCATGTTGATGGCTAGTACCAGAAGATTAACTTAGTGGGAGAACAGGCTGGGTGACATTTCCCCATCATCTACTGAAACATGAAGACCAAAAGCAAAAGAACAAAGCACAGGCTTGCTGTTGACAAAGAAGCCTTTCCTGGGGAGACAACTTTGAGCAAAGAGGAACCGGTGAAATGTTTGCGACGCAAAGAAAGGAGAAATGGCGAAAACAATGAGAGTAGCAAGACTGGTACAGTCAAAGCCAAGCATGCTTGGAACAACAAAGACAGACACTTAAGGCGATTGGAAAGCAATGAACGGGAGAGGCAGAGAATGCACAAGCTCAATAATGCATTCCAGGCCTTGCGGGAGGTTATCCCTCATGTGAGAGCTGAGAATAAGCTTTCTAAAATTGAGACTCTCACGCTAGCCAAAAATTACATTAAATCACTGACTTCCACCATACTTCATATGTCCAGTGGGCACCTTCCATCTGTAGAAGGAACTGGGGCATCCAATGGCTCCAAACTGTACCAGCATTACCAACAGCAACACGGTGATGAGGAACACGATGAACAACTAAAAAAATACTCCACACAAATTCACAACTTCAGACAAGGCAGCTAAAGTTAGCTACTGGCCTCATTCTCTCATCTCCATACATTCCTGTATATTTCAGCATTTGGAGGATTAAGGGGTTATTTCCTCCCGGTGGCTTTCTTTTTTGTTTGTTTTGGGAAAGACAAATGTTTAGTGACTAGATCTCATAATTCTTGTTGAAATTATCCTAAATTGTAGGTCAGGCTTTTCAAAGAGATTAGTGATTTTGGTTGCCCGGTATGAAACACCTTCTCTGTTCTTATAGTTTTTTGTTTACCTGCTTTGTTTGTAATTTTCTTGAGGTCAGAATGTTCTTTTAATTTGTAATGAGAAATTGTTTGATTGTTCAACACCTAGATTGCTTTGCAGGGCGGGCTTTATAAACAAATTATTTTTCAGTGGGAGGAGGGTCTCTGCACTTTAGGAAAATTACTCTTTTTATAAGGTACCTTGAGTTGGGCACCCAACAGTGATGTCCTAAATCACTAGTCATTATTGAAAATACTGGCTGTAACTTCTATTCCTCCAGAAGTGGCACCATGTAATGGGGAATCTTGGTGCAGGAATAATGAAGTTTATGGCCCGGTACAGTACTTTGGAATGTATACAGCTACTGGAGGGACATATCTAACTGACCTGATATTTGGATAGCAGGACTAATTTCTTTAACCACAATTACCTGGATTTTTCCCCTTGAATTCTTAAATATGCTGCTACTAAGGGGAAGGAATAAATTTAATGACAATAGAAACGTATTTTGAGTAGCTTGATTAGTGTGATCGAACAGGTATGAACAGATATTAGATAATGTTTTCACAAATGGCCTTGGACCGGATCCTAAATGCCCTAAACCAGCGGTTCTCAAACTTCATTGCACCATGACCCCCTTCTGACAACAAAAATTACTACACGACCCCAGGAGCGGGGATCGAAGACTGAGCCCCGCTGCCCTGGGCAGGGAGGCCAAAGCTGAAGCCTAAGGGCTTCTGCCCTGGGCGAGGGAATGTAACCTTAGCCCTGGGGGGTGGGGCTCGGGTTTTGGCTTCAGCCCCTGGCGGTGGGGCTTAGGCTTAGGCTTCAGACTTGCTGGGGCCCAGGGCCAACACCAGCCTTGGCAACCCCATTAAAATGGGGTTGTGACCCACTGTGGGTTCCCCACCCACAGTTTGAGAACCCCTGCCCTGAACTCATTGAAGTAAATGGAAAGGTTCCAATTCACTTCAGTGGGCTTTGGGTCACATTCCTAAAATGTAGTCCTACAACTACACTTAAAATGCACAATAATTAATGTGATCCTTGTTGCATTATACATATATTTGAAAGTGCCTTTCAACAGAAACATTAAAAGAGATTTGTTAGATTGTAAGCTCTTCTAGACAGGAGCTTGTCTTTGGCTGTGTTTGTACAGCACCCAGTCCAATGGGACCCCAGTTCCATTTAGACCCTTTGGGTGCTATTGTAATATAAATATTTAACAGTTAATTCAGTTGTGATCTTTGCAAAAATGATGTGATTACAGAACAAATGTTTTGAATATTTACCAGTTGGACAATGATAATCTATGCATTTAAAATGAACTCTCCTAATAAAACCTGCATTGTAATCAATTAGGATTCATTCTGGGCTAGGTACTATTAAATACAATAAATGAAACAGGAGATCTTGAAACAAGAAAAGAAACTGTTTAAAAAAATGTTGGAATAAAAACTCGCATTTCTCCTAGCCCTGCTCTTCTTCGCCACGCGAACATTTCTTTGTTTGGAAATGCTGCATGTACAGCACATGTCACAACTGTCCCCACCCAGGGCCATAGAGTGCTGATGTTAGCAGGACAGTTGTGGTTATGCTGTAGAGGGGGCAAGGGCAGGATTTAGGTGCTCATGCTGGCACAGGATGTAGCTTCATGGGTCCTACCTTTGTCCCCACAGAGTAGGGTAGTGCAAGGGGGAAGCAGGCTGGTGGCTGAGTGAGGGAGAGATTGGTGGATCCTTTGCAGGGGGTGTTGAAGAGAACAGCTGCAGAGACCCCCTAGAACATAAGAACGGCCATTCTGGGTCAGACCAATGGTCCATCTAGCCCAATATCCTGTCTTCCGGCAGTGGCCAATGCCAGGTGCTTCAGAGGGAATGAACAGAACAGGAAATCATCAAGTGATCCATCCCCTGTTGTCCACTCCCAGCTTCTGGCAAAACAGAGGCTAGGGACACTCAAAGCATGGTGTTGCATCCCTGCCCATCCTGGCTAATAGCCACTGATGGACCTATCCTTCAGGAACTTCTCTAGTTCTTTCTTTGAACCCTGTTATAGTTTTGGCCTTCACAACAACCCCTGACAAAGAGTTCTACAGGTTGTGAGTTGTGTAAAGAACCCGTGCAACCCAAGGTGCTCTGTGTGCAACAGGAAGCCGTTCTGACCCTTATGGGTGTGTCTGCACTGCTATAAAAATTTGTGGCATGGCCACAGCTGGCCAGAGTCAGCTGACGTGGGCTCGTGAGGCTCGGGCTGCGGGGCTAAAAATAGCAGTGTAGCTGTTCGGGCTCGGGCTTGGGCTCTGAGACCCATCCCCCTCATGAGGTGTCAGAGCTGGGCTCCAGCTCGAGCCTGAACAGCTACACTGCTATTTTTAGCCCTGCAGCTGGAGCCACTCGAGCCAGAGTCAGCTGCCTGGCCTCAGCGTTGGTGCCATGGGATTTTTATTGCAATGTAGACACCCTATGAGTTCTCCCTGCTCTAATGCTTGGTGCAGTGTGGAGAGACTTTGGCCATTAATACCCTGTAACGTGATATTTATTCCACTGTGCCAGGACCGATAGCGTGATAATGTTTTTATCTGGAATATGTAAAGTGTTAGAGACAGGCTGTGAGAGAGACACATTTCCATCTTCTGCGGTAGCTATCTGCAGATACAACGGGGAACAATGAATGTTGCATTTCACACACTGTGCTCCTGTAGCTGCAGGGATTGGATTCTACCGCCTCAATTTGAGCTCTTCCCAGTGACTTTTTTCCCTCCCAAAAAAACCCCATTACTTAGTGAGAGGTGTTTTGAACTAATCTCTCCCTCACAGGGATTTGAATGGCAGATCACACCATTGAGCCATCTAGGCTACTATCTTCCATTGTGCAGTGCCCACAAGTGCCTATAATATCTCTAGTTTAGCCAGGGGTGAAAGTAATTTACAGGATTTACCGGTACTGCTGGAGTCCTGAGGGGGCGTGGCCTCATCCAGAAGAGGCGTGGCTTCAACCGGAAGAGGCAGGGCCTCTCAAGATTCAAAGGGCTCTGGGCTCCCCGCTGCGGTGGGGAGCTCTGAGCCCTTTAAACCCAGCCCTAGCCTGGCTGCCGGAGCTGCGGGCAGGATTTAAAGGGCTCTGGGCTCCCCGCAGCTGTGGGAGCTCTGAGCCCTTTAAATCCTGGCCCCAGCCTGGCTGCCGGAGCTGTGGGCGGGATTTAAAGGGCGCGGGGCTCCCTGCAGTGGCGGGGAGCCCAGAGCCCTTTAAATCCCTGCCGCGGAAGCCGGTGCGGTCCAGCACGGTGTACTGGCTCTTGCCGGTACGCCGTACCGTACCATACCGGCTTACTTTCACCTCTGAGTTTAGCTTACTACTGCGCTCTAGTGGGGAGGGGCGAGATGGATAACAGCTGATCAAGGTGTTTTCTGTCACTTGTGAATGGGAAGAGATGATTTATTAAGATTTAACTGCTCACTTCTCTTATCTACTGCAAAGCAGGCTTTAGTGAACAAAACCCCCTCCTCTCTATAGCAGAAGCAGATTGTTAAAAGGAGGAAATCTGCTCGGTGCTGAGGGGCTTTCATGGGCTTTTTTGCTTGATGAAGCAGAAGGAAAAGAGCCAGCACTACAGCTGATAAGCATGTGGAAGTGGGGCAGCCTGTAGCCTCGAGGGCAAACTGTAGACTTTAAATCTGAGACCAGCTGAGGTCACCTCTTGTGCGTGGGCAGCCTCCATAGGGGAGGCCTCCTTGCAGTGATTCAGACTCTTCTAAGGCAGACCTACTAATATTCATTTTTGATAGAGGATTTGCCCAGCGAGATCAGCTGCTTAAAACTATTTTCCCCAAATAACAAGTGACTTTCCAAACGCACCCTGCATTTATGCATCCCTACCCCTTGTGAAGCAGGGGTGAAATCCTGGCCCCACTGACATCAGTGGCAAAACTCCCATTGATTTCAGTGGTGTCAGGATATCACCCCAGAGGCCGTAGGGTTGCCAGTTTTGGTTGGATGTTTTCCTGGAGGTTTCATCACATGACATAATCTTTAATTAAAGATTAATCTTTAATGCCTGGAGACTCGAGGACAATCCTGGCCAAGAGGGGGCATTTCAGACTTGATGGTTCAGTGGTCTGGTATGGCAAATCATGTGTACCTCTCCGAGCAACAGACTTGGGTAGTAAAGCCCAGAACTGCTGAACTTGCATAAGCACAAGTGTGATGGGGTATCCACCCACACCAGCCCTGAAAGGGTGAAGGAAGAGCCAGTTAGTGTGATCGGCCACACATGAGGGGATTAGGCCGTAGAAGCAACTCCTGAGCCAAAGCTGATGCTCAGCTGAGCAGGTGTGGGCTGGCAACGGCAATGGCTGCAGTGAGGAAGTCTGTCACCATCCTCGTCTGCATTAGAGAAGGCAGGAGGGCACCCAGGGAAAGAATAGAGCCCCTGGGAGCATGGCCCTCGTGAAGGGCATACCCAGGAGAGAGCAGGGTAGAGAAGAAAGTCTGTGGGAGGTAGAGTTGCCAATTTTGGTTGGACATATTCCTGGAGGTTTCATCACATGACATAGTCTTTAATTAAAGATTAAGCTTTAATTCCTGGAGACTCCAGGACAATCCTGAAGGGTTGGCAACCCAGGTGGGAGGTGGCGTAGACAGCAGGCAAGGGAGAGAGCAGCAAGGTTGGGGACTGAGCAGACCTTGGCTGGGTGTTTCAGGGTCCCTGGGCTGAATGTGGAGTAGGAGGTGGCCCTGGGTTCCCCTACCCGCCAGTGATGGAGTGGCGTAGCCTGGACTAGTGGTTCTCAACCTGCTGGTATGCAGAGTTCTTCCAGAGTGTACTCAACTCATCTAGAATGGGGTTTCTCAACCTGGGAGTTTCAGTGCCCAGGGAGGTCATGTGATGGGTTTAGGGGGATTGCAAGTGCAGAGCTGGCATTAGGGGGTGCCAAGCAGGGCAGTTGTCTGGGTCCCCACGCCACAGGGGGCCCCCGCAAAACTAAGTTACATGCTTCAGCTCCACCACCTGCGGCTCAGGCTTCAGACAAGGCTCACAAGTGAAAAACACGCTCAGGTATCACAGTGACATGGAAGTACAATATTTATATTCCAATTGATTTTATAATTATATGGTTAAAAAAAAAAGAGAAAGTAAGCAATTTTTCAGTAATCGGGTCCTGTGACACTTTTGTATTTTATGTCTGATTTTGTAAGCAAGTAGTTTTTAAGTGAGGTGAAACTTGGGGTACGTGAGACGAATCAGCCTCCTGAAAGGGGTACGGTAGTCTGGAAAGGTTGGGAACAACAGGTCCAGTAAGACTTTATAGCCTGGAAGGAGAAACCACATAGTTTGGCTGGAGGGACGAGTTACAAAGATAAAGCTGAAGCCCTTGAAGTGAGAGAGGGGGTAAGCAGGAGGACAGTGCGTTGAGAGCCCGCCAGGGCAGCTGTTAGACTTGGAAGAGAGCTGTTCTCCAGCGCAGCTAGGAGGAAGTACTACCCATGGTGAGTACCCTGGGACAAGTCTAAATAATGAGACAACGTTCCTGCTATTTTGGTTTTAAAAACCCAGGTCCCTGTGGGCCCAGAGCCTTGGTCTGGCATTTAAAGTCATTGTTGCAAACAAAGTGCTAACCAGCCACTGGCCCAAAGTGAATTAGGCTGAAGGCTCTCATCTGCCTACATGACAAGCAATGGTAAGGTCCAGATCACTTTAGCAAATGCTTCCAATATGTAACAGGTGCAGATAAGTATGTTCAGGATTTTGTCTTCCCCTCCCTCGCCCCACGGCCCAAAATGAATTCTAGTGACCCCGATGTCAGCTGGAGAAAGCTGGCTTAGGAGGAAAATGGCTGCAGCAGCTGGGAAGCTGCCAACCTGGAAAGGCTAATGAAGGTCAGAAAAATTTTTAAATACTTTAATTGCAATGTAAATACCGGATTGTTTGAGTAAATGTTGAAGTGCATGACAGGAGCAACACGGCAGCCATTTGTGCCTGTCTCTCTGGGTCAACTAGTTTTTGTACAACTCTGTTTTAACTAAATGAAAGGGGGGGGGAAATGGGGGAGTTGCATGTCACCATCCCTGGGCCCAGTGCACGTTTTGGGGCCATGGTACCTGCTTTGCGCAGTCTTACCTGCTGCAGGGATCCTGGAGGCAGCTATGGCTGGGTGGAGGCCCTGGTAGTCTGGCTGTCAAGGACTGTGGCCAGAACCACTGAGGCACAGGCTCAGAGCCTCCCACAATCATCGGGGGAACTCACCAAGGAGGTCTCTGGGCAGCTTTTTTTGGTGAGACCCCTCTGGTAGGATTCTTTGTGGCCCGGGGAGAAATGGACCCAACTTCCTACCTTTCAAACATTGCTGCTGCTACTTCTTCAGTAGTGACTCTCCATACACTTCTGAAATATCAATCTCTGAATCTCTTACAGAGACCGGGCCCCACATTGCTAAACAACACTTTAGCAGGAACAAAGCTGCCTTTAATGTTCTCTTAGAACCTCAAAATAATTTAATTTGGGCCACTAACAGAGTCTAATCCCCCTTAAACATACCAGGGAAGAGTTATGCAAGCACCAACTTACAATTCAAGTTCAGATGTCATGTAAAAGGCACTTTAAATGGGTGGAGTTACCTTAGTTCCTGGGGTTGTGGTCCGGAGAGATAACTCAGTGTACTAGCCAGGCTGTGGAAGACAACAAAGGGTGATGCCATGTATGTGGCTCTCTAGTTTTCTTGCTATGCCTAGATTTACAGACAGTTTAGTTGTGGTGGATCCTGGTCCCATTTCTTAAAAGCTCTCTTGACTGTTTATATAGGCCCCGATTCAGCAAAGCACTTAAGTGTGTGTTTAAGTGCTTTGCTGAATCTGTCTAGGCACAGTAATGAAAGTGAGATAAGTAATAGTGAGTGACAAACACTAAGGGAGTCTAATAAATCTTGCAGGGGTTTTTAAGCTCCTCAGTGACCAATACCTTACAATAGAGATTCCCACAGCAGTATTCTGTGTACTTTAAAATCCTTCTCTGTAGGACTTTTTTATGGGGTGGGACAGACAGCATTTTAGCTGCCAAGGCAGCGTATCAGTGTCTGGATTCAAATCTTAGCGTAAATAAAGGGGCATTATTACAAGTTATTAAAGCATTTGGCAAACAATACTGCATAACCTTTAACAGTAAATGCAGTATCAGGTAGCTAGTGGTACAGAGATCAGCTATGAAGGGTATGCCTTCCCTCAGTAAATACTGCCCTGCTGTCAGCTATGACCTGCTTCTCACTGAACAAAATTGCTAGGGTATTTTATTTCTTCCAGTAGTGTTAGCATTGTAGCTTAAGGCAAGTAGCTACCCCTAGTTTCAAAATAGTAGCTAGTGACAAGAGTTCCTCTTGGACAAATTCAAGGGGATTTCACAACAGGAGCCTTTTTTCTGACAGATGAACTTTATTTTTCAAAATCCATTTCAACCTTCAATTAATTTCAGTAAAGTTATCCCACAGTTATGGGGCTGATGTACATTTTAATTCCATCTGTCACTTTCTACTTTAAGACGACTTTCAGTGGGCAGAGATTTGGTGCTCAAATATAGATTTTATATTTTGCATATGTTCCCTTAAACAGCTTTTTGTTGTACAACAGACAAAATGGGGTTGGCAGTGCCGGGGGAAAAAAGGAGAAAATGCATGATTACATTAGCCTATATTTTATTGACTCAGTTAGTAGAATATGTAACTCTTGCATTGGCGATGTAAACATTGGATATTCAAAAGGAAAATATAAGTTGACCTTCTGACATAGATTATGTGTTAGCGCAGAGAAAAAGCAAGCCTAAGAGTATACGTGGTAAAGCTATTAATGATGCTTATTTGGAACAATTGCTGTGTAACTTATAGAAGTGTGTGTAACCTAGTAGTTATAGGAATGAATGCAAATAATGTCACTGACACCTGGAACACCACAGATGTAAAAATCAATACAAAACTATAATCACATATTGGAAAGTTCAATAGGTTAGACAGTAGCATCTTTAAGAATCTTTTTCACATTTGGACATAAACAGTGTCTTGGCATTAAAATATCAAATATATATATATATTAAATACAGGCAATAGTTACTTCTACAAATACAGTACGTGAGACCATGCCACACTGCTATTCAATTTATATAAAAATACCTCCATATACAATCACACACAATATAGGGAAAAAGAATGTAAACTTGCAGTGCTACCATTAAGAAACTCGGGGTGTGAGCCTGCTCTTAACAGTCCTATCGAATCGAAGTGTGCAAGATTAGCCCCTCAGTGAAAACCTCTCTAAGCTACAATGGATAAAGCCTGATCCCGTAAGGTGTGGAGTGCCCTCCTGAAACCAACAGGAGTTGAACGCACCTTGCAGGAGGTGATTGGCACCACGCAGCATTGGGCTTTAAAATAAGAGACGTTCAGAGGAGAATCTAGGATTAACTACAATTTTAGAGCAGGACAGAACTAGACCTTCTCTTTTGAGGAATAATGTACACTAAGGTGTTAACTCATTAGGAGAAGAGCCAGAAATAGATTCAGCACAGATCACTTAGTACAAACTAACAGCAAAGCCCCATTCTGAGTGCATGCTAGTCTACACTGACTTCACTGGAGTGACTGTAGCTCTCTACCACTATGAAGCCGGAATTAGGCACAGAACTTTTTCCAGTCTCTTGCTCGAAGAGACTTGGACAAAGCATGAGTTGTGAGCCATTGGAGGACGAGCTGAACATGAGGCTAAAAAGATGATTTTTCCACCTCATATCTGACACATGTAGAAGCAGATGCTGCCACCCCTACTGAGAGATTAGGACTCTTCCACAAGAGTTCCGCTGACGCCAATGGGAGCACTTGTGAAATAAGATACTACTCAGCATGAGAATGGGTACCAGAAATGGGCCCTTAGTAATGTGTACTCCCTCCGCTCCAGTCCTGCACACAAACACTTGTACTCACATGGAACATTATTGATGCAAGTAATCCCCGCTCAATGCGAGGGTAGCATTGAAGTCAATGGGCTGACTCACATGAGCAAAGTTAAGCATGTACATAAGTGTTTGCAGGATCAGGCCCCTAGATTTTACACTAGTGCAGTGACCAGAGCTCGCTGTACAGTAATCAACTATATATTGATACAATTTTTAAAATCCTCCTCCCTGCCCAAAGATGAGCAATACTAAAACTGGAGAGTGGCGTATAAGATGAGTAAGTGTTAAGGGATGTAGGGAAGGGAATTAAAGACTTCTACAGAAAAATAAATGAGTCTGCAAAGATATTCACATTCACACAGTTTGTGTAGCAGCTTTAAATAGGGGTCAGGGCTATTCCTGCGGCTCCAAACAGCACCTTGTCTCTCTTGTCAAAACTGTGTCAGTTCTATCAAGTCATACGCTATTAACTTAGTAGTATAAGAATAAATTAAATATTAAAATGCCCATATTGCAAACTCCAGTTCTATAAAATGCATTAGTTTTATCAGGCGGCGTTTTTATTTTTCTGAGCAGAAATGGGTTGAGTTTGATGTGTCCTACAGTTTGTTTTTCTTTAAATTACTTGGGAAACAAGCAGCAGCCAGTGTACGGAGAACAGAAAATACTAACAATTAACAGTGTTTCGGTCTAGTTCTTGCCCTTCGTTAACCATCAAGGTGGTTTTAGAATGGTTTCCATTTCCTTCTCCTCCATTCTCCCCATCTTCTAGATCCGTTGGGTTTGCTGAATGCTCTTCAGAGGTCTCATGTAAAGCAGCCTTAGGACCTTCAGTTGCATTTCCTCTGACTGTAATGTGCTCCCATCCACCCTACATGAGATTTTAATATATTTAAAAGAAACATCACAATTTGATTCAGAGCTTTGTTTACAGGAAGGTTTTTATGCTATTTATTCTTAATTCCCTGCCAGGGGGTTAGTTCCCCCCTAGGTCAGCTCAGAAAAAGGACTCCTTATAAAACCCTGACCTCTTAGTATGTGCAACGCCCAGAGGGAGCTGGGTGCATACCTGCCTGGTCCACATACTGCAGGGGCTCAAATCCCCATGACTCCCATCTCCTGGATACTCTGGTTAGAGCATCTAAAATGGATGAGACGCATGCTCAAGGAAAGGAGCAGGCCCGGACAAGGATTAGTATTCTGCATAATGGGGACTGGGTGAAATCCTGTCCGCACTGAAGTCGGAATTTTGCCATCGACTTCAAAGGGGCTAGGATTTCACCGAGACGGTTTAAATATCTGCACTTCAAACACTGCAGCAGAGAGTAGTGCAGCCTCATGACAATGGAGGATAATCATGCACAGACCACAGAGAAGCTTTACTTTTTAAAATGCTGCCATGTTAACTGCTGTATTATATTTCATTTGGCTAATCAGTTAACTACATATTTTAACAGTGTCACTGAAGTCTTCATTAAAGAGTTTAATTTTGTGTCCAAAGCTCTCAAACTAAAAACCAACACTAGTTTAAAGATTAGTATAATGTAAATGATACACTGTTCTATACAGTAATTGCATAACATACTTCATTAATTTAAAAAAAAGACACATACATCTGAAGACACTATCACTTGACATGGAAATGTCTCCATAGTCAAGACAAGGAATGCTCCCATTTCAGAGTACAGCGTACAAGACCAGTTTCCTGCCTTCCACAAGGAGATGAGCAGCTATCCAAAATTTTGAAGGAGCCTGTGAGACAAGGAGTGTATCTTCCTCTATAGACAGTGCCCAACCACCTATAACTGAGCAATTCTGTGCCCCCAGCACTCACCCCAATGCCGTAGTCCCATGAGAGCCCTTTCGGTTCCAATGGTTGGACTCCTGTTCGATGACAGACTGTCCCGCAACTTAGGCTGTGACTTCCCTGCACTTTGTCAGCTATCACCCAAACCTTAAAGAGAGAGAGAGAGAGAGAGAGAGAGAGAGAGAGAGAGTGTGTGTGTGTGTGTGTGTGTGTGTGTGTGTGTGTGTGTGTGTGTGTGTAAAATGTACCCGGCTCAATCACACAAACAGTTCCAAAGGCTGGATGCAGTGACCTTGCTTGGAGCAAAACAGCTCCAATTTGGGCAAAGAGAAACCCAAACATCCCTGCACAAATGAGACCCAGGCGTGCAGATTAGCAGTGAAAACATTCCCACTGAGATTTAACAAGGAAGGTTTACAATACATGCTGTTTGCATAGTTTCAGTGGGACAGCAGGAGTCTGTGTTACCATTTCACAGAGTTAATTTTCAGGTTGTCAGGATGCCAGCATGTGAATCACTGTCTTATGAGGGAAACAGGAGCAGAAACCAGTGTTTACTGATGATTTAACTAGGTCATTCATAACTAGTGAAATGCAAAGTTAAATACATACCTGATCCAGAGGTCCCACAGAAACTTTACGGATATTATTTGAAACATGGTCCCAACTGGATCCTTGAGGGTAGCTTGGTGTGATTCCCTGACGGTACCAGAGATTACCTATAAATAGATCAATTAAATCCTATGAAGGGAAGGATGGCCTTTTAGACAGAGTTCGGGAGTTCTGTTCGTGTAGGATGAGCCCACTGCATTAAAGCCATGAACTCTGCACTGTTTAATTAAACAGTTAAGAGATCAGCAGTTAATGCTTCCATATCTTCTATGGAATCCTGTTACACTTTTCACTAGTGTGTGGAACTTAATATTCTCCATTTACCCTATTTTGACCTTCCTGAATAATGGTGCACTCCCTAATTTGTAAAGCTCCTTGGGGAAAGGACCATGCATTATAGATTTACAAAGATCCATGCACACCATTGTTATAGAAGTAATGCAACATGGAAAAGGAGTTCTCTCAGACAGGACACTGCAGAGTTAAAGGCTTGTTTCTTTTGTGAAAGGACCCTTTAATCTTATCTAATGATGATGCACCAGTTTGTTTGCTATGGATGATGTGCATGGTTCACTGCAAGGCATTCTTCCTGCAGATTTGCATGCTTTTGGGTTTCTGGCAAAGCTCCTCAGATGCAGTGAGAGATGTAATTTTCTTCTTTGTGACCATCCAACGAATATTAAAAAAAAGTTACAGATGCTGTGTCCATATTATCTATGGCACTAGCTATGTAAAATACAATCCTAGGAGTCAGACAGTGATTACCTCACCCAGTCCATCACTGTGCCAAGGCCAAGCGATTCCCTCTAAACACACAGAGGAACAGATGCTCAGGTGGTGTAAACCAGCATAGCTCCACTAACGTCAATGGAGCAATGCCAATTTACACGGGTGGAGGAGGGGGCCCAGAATCTTGTTTTAAAGCAGTCAGATCTCTGGTTCATTTCCGAGTCCTTGTCATTTAAAACTCACCGTTTTTATCCACCGCCAACATAGATGTCCGTCCTACTGAGACTTGTTTTAACTTTTGTTTTGGAGGTGAAGGAATATGGTACCAACAGTCTCCTGAAAGTTGGAAATAAATGAACGAGGCATTGAGAAAACAGCAGTAAGGAGAGTCTTGTAATAGGCCAAAGAAAGCTGTGTGTTCAGACACCATGGGGGTAGGAGCATTAGAAATACCTAGCTACGCAAGGCATGGTGACTCACAGCAGAGGGAACCAAGAAGCCTTCCAGCCCTTCTGTCTATACAATAACATGACCGGCTGACATGAAAAGTGCTGGTCTCAAAGTCAAGCACACCCAAAGCACTAATCCTTTCCATTTGAATTACACACAGTGAGAATACCTAGCTCTTATATAGCACTTTTCATTGGTAGATTTCAAAGGAGGTCAGTATCATTATCCTCATTTTATAGATGGGGAAACTGAGGCACAGAATGGTTAAAATAAAGCGTGAGAACCCACTTCATATAAAGCAATATTTTCCATCTCCTTTCCCAACTCAGTATTTTCCATATTGAGGTGTGTTTAATGCTAGATGGTTTCTACCCTGACCTTCTCAAGAGAGTTTGGCCTGGAGAATTTAAGGAGGAATGTTGCTGACCTGTGTGAAATGGCATTTCCTTGTGGGCAAGGCTGGTAAAACTTCTCTTGGGCTTCCAAGAAGTTACCCAGATACATTGCTAACAAAAAGAAACTCATCTCAAGGTTTTGTAAACATTAACTAACTTTTAAAAGCGTCCTAACGCATGTTAATATAAGTGAGGAGGAGGCTGTTTACTTTGCATCAGCCTCACACTCTTTGCAGTGGTGACATTGAAATGTCTCCATCCTGTGCTTGTTCAGCTCACTACATCCTTGCTGCGAGAAGACCTGCTCTGTTCCCCAGCACTCACCTGCAGGTTTTTTTGGAGACACTGAACCCCGGTAGAAGGTAGAGCCATCTCTCGCAACAGCCCAGACTTGGTGGAATGCCCCAATCGAGACCAACATGAAGGGCTGATCTGTTCCCACGTGAAGCCATGATGTTCCCTAGTGAATGACAAAGAATAGCTTGGGAAACTCGCACCTGTTGCAGAACTGAATGACACAGCGTGCCTGCTGGCTGATCAGCACCTGACGGGAAAAATCCTACAGAATGCAACTGGTTCTGAAAAGTAATTTTTATAGAACTCTATACGACTTAACAGACAAAGGACCTTTCCCTGGTTTGTTTAGATTATGCTACAGCAGGGATGTAATCTTCCGTTCAATTCTATGGGACTTTTCTATAAGCACATTATGCCTTTAGGTGTACCTAACAGTACAACTCCTGAAATAGAACTGGTAGAAAAAACAGGAAACATATTAGTGAACAATTTTTTCAGATTTTTTTTAATACTGGTTTTTCCAAAGTTTCGAGATGTCTACATTTAAATTATATTAAAAAAAAAAAAAAAAGGAAAAATGTCTACAAGCTCTAGATATGACTTGTGCAAAAATTGTGCACACTTGGCCCCAATCCTGTAAAACACTTACACACTTAGACATGCAAGCATCCTTCTGAAGTCAAAGGGAGTGTCACAGGGTGGACAGGGCACTGCACACTTCTATACTGCACACTTCTTATGGCAGCATGTGGGGTACAAACATGGCACCCTCCATCCCCTGCCCAGGTATGAATAGCTTAGGGGAATAAAAGCACACCAGAACCTTAGGCTACGTACCCCACATGGCTCTCTACACACCCAGGCAGTGCTTCCCACATCTACACTGCTATTTTTAGTGTCAGGGGTGGGGTCCTATGCCCTCCCTGCTGCCAGACCCTTTCCCCATGGCTTCCCCCCTGCCAGAGCCTTTCTCTGTCATCTATAGCTACATGCTGCCGTGGGGACACAGCCGGCTTTTCACTGTTGTCTATAGCTACACCTATCCTACATGCTGCCTCCAATGGGGTGCAGCCCAGATATAGCCTAAGAGGGTGCTGGTCCAGCCCACCTGTTCCCCATTAAGAGCCTCACAATTGGGCCTAATAGAGGGCAGCTGGCCCTGCTAGAGAGCCAGAGGGGAGGCCTGGTTCAGGGACTCAACTGATGCTTTAATGGACACCTGAGCCTTATTACGGGGCAGAGATCAGTAGGGAGCAGAACCACAGGGACTGGTCGGGCTGGCTGCTCTGTGCCAGGGAAGGCACTGAACCAGAGAGGCTGCAGGAGAACACTACTCCAGGGGAAATCAGGCTAGAGGTGGAGTTTTTCTATACCAGAGCAGGGGAAAGACTCAACGGTAGCTCGAAAGGGGCTGGAAACACAGCCCGGGGGTAGGCTGAAGAAAAGGTCCTTCTATCTTTTTGTTTGCTGGGACTTCTTAGTTGTTTTTTTGTTACCCCCCAGAAGAGTTAAGTTTGTTTGTGAGGTGGCTAGAGGGCTAATCCACATCTCCAGCACTAGCCTGTCTGTGGAGTTTATTAAGGAGCCCTGAAAAAGAGGGAAACTGAGGTACCCCTGGCCAGGAGGGGACACTTGGGAGGCAGCTGCTATTACAGGGATGATTCACATGCATAAGTACGTTAGTGGATGGCGGTTACTGTTTTGCAATCTCTATTATAGTCTGTAGGTAAATGTGAACCTAGTATTAAGTATACCAGGCACGACAGATGTGCACGGCTCCTTATAAAAAACACACAGCCCAATACAAAGCCCACTGAAGTTAATGGAAAGGCTCCCATTGACTTCAGTGGGCTCTATATGGGGGCTATAGCTTGGCCAGGTTCCTGCCCTGAGCAGCTTAATATCTAAGTCAGATGGGCATGCTACCAATAATTTGAGGAGAAGGAGCAGACCCCTCAGTGACTGAAGGGGAAGTAGAGGAAAGAGGTGTTAGGGAGACATAGGGGGAGGGATAGATCAGTGGTTTGAGCATTGGCCTGCTAAACCCAGGGTTGTGAGTTCAATCCTTGAGGAGGCCACTTAAGGATCTGGGGCAAAATCAGTATTTGGTCCTGCTAGTGAAGGCAGGGGGCTGGACTCGACTCAATGACCTTTCAAGGTCCCTTCCAGTTCTAGGAGATAGGATATCTCCATTAATTATTATTAGGAGAGCAGTATCAAGCACAGGAGGCAGCATGAGTATACTGCCGCGGGGGGGGTGGAGCAGGAAAAGAAGGCTGAGGGGCTAACAGGGGTTTACACGAGAGACAAAAACCAGTGATTTGAGGGGGCACAGCGTGTACATGTGCGCACACACTACACACATGCACTTTAAATGACACTTGTATGAGAGAGGCAGTAAGAAGAAAGTCTTACAGCTGGATTTTGCTGCGTTACTCCGAGTCTGCACAGCACGTCTCCCTTGTCGCTAACTGCCCAGAGTGCTATCGATTCTTCTTTGTCTGCCGCCGAACTAGGGATTATGGCGATGTCCCAGAGGGCGATGGGAGGCACTTCCAGCCAGGGTCCGTTGGTGATTATTTTACATTTTCTAAAGAGAAAAACCCCACAACCCTTTAGGAGCACGCACTTCCTGTGAGTCTGTGCCCATGCTGACAGAATAACTCAAACGTAGGGGCGGGGGAAGGCCCCAAATCCTTTCATTAAATGGGTACTATGGAAACCAGAGATACCCTGCAACTAATATTTTCAGTTTGAGAGTGGGTTGACACCAACCAGGTTTGTGTTTCCAGGTTGAGTTCTGAAGCACTAGACATAGGATAACGTTTATCAGGGTTTCTTTTTCAAGAGCAACTTAATAAAGAAAAAACAGGCCCTCTTAGAAGTCTGTGCTGTGCTCCACTTTGCTTCCTACCGGTCTAAACCTAGCCTAGAACTTCAGGATAAAGAAGAGCATTTCATCATGTTCGTGGGGGAATCCATTGCTGAGAGCAGATCTCTGTAGCTGGTCCATTCCCTCCTCTGTACTGGCAATGGGAGTGACATCTGGACTTGATTCAGGAGGGGACTGTCTGAAGATAACACGGAGCATCCCGAGGGAGGGAGGGAGGCATGTTTGTTGGCTAAGAGTTGGCAGCCTTCCATTAAAGCAGTACAGAAAAAGGTTCTCTCTTAATGGGCCATTACAGAAAGCTACATTGCTCTAGTTTCCATAGAGAAATAAGTAGCACTGCAAATTAGGGAGGATGCATTAGACTCCACAGGCAGAATGTCTACCTGCACCCAGCCCGGGAACACAGGGAATTTCCCTCCTCCAACCCACAAATCCAGGATCTAGCCCTAAGCAATCCTCTATTTGTTTTCAATTTTAATTTGTGCAACTGAAAGACGGGAACGTTTGGGCTCAAGGCTTTTCTCAACTTGCGTCAGTTGTTATATTTGGCATCAGCACTTAGTTCATTTGGATTCAATTTGTTACAGGACATACAGGAGAACGGTTTGTGGCCCCAGGGCCTCGCTGAGCGGGAGGAAGAGATGCTCGAGGCCTAAAACGTTGGCTCTGCAGCCACAAAACAAGCACCAAACATTGAAGTCTTTAATTTGTAGGCTCGTAGCACCTCAATAGCACGGGTGTTGGATAGCTTAGCACAAGAAAGTGCAGGAGGAAAACTAGAGTGATTCAGAATTGCCCCAGGTTCCCTAGAGAAAGAGCAGGGTGCAGGGGGCTTCCTGCTCAAGGCACGATACAGGGATGGTTTGGTCTTTTCTGGTTCCATCCAATTACAGTAAAGCCTGGCTGGGAAGTCATCAGTTGCCTAGTAAGTAGGTGGTGCTGGTCACAGTTATATTAGGACACCATCTATAAGAGGGCTAAAGCCCTATTGTTATGTGTATTGTAGCACCTAGGAGCCCCAGTCACAGACCGTTGTGCTAGGTGCTATACAAACACAGAACAAAAAGACAGTCATTGCCCTAAGGGCCTGCAATCTAAGCATAAGAGACATGTGTTATAAATGGTTACAAGCAACCTACTGGCTTGCCGGACTCTTTAACAACATCTCCTAATCATTTAACCACCATTTATAGAGGGAGCTATAAAAGAGTGGTCTGCCCCTTTAAGGGCTAGAGACCTGGGCCCAGCCAACCCTAGTTACTAAGGCACATCTGAACGGGGTTTAGCTGAGTCCCCTGTAACGAGCAGCAGTAAGTGAAGGATGCTCAGGGAGACTAGAGTACAGAGGCTGCTGGGTGAAAGAAGTGAGACTATGGTAGGGAAGGCCCGAGCATGTCCTAATAAGGGGATAAATGGCTCACAAGAGATTTTCTATTTTTTGTTTATTTAATAAACCAGAACCCGAAAAGGGCTATGAATGGACACAAGGGTTTGAGTTTTTGAAGAAGCCCCTTGAAGGGGGATACTGAGGCAGGCTGCCTGTAGAACTGCAGTCCACGAGGGGATACTTGGGGCGATCTGTCCTGTGACAGGATCCTCGATATGAACTGTGACCAGAGGGCTTTTACCTAAAGATCTCACACAGTCACAATGGAAACGTTGGGACACTTGTGTGCAAAGGCTGGGAGTGAAAAATGCAATTTAAGTGGTTGCTAAAGCCAAGGGCTGCCCTGCTGGAGATGGGTTCTTCAGTGCCGGTTTCAGTGCTGTTGCCCTTTGTTAATGGAGAGATATTTAAGGGACTAAACAGCTTGCTCTTAAGAAAGGAGCATGTCTGAATTCTAAACTTTATGTCCATAACTTAATCCCTTACCTGGCCCAGCGTCTTCGCCGTACAAAATCCTTCATCGTCTTGTGGCCATGGTAGGATCTGCCAAAGATATTTAATGCAAGTTTGAGAGGACTTGGAAATACCTCACATTTCAGCAACAGCCTGTCGGCGCTAACTCTGCTTCAGCCCAGCGTTATTTTCCATGCAACTGTTCTGTAAAAAGCTCCCCCTCACACCACATAGTGTTGTGAGGATACCACGCACAGGCTTGCAACTGAAAATAACTATGTACCCTGGACACCCCCTGGCCGCTTTAGAATACTGGCAAGCCCTTATTTTGCTGTGTGGGACTTATATTTCACCCCTCCGCCCCAAATACCATGGCCAGTAATACTTCAAATCGATAAAGTACTCAACACTGATTGTCAGCAGCTCTCTCACCCTCATTTTGCAAAAGGGGAAATCAAGGCACAGATGCCACCATTAAAGGAAAGCTGAAGTGCAAATCAACTAGGTTTAATAATTGCTTGCAGTGTGGTTGTAGCCAATCAGGTGTTAGCCTGGCAGGGCCATGCCAAGTTTATTAGGTACAAGAAGGTAACTCCTTACGCTGGAAAGTCCGCTGCATACTGCCAGCCTTCCCGATCGGTTCCACCGGAAATGTTAAAATCAATATACCAGTCAGACACCTAGAGTCAGAAGGATAATATGAACAGGAGCACAACAGAAAGGAAGGCACAGCCGGGAGATCACCTTCCACCTCTTCTTCTGCACCCTTTGTATTGTCATTGCTTGTATGGAATGATCTGATAATATTTATATTACAACTTTGCCTGTTGAGAACACCTTCCATCTTGGGTCCCCAAGGACTTTAAAAACATTCAGGGTGGGATTCACAAAGGAGCCAAAGAGGAATTGGGTTGGGCGTGGGGGGAGGGACACAATCAATCCTCTCAGCATCCCTAGGATGTAGGGAAGATCATCTCCATTGTACCGATGAGGAAACCTGAGATTAAAGTGACACAGCAGGTCAGTGGTAGAGCCAGGAATGGAACCCAGGTCTTCTGACACCTCCGTTCTGTGCCCAAGCAACTAGGCCATCCTTTATTATTTTAAAATAAAAAAATAGAAAAAAAATAATAATTTCAAGACAAAATTTACCCAAGACCACTGCGGGGATGGAGGCTTTGTGTTAACTTTTGTACATTCTTGTAAGCCAGACACGTCACTCCACATGTACCTGTCTGTGGGCAGCCCTCTGCAACATAAGTACAAGGAATAAAGAATAAGCGACAGTAAGAGAAGGATAAAAGATAAAGCTCTTCACCTCTGCCTAGCACTTCCCACGTACGTACACACACGTACACACACGTACACACAACACTGTCTTCAATCACTAGACTCTCTTGAAGAAGGGACTGAAATGAAACAGGTTTGCTCTGCAGCTCAGTTGCCTGCCAAACACTGATCAAAGATCTCAAAAAACTGACTATTTTGCATTTAAAAACCAGGAGGGTGAAGCTTGAGAATGCTGCCGCTTTTCAAAGGTTGGTGGAAAAACCTTTCCTACCCACCACCAAGAGATTTATTGACTTCCATTTCACTAGACCCCAATGTCTTTAGATGATTATTAAATATTGTTATTAAATGCAGCATCCAGCAGCCCCACTCAGGATCAGGGATCCGTTGTGCTTAGCACTCCACAACACCCAGGAAGACATGGTTCCTGACTTGAAGAGCTTACGATCTATGACCTTAATCCTGCAATGCGTTGCTTGCAGGTAGGTTTCGTGCCTTCCCAGGGGTGTGCTGGTGTGCAACGCATTGCAGGACTGAGACTACAAAGGCATCCCTTAATGAATATTGACAAATCTAGCCTCTCAAAGCCCATGCGCCTTCCATCTCAATTTAATACTAAATGTTAGAGACAGCACGTGAAATAAAAGTTTAAAAATACCCTGACATTTCCCTTGACCATTATAAACACACACACTTGCCTGTTGCTATATCCTGTGACTGGATTCCACCGCTGGTTCTCATAGATATAAACACATTTCACATCTGATTGCATGTAAATATTATCGGCACTGCTGGCCAATCCTGCAGGCAATAAATCACTCGGATTAAAAGCAAAGGTAAGTGTTAAAGAAGAAAGTTGCTATAGTTTAAAATTTTGCCAGGTAGAACATTTATGCACTTTTTATTGCTCATTTTTGAGCCAAAGATACAAAGCTAAGATGCACACCTTGCTTCCCTTGCAGAGACGGGATATGCCCATCACCTCATTCTACAGACTAGACACAATACAAAGATGGAGGATTGAAATTTTTTGTTCTGCTGGTATCACGTAGGAGGTTAACCAGGGAATGTAGAATAAATGTGTGTCATTACCTTGAATGAAGCCGCCTCCGTATCCTCCAGTATAAACCCAGGCCGTGTGATCGTAACCTATGCCCCATACTATGCCATGGCTATTACACTCTATCAGGCGGAGATGCCCTCCAATCTGACGCCAAAACCTGCAGGGAGAGAGAGAACATTTTACATGAACTCCATAGTGGAGTCAGTAACAGCACGTGTTCCCTGCCCTGCGCCTCAGCCCTGACTTAGGGAGGGTAGCAGGCCAGTTCAGTCACTAGCTAATTGGGCCGCTGCCCAACCGGTGGGGAAGGCGATTGATGCCAGTTAAGAATGCTCCTTTTGACTGACTACTGTCAGTGGGTGGAGGCATCTTGGCTACCTCAGCTGCGAGCTTGTAGCCTGTCAAATGCCTCATTTACGTGTAAGTTTAACTTTGAATTTCCCAATTTGATCCATTGCATTTGTTTTGAACGGTTAGCTATGATACACCGGTGGGGATTTTCACTCGTTAGCTGTGGATATTCGCCCTCAGCGTTCACTTCGCCTGGAAGCTTTTCCTCTAGGAATTTTCTTGGTTTAATACACATGGATTGATGGTCCTAATGTGGGACTGGGGAAAGGCAGGAGGCCAAAGGGGATTCCCTCACCTTCTGCAGGAGCAGAGTCTTATTTTCCACTTACTCAAGACAGACCCCCATGTCTGCAGATGTGAGGAGGTGCACAGCAGAGGGAAATCCCTTCCTGGGGACCTGGAGCCCTGCAGGGTGTGGTGTGTGTGTGTCTAGGGAAGGCAAAGGGACTGTAGAGGAACATGCCAGTGGGGAGTCTGGGGGAGTAGAAAAGAAGACCTGCTTTTACAGATCAGGAAGTGTGCAGGAGTACCAACAACCTGGCAAGCTTTATGGCCTCAGAGGAGCCCCACCCACCTCTCCCTTCCACCGTTAGGACTCTGAGGGTATGTCTACACTGCCGCTGGGAGGTATGATTCCCAGCCAGGGTAGACAGACTCCTGCTAGCGCTGCTCAAGCTAGCAGGCTAGAACAGCACTGCTAGTTACCTGAGCTCTGACCCAAGGGATCAGGCGGGCTTGGACTCCAGCAGCTACCCTGAGCCGCCGTCCATGCTGCAATCTCTCGCCACACTGCTATTTTTAGCATGCTAGCTGGAGCTGAGCTAGTGCCAGTCTGTCTACCCACACTGGGAATCACCCTGCCCAGCTGCGCTGTTGACGTACCCAAGGAATTTTTAGGGGTTCATAACTCAGAAACACTTCGTGCAAGTCACTTCCAAATAGTAGCAAAAATTCTTCTTGGCCCTTAACCTGCCAATTTTGAGGCAGATTAAGGGCCTCTTTGCTTTTGGACTACCGTGGTCGGGGCTGCAGTATCATGCTTAGAATAGAAACCCAGCTGCTATCCTCACTAGAGAGCATCTACTGCCATTGCATGGGGGATTCAGAATTCCCTCACTTGGGTGCTATTCAAATCTCAGCCCTAATGAATGGAATGTTTCATTTACTCTAAAATGCCATCCATGAATTTGTGTAGGAGAATTTAGCACCCAACCCTGCAAGTCTTACAGGTCATCCCAATGAAATCAGATAGGAAACCTTGCAAGATCTGGCTCATAACATGCAGCTTGAGCATGTGAACATCAAAATATAGCCTGAGGAAACTTCTTCATCTCACTTATGAAAATGAAGGCAACTCCATGTCTCTCTTCGTCTTTGGCTGACATCTACAGCACACAATGCGTTCCACACAACAGACCGCATAACTTCTGACATGGAATTAAAGAAAATTCTGGCTGCTTGAAATGCACAATAGTGAGGGGAACTTTAAAACCTTCTTACATTTGGTCACATGGCATCAGGTGTGGTGTGGCCTCTAATTCAGGACTTGGCTCGCTGACAAAGACGTCTCCTTTGCAGGTAACAGACCAGATGGCCTGGTGGGAGGGAGGGCCTTGAATCCGTCTGCTTTCGCAGCAGGACATGCTCAGCAAAGCCAGCTATGATATAAGGAAGGAACAAAGAGCGAGGAGGTGCATTTCATGGTGTGAACAAGGGGTTTTCGCTTAACGTGGGTCATCTAGTGCTAGTGAAAGGAGGTTATCCTCATTGCTAGTCCACCTTGGAGATTTGTAAAAGGCAGAGTTCAGATCAAAGGTGTCAAGATTCATTGCTATCAACATGATTTATCTTTCAGGATCCCCAGAGTGCTTCACAATGTCTCTGTACGCACACACCTCCCCCCTTCCCTCTCACAGCTGCTGAAATGCAGCCATTTGTGTGCCATAGAGACGCAATCAGGTGGATAGACAGCTCAGTGCACAACAGTGAAGGAAAGTTTTGTCCCACTGGTTTAAGCTCTTTATAAGAAGTAGAATATCTTACACAGAGCTGAGCAAACCTTAGTAAAGACGGGTTGAATGCCTGTAGCCCTGCCCATCACACAAAACTCCATTTATCTGCCTCCAAAGAAGGGTAGGGCTGAGTTAATCCTGCCACAGTTCCTGTGGCCTTGTCCACAGTAGGGGATTTTAGAGGGGACAAAAATCCCACAAGAGTGACCATGGGGTCAGCTGCACCACTGGTCACACTGGCACGAGCCCTAGAGGTGACATGCAGCTGTAGGTGTTTTCACTATGATGTCAAGTAAACTTGGGCTGAATTTTTGTTGCACCAGTGGAATCGCTTACCAATCTGTTTGCTAGTGCAGACAAAGCCAAACAGTCCAGAGGTTGCAAACCTGATGCTCAAACCTCACACAAACGAGGGTTTAAGGAAGTAACCAGACTGTGTTAGAAAGTGGGCAGAGTTACCCAGTCATGCATTTCTTGTTCCGTGGCGGCTGCTAGACGAATTGGCCACCGCTGCTTTGTCCTCTCGGGCGTGTAGAGAGCGAAGGAGTGTTTGGCATCATTCAGAACTTCAACCAGAATGGTGACTTCGTTCAGGAACACGTGGATGTACTGGCACAATACAAAGGGCATTGGTGAACAAGGCAAACTCCCATTAAGCCTCCCCCATTGCCAGCACAATAGGGGGACCTTGCACAAATGGTCCCTGGTAAGGATGGCAGAAGGACTAACATTCTGCTTGGGAGTGCTCATGAAACGGGGTTAGACTTACAGCCCTGGATGACTGAGGTCCTATCTACCCCCTCTACATCATTCTGCCAGTGTGTGTCAACCCTATCTCAGAGGGCCCCCTTGCTAGGCATCAAAGGTTGGTTCTTTCTCCATGACCATTCAGTCTTTGGGCTGTCAACAAGATGGCTAATTGGTGTCAGCCTGGTGGTGGCTTGCCCATTGAGAGCGGGATTATTTCTAACAGGACCCTGAGTTAGCCACCAGAGAGAAAAGACCTTCATTTGCTACTGGCCTGGGCCAGATTGGAAGTGGTGACCTAGACGAGAAACCCTGTATCACAATGCCCATCCCCATGGTTTTCCTCTTGTCAAATGGGAAACCAGCAGTGCACTGCACTACTCGAATGTACCTTCTTCTCCTCATGATACATGTAATAGATGAACAGAATGCTGTCTCGCATGCCGTCGTTCCCAGTGAACTGCTCCAGTGCCACTCGCACGTCTGTCCATTTATGAGGCTTCCAGCTTCTCCACCACTGTAAGGTCCCCGTTTTCACCCAGACAGACTGTGGCAGAAACACAAGGTTACAAGGAGCTGCAAAGAGCTTTCTTGACCCCCTCCCTCCCAAAATTTCTGCTCGTTCTTTCTATTTTCTGCTTTGAGACAAGCAGAAGATAATGTGATCAGATGAAGGCTAACAAAACTCTATGGCAGGGAAGTGAGATGCCCCCTTCAGAGAGTTCAAAAATCACAGAGAGATTCTCTGACTTGGGAAAATACAGCAGGTTGTTTCTAACTGGGGTTAGAGTTAGAAACAGTGTTTCTAGCATTTAAGTGCTTTTAACATAATCATCTACTAAAACTGATTGAAAGTGCATACACCAAACTGTTCTATATTGAAACTAATTTTATTTTAATACTTTAAACAGGTGATATTGGATAACTCAAGTCTTAGAAAAGGAGGGGCCAAAATCCTGAATGAAATCTAAGAAGAGCCCAAGGAAATTCTGTGTGATAATCAAAGGGAAATATTAACTAGAAATCCGGTTATTCAGATGTTCTTGACGTTATAAGCACTACTTATGGAAGCTGTGCTATGCCCCCTGGTGTTCATAGAGAACAAGCTCACTCATTTATTGAAGTCCAAGTAATAAGGATATTCATGCAAACAGAAGGCCCTGAATTTGTGTAGTGCAGTAACTCACGTGCATCTAACACAATTTAGAGGCGTCCTGGATTAGGGATTTCAGCATATTCAGGAACAAGTGCAACAGTCAGCCAGTGTTCTTTTTGTATAGTACTAGCTGGAACTTTTCTACAAGAGCTGCTGTGCCAGAGGTTTAATGGCTACTAGGGTTTCCAATTGGAGTGCTTGGGAAAAGCTGCTCTAAGAGCTGTGGTAATGGACAAATGTGAACGGGGGCAAGGATACAATGCTTGATTACAGTAGGTTGCAGGCCATACATTGGACAGTACCATCACGGATACCCAATCCTGACAGATGTTAAATCATGCTCAGAGTTAAAGGGAAGGAAGCAGGAGGACTTTCACTTACCTGCTCAATAGCTTGTTCATAGTGTCTAAAGTTCTCCAGTTCCCGCTTGGTCCTTTCACTGAGCTGCTGGAAAATCTGCTTTCGCCACGCTGCTGTCTGCGCTGGACTGATGGACAGGGAAAGAGACTGCACAGAGGATAACAGACCTAGAGCAGAACCAACGTGATGAACAAGTGAGCTTGAAACTCAATTCTGTGAAGTATTAGATGCTCAAGACACAATCTGCCACTTCAAAAACACTGGGGCAAACACCTCTGGTCTAACACCACTATTGCATGAACACACTAGTCCCAGTGGCATTACCAAAAGGCCAGTGAGAATACTGCAAATGGTGCATAGAAAATGGATTGAAAGACTTATCATAAACTCCTCTGTATATCCCTCCACTAAAGCAGCACCTGTATACTACTAGGAGATGACCATAGGCTCTACAGATTCTGATACAGAGCTGAGATGACCAGTAAGACAAGGCTAAGTATTGGGATGCCACATACTCATTAATTTGACAACCAGCTTATTTGGAAATTTGACCATATTTCACTTTTTTCAAAAGCCTCCCTGTTCTAATCCCTCCAGGAGTCAAGGCTGGGCTCCCATTCAGAAAACCACCTTTCAATTCCTCTTGCCATTAGAAAAGCTTACGATAGTGTATATCTCAACCTCGGATCACAAGGACTATGGTACCAGCAGGGCACGGTGGTATTTGTCTCTAAACAGGCTCCCTCTACAACTTGATTTTCACAAGTTTTCAATCACACCCAGGCGCCATTTTATCCTGAGCTCTAGTTTCAATGCAATGGAGAGCTAAACAGGTGTGTGGAGTTCCGACAAACTGGATTATTACCTGTGTAACATTTCCGCCAAACATGCAGAGAAATAGTAACTAACTATGTTCATAAAGTGTTTTACAGCTAGATACGCACAACAGGAAATACCCTCCCTTCTGGGGTGAAGAGTAACAGCTAACTGGCATGCAGGATACTACGTAAGAGAGTGGGTGGAAGAAGGAGGGATTATTTTAAGATAAGGACATGCTTTTTTTTTTTTAAAGCACGGTATCTTATTATGGCAGCATCATTAGGCCCTGAGTGGGGATCAAGGCCCAGCTACGCTGAGCTGACAGTACCTGACTGAAGAGTGAACCATTTCAGCGAGCTGTGTGAATCCACCAGGCAGCCTCCTCCACATACCCAGGCCCACAACGGATGCTCATCAGCTCCATAATGTTCTTCGACTCCAACTGAGAACATGCCAAGGGAAGACAGGCTGGATGTCTCCGGGAAGGTGCTGGCGGAGAGCAGAGGCTTTTTATGGGCCTCCTTTAAGTCAATGTTTGTCCACTGCAGTTCTGCAGGATGGGGATCCTGGTCAGCAAAAGACTCGGGTTTTTCGAGACCAGCCTTCTCGCCATTGTCTGAAGCAGGGCTGGCTTCTTCAGGAGCAGAGTCCAGAGGATCCACAGCCAAGTTTGCACTCGCTTCTGCTGACTGGCTTCCCACGTTGTTACCGTTGACGCTAGCTGCAGCCCCTGACAGGGGCGTGTCGGCAAGGTTTGGCTGTATCTGTGGGCTCTCGGTATCAGAGGAAATGTCTGCATCGCTCTGAACGATCAAATTCGTTTGCTCCCTAACGTCGTCGCTGAAGAAACAGCCAGCGCTTGGGGACAAACAGACAAGTAACTAATCAGCCACCAGTCCCCGAATTATCAACCAGCACACAGCCATAGAAAAGACCAGAGAAAGACAGACAGAGATGGCTACACAGTGTCCAGCGGATACAAAGCAGAGCTTTTATGGTAAAAGCTTAACTTCATCCCCAAGGGAAGAGAGCCCGACACATGGCTTTGCAGGCCATGCTGAGAAATCCTTTTATGACAGCTTGTAGGGTTGGCTGCACAGAACTCTCCAGAATACCCCAAGTGTTAACACCCCAAGGCCCTGTCTTTTGGTTTACAAATGCTGAGCAGGACTCTTTTTAGACTCCAACTGGTAGGGACAGAAGCAGCCAAAGCAGGGACTGCTGCATTTGGGAGGGGTGGGGTAAAATATGGGGTCCAGCCAGGCCCCTTTCTTCCTCCCAATGCCCCCTTGGCCCCAGAACAGTGCAGAGGAGACCCCACACACCTTCTAGGGGTACTAGGACCCATGCAGTGCCTCCTGTCTTCTCCATGTGGCCTTGGAGGAGGGGTACAGAGAGAACCCGGCTAGAGACTCCAGCCCTTTGGAAGAGGAGCAGGCAAAGCAGAGACCTTTGGACGTTCCAGTCAGGACTACAGATGGGCGGACATTCTGTGACCTGTGCTGATCGGCTGTTTGCTTCAGCTCCCTGCCACCTTCATCTCAGATTCACTCCATAGCTGCCTCCCCGCCCCCCACCCTCGCCTCCATTCTCTGTTCTTTCTATTTAGCCGATCCCCTCCTAACTCCCCCCACCCCGGCAAACTAAAAGGAATCCTGGTATTAACATGATGTTTGCTGCCATTACACTGTTCACTCTGCTTGTGTGTGCTAACCTTTCCCCCACCCTGTGTCTGTCTAGACAAGATTGCATCAAGATTGTTTCCTTGCGCTCCCCCTCTGTCTGCATCCATCTGTTGTCGTCTTATTCTCAGACTGCAAGCGCTCTGGGGCAGGGGCTGCCTTTTTGTTCTGTGTTTGCCTAGGACAATGGGGGCCTGGGGCTCCCAGGTACTACTAGTACAAATAAATAATAATAATAGAGCCTATCAACATTGGATTCATTCTCAACTGCAGATAGTTTCTGTTCAGCAACACAAGACGTTCTGATTCCTAGGGTTTAGCACGTGGCTTCTCACAGTGTTCCCAGCATGTTCTGCATGGCCGAAGGGCCAACTCACAGCAGGGAGCCATTTGTTCATTCTCTCTGGGAAAGAAAGTGGCAAGATGCCACACAAGTGACACCCAAGAGGAGGATAATCGTTAAGTGGAGTAAACACCTCCAGGATATCCGGCAGGTAACATTTCATCTATTATAGACTGGACCCTGGAATCTGATGGCAAATCCCAGCTCAGCTCACTTTACTGCCAGGCTGCACTGAATTCTCAAGTCAGAACATTACCTCTCTCCCCAGAGAAGAAGAGTTTGCTGCTCACTGTTACATTTTAAATGGGGAAAAAAAACCCAAACAAATGGACTTCAGCACCTGGCGAGAAGCAGGAGCCACGTGTGGGGTTTGTTCAAGGTTACAGTGAGGGGCCTTGAACAAACTGGATGGATTGTGTTCACAGAAATACTCCTCATATGCCCTGGCAGCACCAAAATCCGATGGCCTTTAGGGGTTTTGGACACTTTATTAGCTACCTGAGCAGACTGGTCGAGCTGCCGGTCTGAGACCTGTCACTCTCTCTGACAGATACAATCGCCTTCCATGTCTTCCCGCTGAGCTCGCTCGGTGTGACGCCTTGCCGGAAATAAACTGCTCGATCCTCGCAGCCGATTCCCCAGACCTAGGGGAGAAAGGGGCCTTGATGGGAATGTGTGTGTGTCCTAAGGGGATGAATGGCATGAAAAGCAGATGGGCATCAGCTACAACAGGGGAGTGAGAAGAGGGCAGTTGAGGGCAAGAGTCTTTCCTGAATCAGGGGTTTTCTTTGGGTTCGTCTCTAGTGCTGATATTTTAGGTGCAGTGCATCACTCCTGTGTACGGTTAATTGCGGGATATGGGGTTTTGTACTCAAGTGTATCAGATGAGAGGTAGGTTTGCTGAATGTTCTCGCAATGTACCTCATGTGGCTTTTGGCAGTTCAGGCAATTGGGCCCCTTGTTGGACTGAACATCCCGGCGTCCCCCGAGTGTATTACGACCGCAAAGCTGAACATGATCATACGGAAGGAGTCTAAACATGCTCATGTGTTCACACAATTGGTGTTCCACTGCCTTACCTGGTCATTTAAGCCTACGTTTACCATCATCATTTCTCCAACCATTTCAATCCAGCTGGTGCCACATGGATTGTACGAGTTCACACCTCTTCTGAACCACACCTGTCACAAGTTAAAATCCAAGTTTTGAACTACTGTACTAGCAGGGAGACAGTTAAATGGTTAAAGCCGTGGCTGGGAGTCAGGGCTCCTGCGTCTCATTCTCAGTTCTGCCATTGCCACGTGGCCTTGAGCAACCAATAATATTTCAGCAGTGGCTTTGGTCTGAGGCTTCCAAAGCATCTACAAGACTGAGGCATTGAGACATTAAGAGACTTGCCTAAGGTGATACAGCAAGTCAGTGGCAGAGTGGGGAATAGAATTCCAAACTCCCAAGGCTGCACTTTCACCTCCCTCGGGGCAACACAGCATACACTGGCACACACCTCAGAGATGGCAGTTATCCAGAATAGCTTTGACAATCCTAGCCTAAAAAGGGACCTAAGAGAGTTAGGTGCCTAAAATCCTATTGGCAGCTGGGTTCCTAACCCCTTAGGTTCCTTTCAAAATACTAGCTAACTCTTTCAAAAGTTCCTAATACACTATGTTAACTTCAATATTAAAGAGCTGCTCTAGGAATGAGGGAGAAGGATCCAATCCTCATTTGCACTATGACCCCTTTACACCATTCTGGCAGTGCAAACAGGCCTTACGGTGGGAGGAAATGTAACGCACACCCACTTTAAGGCCCCTTACAGTGCCAAGATGGTGTAAATAAGAGGCAGTTCCATAGTTTCTGTAAGGAGAACTTCTCTCAGAAGTTAGAGAGCAAATAGCTGACAAGCATGAGCCAGCCAGTTCCCCATCTCGTCCCCTGAGAATGAGAGTTTCTCTGGTGCATGGGAAAATTCATTCTTTTATATCTCAACTGTAACTAGTGCTTCTGCCTCCAAGTCACTTCCCCAAGCTTTTCAAGGGCTTTAGACATTTTATTATATTAAACCCAACAGAATAGCCTGTGTTTACTTTAGAAGTTGTTTGTTAAATTAGTGGTTGGATTGTTTAAAAAAATCAAAACATACCATGTATTTAATCTCCTAATAGATTAGCTTGGTTCTATCTAAAAGGTTGTCTACAGGGGAAATTTTTCCAGTTACATTGGTATAGCTATAGAAGTTTAAATATACCAATATAACTGTGTGTGAACGTTCTGATTCCAGAAAAAGACCAACTTCTTGCGTCTTAATTTAAACCACTTCCAAAGCAACATAAACTAAACTGGAAAAAGGACACTCATATTGGACTAAGAGTGCTTACACAGGGAGCTATACTACAGAGCTTTAAATTCACCCCCTATATTACACCAGTATCATGTCCCTGTGTAGACAAGCCTTAAGCTATACATGCTATTGATACTAATAAGGGACCTCATGTTTGTTATTTAACTTCAATAAAGTTATCAATAAACCCTGGAAACTACTAATTCGCAGTAACAACCTGGGATAATTACACTCTGTTAGTGCTTAGAATCAATGATTTTTTTCCCCCAAGTACAGCAGATATTTGTTATTAATCAGCCATGTAGTATAATGTAGGTAAAGGGGGTATATTGTCATCAGAACAATAGACTATCTGGGATGTTGCACAGAGACTTGAAGTTGTAAACACAATGAGCAAACACATGCACATACATGGGCATCCTAGGTAAGAAGCCAAGATTGAACCATAATTTTTGTTTTTTTATAAAGTATAAAGCAGGAACTGAATATTATATTGTTCCCATAGGTGGAATTTGCTATATTCTGTCCTGGATCAGTAACAGAGAGCACTGCTAGATTGAGGGATTGGTGACCTTTAGAAGGTCAACTATTTTACTAATCACCAGGTGTAGAAATACACAGTAGACTTTGTCACCCAGGGCTAGAGACTAATGCTTTAACTATTCTGACTACCGAACTTGCCTATTTCATAGTGTGCTGGGGCTATAAACTCTTTGGTGAAAAGGCATTTTGGTTTTGGGACTGGTACATATTTCTGACCTTTGAATCAGCACCAGTGATCATCAGCTAGAAATGATCAAGATGCCTGTGTGAAATAAGCAGTTTTCACTCTTTCCAGGGGGCTGAAACACCATAGCGGGGGAAATGGCTGTACATCTCTCATTCTAGGCCCTTCTGTATTCTTCACTGCGAATTCTACACCGTGCTTTGCTCCTTGCCACCAGCTTCTTTTCATATCCCCATTATCGCTACATGCCACTCTACTGGCTACATCCAGATGTAATACACGACAACCACCACTGAGCAGCTGTAAAGGAGCCCCAGCATAGGGTTGTGAAACTTCCTCTTACACTCATTTGCTGTTGCTTGACTTGAGTTTGGCCCATTGTCTATAGCATTATCCCAAACTGACAGCAGCGTGCTGTCGAGCTGGAACCCATTTCTGTTCTGGGAGAGTGGCTTAGCAGCCTTCTCGTAGACACCCCACACCCCTATGCCTCTTGGTGGTTCAGTCACTAAGAGCCATAGAGCACCCCTGCAATTTTGGGGCACTGGAACTTACCCAGCAAAGGGGGCAAGAGATCCCAAATCCCTGACATTTCATAAGCTTGCACAGAAGAGCAACATACTGTAAACATACAGAGAAGAGAACCAGAAATGTAGCTCAAGGCCTCTTACTTTTCTGTCTTTAGTAACCGCCCACACCACGTTTATACCCACAGAGACGTGCAGGATCCCATTTTCAGAGCTTGGGGGCTCCACAATTGTCCAAGAAATTCCTGCCAAATAAACAAAACAAAGAGTCACTGTTCATTAGACTCTCGTTAAGTTCTCTACAAATCAAAGCAACTTCCCTGCATGGCATGACAGGTTTTACCTTGAGGGTTATTTCTATCAATCCCTTCTCTCACAATAGCTTGCCCCTCCCAAAGTGTTGCCCACAGGAGGTCATATGGTCCACAGCTGATCTGTACTGCTTCTCCAGGGGTGGCTATTAAGGACCACGAGGAGCCTTCTGGATTGTGGTGGCAAACGTCTTCTCTATACCATACCTAGGACAGACACAAAAGCCTTAGAAAAACAATCAGAACCTTTTGGGCAAACATATGGGCAGCCTGACAGAAAGGAGAGAACCATTCTTCTCTAGCCAAGGCTCCTTTTATAGCATTTGAACTCTCACCTTTAAGTGGCATTAGTTGAGTAGATTATACAACTGCAGACCACTTCCCTGTATATCAAGGGAGGAGGCTTTTCTATAGACTAGGTTTTATGATGCAAGCCAATTTGGACAGGCCCATGATCTCTTGCCACATGATCTGTATGTATTTCAACATTCTGAGCAGTTAAATATGATTCAAGGCACGTTAAATAAACTTAGCACCATTGAACTGTATGCCAAGAATCCTTCTTCCTTAGGAAAATACAGAGCATTCACACACCCAGGTTACTGCTGTAGATAAAAAGCCATGACCTGGCATTAACTGTAATGAGCTATCCATTTAGACAGACACCATTTGTATAAGGGCCAATACCTCACCACTTTCATAACTTTTGATGGTGTCCAGCCCAACATTTACACGCAGCAGAGAGAACATGCCACTTTAAGGGTTTTGTACTTGCCAGTCCTGGTCTTTCACACATGTGTTTCTCCACCTTATGTTTGAGAGAGCTTGGTGGGAAGGTTCAATATGGAGAGAGCACAGAGCATTCTTAGGTTGATATGCTCTCCTTGTGGAGGACAGTGAGCACTACAGCCCCACATTTATTAACAACATTTTCCTTTGGCAGGACTTCCACTTGGGGAACCCAAAGCACTTTAATGTTAATTAAATAAGCCTGTAAGGCAGGGAGCTATAATTTCCACATGGGGAAACTGAGACACAGGGAGATTTTTTTTTAAGTGACTTGCCCAATGCTACACAGCCAGCCAGTGGCAAAATGCGAGTAGACCCTAGGAGTGAGTATTTGTTATAGCCACTAGACTACACTCTTTCAAACATCTCAAGTTACTTCTAGACCTGTTAAGACACAAGCCAGGGATAGACGATGGCTAGGAAGATGACAGCTAAGACATGTGCCTAAGAGTGAAGGGTGGAAATCCTTACAGCATGGGGAAGGATAAGAAAGACTTCATCGTGGGCCTAAGAAAACGATGTGAGATGCATACTTTTTTTTTAGCATTTAGTATTATACATATAAAGTAAAACCTTGCCAGGGCTGGATTCCAAGACTACCCTACTGCCAGCTCAGCTCAGCTGAACTTTTCCCTTTCCCTATTCAACGCAAAAAAAGGTTAAACAAAATTGGATCCTTTCTATGGGTTCATTTTTCCACAACGAAGAAGCACTCACCCATGACACAGCACCTCTAAACTCTCCCTCTCTATTTTGATATAAAGCAGCATCAATCAACAGCCTATCACAGAAAGGGTTTTATTTCCATGTTCCCTGTCAGCCATGTCAAACAGCAAATATCCTGACCAGCGTATGAAGGCAATGCTTTAGCTTGCAGAACGTCTGTCTGGGCTTAAACACTGAGATTCACAGCCACCTAGTCAATTGTGATCTGGCCTTCAAATATCTCCCCCCATCCCCGCAACCTCATAATCAGAAGCAAGCTTCCCACAGATCAGGACCCACCAACTCAAAGTGGTACCAGACCCTTACCATAACAACATATGCAAAACCTGCAGGTATATCTCCACTGCTACGATGATAAATACCTACCTGCAACACACCTTCCAAGACGCATGGGTCCTTCACGTCTGTCATATGTGGTGTACCTCATCCAATGCACTAAATGGCCCAATAACAACTAGATGGGTAAAACCAAACAATCACTATGCTCTCAAATGAACTCTCACAGAAAAATGATAAAAGGAAAAAAAACACCAAACACCAGCAAAGGGCGAACATTTTTCACAAAATGATCACTCCATATCTGACCTCTCAGTCCTCGTCCTCAATGGAAACCTGCACAACACCTTCAAAAGACGAACCTGGGAGCTCAAATTCATAACTTGCTAGACACTAAAAATCATGGTCTTAAAAAAAGACACTGGATTTATGCCCCAGTACAACAACCTGTAATCCACTAGCATCCTCTTTTTGTCTAATGACAGAGGTTTTAATGGGCCACTTCACCTTGAATGGTCTCTTAGAATATGTGTTAACTACTTATGCTAAACTCTCTGTTCCACCTTGTATTTAGTTGTGACACCCAGAGTACCTTTCCCAGCCCTGAAGAGCTCTGTGTAGCTCCAAAGCTTGTCTATCTCACCAACAGAAGTTAGTCCAATAAAAGATATTACCTCACCCACTTTGTCTCTCTAATACCCTGGGACCAACATGGCTACAAAACCACTGCAGATAAGGAATACACACAAAAAGAGAGTTATACCCTTCCTTGTAAGGACACCGCCCAGACCGATAACCGGCCCATGGGCTCGTCAGTGATTTCCCATCCTCCAATGGAGAGATCGTTGAAAGGATCTGGCAACTGTTTAGGATCATCATGGGATGTTATCTAAAGCAAAGAGAGTGAGAAAAATTTAGAGAGGGGAAGTAGAAGGAGACCTGACCCCACATATACCTGCTGGCTATTTGGTGCACTGGGATAGGAGGGGCTTATCTCATTTTCTAGCAGACAAATCTTTGCATCACAAAGCCACCACCCAGATGCCAAATGGCTAGGCATGGAGGATGGACTCCCTCTCTCACTCATGGCTGCTTCTTCAGACAGGGTGGGGCCACATTTGTGGAGCAGCATGGAAGAAGCCTGCACTCTTGCTGCTGGGGCTATAACTGTTCTTATGTAAAGCATAGACTTTTGCTCCCACACCTGTCAATCCAGCATCTTGCACAAGCATTACAGTCACTAAAATAAATCATCTATGTTTTTGCATGTGCTCTCATTAGTGCTTGCAAACAGCAATCACATGTGCCTGTAGGGCAGACAGCTAGTGGACTGACACCAGGAAAAATCATACTGAAAATGGAGCATGTTTTTTCATCACGTAGCATTAGCTGCCTGTGGACAAGTGATCAGAATTCCTCTCCCTGCCTATGCCTCTATACACAAGATTGTAAATCAACACATGACAAAGATCTGAGGACTGGGCTGAAGCTCTTTATGTTAGAAACGAAAAAAAATTCAAAGCCATGGTGGAAATTTTGAAAGGCACCTAAAATAAATCCCACTGAATTTCAATGGGATTTGGGCACCTAATTTCCTTATGCTCCTTTGAAAAATTCCAGCCTTGAATTTGTAAGAGGTGAGAGAGGTGCTAGATCAGCAGCTGCAGAGTCCAAGGTCCTGTCTTTGCAGACAGCACAAACTGCAGTGACAGCAGTGCAAACTTCCCCACTCTCATGCCATCACTTCTTTCATATACCACTTGAGCTAATAAATAAAACAAACAAACACAGAAAGAGACCTTTGCCCAAGTGTCTCGTGATTTGTATCTCCTGTATCTGATCCACCTCCTACGTCGGACACAGGAATTCCATTTCTTATCCTTTGCGTAGGTAGCTGGGAAGTCAATGGCATACGTCCAACCCTAAAAACAGAGAGTTCCTTTCATAAAGATTGGGAGCAGATGGCTACATTAAATAACTCAGAACAATTCTTCACAAGGATCACTCCTACAAACATAATACAAATTACTTTGCATATGCATAGGGGCTTTTATCTCCTAACTCTATAGACATTAATGAACTACATCTCAACTCCTCTGCGCAATACATACAGGACAAATAAGATATAGAAAAGCATTTCATTTTTATTATAATAAAGATGTTATAGTAAATAACAGCATCCAATAGCTATCATTTCAGGGCTGGATACAAAGCCTGTTGAAGTTAACAGAAAGACTCCCTTTGGTTTCAATAGCCCTAGGAAAAGATGCCTCCAGCACTATACTATAGCGATCTCCATTCCCAGCAAGAAACAGCTGTTGAAAGATGCTTTTACTTTTACAGAGTGGATTCCCAGAATGGATCTCTTGCCGGTATTGTTCACCTACCCCTTTCTCTGTTGGTTCCCCTCCAATATTTTCATCCACGTACCAGTCAGACTCCCACTCCCAGTGCGGTGATGGCAGCGTGAAACTGTCAAGCTGCTGATGTTTTAGCCCGCTCACGTCACTCCATTGCCAGCGATCACTGGGCATTAATTTCTCACAAAAGCCACCAACCGGATTCCAACGCTGCCAGAAGGGAGAAAAATTGCACAGGTCAGGTCTGTAAGGTCATGTAACCTTGTTAGGTCACAGATGGGGCCTTGGAGATGTTCAGATGTTCCACACCTCAAGAGAAAAGATCCACTGGGGAAACAAGAAGGCATCCAAACACTGGCTACCGGCTAATATCATTTTTGGAAGGAGCATCCTTCAGATACCAGCTACTGGCTCACATTAATGCCAATGCTAAGGAGGACAAGGTGGGTGAGGTCATTTCTTTTACTGGACCAACTTCTGTTGGTCAGAGAGACAAGCTTTCGAGCTTACATAGAGCTCTTCTTCAGGCTTGTCTTTCTCACCTTCAGAAATTGGTCCAATAAAAGATATTACCTCACCCACCTTGTCTGTCTAATATCCTGGGACTGACATGGCTACAACTAGACTGCATAATGCTAAGGGGGAAAGTTACTTCATTTTAACAAACATGTGGTGGGTGTCATTCTAATTGATGACATTCAATTGTTCACTCTATTACCAAAGATCATGGAATAATAAACAATAAGACACACCATCAAGTGTTCCCATTCATATACTAGAAAGCATTATTGATTGCGGGACTGTCTGCAGCATTTCATTTCTAGTGTACTGGTCCAAGTTCAGCCCAGGGTGGTAGCCAATGAAAGCCACCACATCAGACAGCTATCAAGTGACCAGTGGCCATGGATTTAGGGGCCGTAGTCCAATTCCTAATGGAAAGGTGACTCAGGGTATGTCTATACTTCAATTAAAAACCCGCAGCTGGACCGTGCCAGCTGACTCGGGCTAAGGGGCTGTCTAACTGTGGTGTAGATGTTTGGGCTCGGGCTGGAGCCCAGGTGCTAGGACTCTGCAAGATGGGATGGTCCCAGAGCTCAGGCTCCAGCCCGAGCCCAAACATCTACACCACAGTTAAACAGCCCCTTAGCCCGAGTCAGCTGGCACGGTCCAGCTGCGGGTTTTTAATTGAAGTATAGACATACCCTAAGGCTCTGTCTACCCTAGAAAGGGTTTGCCAGTATTCCTATACCAGTAAACCCTCCTAGTGGAGATACAGCTAATACCAGCAAAAGAATTGCTGTTATAGCTTACACCAGTTCCCCTAATGAAATAAACCAGCGATTTTCAAACTTTTTTCATCTGCAGACGCCAAAAAAATTTCAAATGGAGGTGCGGACCCCTTTGGAAATTCCACCTGCGATCCCCTACCATAGATGTCTTAGACTGAACTGAACAGAATTCAACTATAAATGTTGCATGGGCTTGGCACAGCATTCGATGCAGCATAAGAAAGGGCACTAAACTGTGGGTTTCTATGGTAACGACAAAATTCCAGGTTTGGACCTGTAGGTGGGGACATTCACATACTTTTGATTGATCCTTAGAGGTGTCCCCCCAGGTTAGAAGCTGACCTGCCACGTTGCTCTCAACACTGTATGACTTTGGTTTCCAATGCTGTCAAACCTGCCCAAGTTCACTTACATAATAACAACAACATTTTTAAAGGACCACACACAGCCCAGTGCTTTAAAAAAAAACAAAAAAAAACCCACAACGAAGAATCTTAATCAAATAAAATTGCCACGAAGTTTTACCCAACTAGCTCTCCCTCAGTCACATTGGTCTAGTCCACAGCCACTCCCTTGTCTGGTGTAAGACCTCTTATGTGCAAAGATCGTAAATGATTCAAGATGTTTCAATATTGGTTATACTGTATACAATATTATTAGGCTAAACTTCTTTGCACATTCTTTATCCACTATTCAAGGTCTGATAGCTATGACTTTTTTAGTTTGTTCCCACAGAAAAGCTTCACATCTCCGATTTCTATTTTTCATGCTTTAGACCAAACAAAGGGAAGAATTTACAATTTACAACCCAGATAACGCATATTTAACGAAGATCATTTAAAATGTTTTCATAAAAGAAGGAATGTTCTAAAAACACAATGCATAATTATATCAATGTTAGACAAAATATAAAAAGGTCAGGAAAATATGCCTTCCCCTGCTTAAATAAAAACACAGCACTCTATACTACATTTATCTAGTGATCCCTTAGAAAGCAAGAGAAACAAGAAAAAAAAAATCCTTTGATCGTAGCTCTAGAATGACTTTACCAAATACATAAGAGGTGGGTTTGGGGGGGGGGGGTGTTTCATGTTTTTTTTTTAAAAAGAAAAGCAATTTATGAATGCATTCTGTTGAAGCATGTGTTACAGAGAAGCCCCATAGAATGTGACAATGACATTTCTACAGGTTTTTTTTTAAAAGACATAGTAGATTTTAATGGGAAATTGTACCTGGGGAATTTTTTTAAACCTTTTCTAAATAACTCTATAGGCTTTGTTGCTGTTAAGTTCCATGTGACTTTTTCCTAAGGGAACAGGTATTGCTAACTGATGGAAGCAAAACATCAGACTTAGAGACTGAATGACCCCAACTGAGACGACTGGTGCTCAAGAGGACGCTATTTGCAAGGGGAAGAAAGAGGAAGGATTTAGGGGGACATTTAGGATCTGCTCTTCAGAAATACGCGGCAGGGATTAAAATAAATGAATAAATAAATAAATACAATCCCTGAATGCTCGGGATGGTTCACAGTACCCAGAGAAGGGAGAACTCCACCCGAAGCTAGGAATTCCTTCCCTAGCTGCCACATTCACTTTGAACCCCAAATATGAGATTTACACATTACACAACAAACAACCTTACTACTGGACAACAGATCAGTCTGGACAAGTAACCACATTTCTCACTGCCAGCCCTCTCTGAAGACCACATGGCAAGTTTGACAGATGTGCTCATGACTTTACATACCTGATTCTCATAAGTTTCTTCCTGGTATCTGATTGGAACATCACTTGAGAATACGTAGGCATATACCTGGTGATCACAAGCTATTCCCCAGCAGCACTGTTTGACAGCAGAGACTCGTTTGAATTCCAGCTGTCTGTCTTTACAGAGCTCCCAGTACTGGCCAGCTGTAGAAAGAGTGTAAACCCTCCCAAAGATATCAACTGCCCACAAGAGGGAGTTAGGCATAGCCATAGCTGAAAGGCAAAGAAAGAGGTATTAATGTAGAGGCTAATTTTTAAGAGGTGGGTTCAAACCCCACTCCCAGCCCAAACAGACCCAGAAACTGAACTGAATACTGTGAGCCCCTCTCCAATGATACTAAACTTGAGAACAAAGGATGATATTTTCAAAGGAGCTTAGGGGATTCATCCATCCAAATCCCATCGCCTTTTAATGAGAGTTGGGTACCTAATTACCTTAGGCTCCTTTGGAAATCCCAGCCCAGGGGATACCAACTGGAATCTACATTGCAAACCCTTCCAATACAATTAGCAGCAACAATCTCAGGCTAAGAAGAGAAGCCAAAGGTTGAATGGATACATGGGGCCTGAACTGCTCTCACCCCAGAAGAGGGACCTCCAGGACTGGGCTAAGGCACATTGACTAAGCAGCATGGTGGAGCTTGTGTTGCTAGTGCTCTCTGGCTAAAGAGAAGATTTCACTCTCCTGAGCTTTATGCACTTGGTGTCCAGGACCCCACAAAGTCACAGGAACTCCTCATCAATCTCCTCCTGGCACTGGCCGAGATGGACTCCATCAATCCAGGAAGAGGAAGCTAGACCTGTAATTGCCAGGATCACCTCTGGAGCCCTTTTTAAAAATTGCCGTCACATTAGCTATCCTACAGTCATTTGGTACAAAAGCTGATTTAAATGATAGGTTACAGACTACAGTTAGTAGTTCTGCAATTTCACATTTGAGTTCCTTCAGAACTCTTGGGTGAATACCATCTGGTCCTGGTGACTTATTGCTGTTAAATTTATCAATTTGTTCCAAAACCTCCTCTAATGATACTTCAGTCTGGGACAGTTCCTCAGATCTGTCACCTAAAAAGAATGGCTCAGGTTTGGGAATCTCCCTCACATCCTCAGCCGTGAAGACCGATGCAAAGAATTCATTTAGTTTCTCCGCAATGGCCTTATCGTCCTTGAGTGCTCCTTTATCACCTCGATCGTCCAGTGGCCCCACTGGTTGTTTAGCAGGCTTCCTGCTTCTGATGTACTTAAAATTTTTTTTGCTATTACTTTTATAAGACATATACTTGTGTGTGTGTATGTGTGTGTGTATCTAAATACTTTTATATACATATATAAGACACAGGGAGTAACTATTCTACTCTACTTGACTCTGGTGAGGCCTCAGCTGGAGTACGGTGTCCAGTTTTGGGCACCACATTTTAAGAAAGGTGTGGAGAAATGGAGGAGAGTCCAAAGGAGAGCAACAGAAGTTCTAGAAAACATGACCTATGAGGAAGGTTTAATAATAATAATAATTAATAATAAAAAACCCTGAGTATGTTTAGTCTTGAGAAAAGACTGGCGGGATTGGGGGGTGGGGGGAGAAGAAACCTGATATGTCTTCAAATATGTTAAAGGCTGTTATTAAAAAGGATTGTGATGTTTCCATGTCCAGTGTAGGTAGGACAAGAAACAACTGGCTTGATCTGCAGCAAAGGAGATTGAGGATAGATATTATGAAAAATGTTCTAATCATAAAGGTAGCTAAGTACTGGAACAAGCTTCCAAGAGAGGTTGTGGAATCCCCATCACTGTAGATTTGTAAGAACAAGTTAGACAAACACCTGTCAGGGGTGGTCTAATTATATTTGGTCCCGTTGCAGGGGGATGAACTAAATTACCTCTGAAGGTCCTTTCCAACCTTACATTTCCTTGACTGATCTCAGGCTCCCAACTTGCCGGATCATGAGGGAAAATGACTCCTCATGGATAACTCAATTAAGATATCTACCTGGAGCACAGTAGTTTTTTGTTTGTTTGTTTTTAGTGGAATGCTTGGGAATCTTAAGACAGGGAGGACAAACAAATATCAATCCAGATATGGAGGGCTCTCTTTGCAATGCTGGTTAAAAAAGATAGCACAGAGACTGAAAAGGTTCAGAAACAGGAAACGAAAGAGCTTAGCAATATGAAGGGATCTGTACACAGTGAAAGATCACAAAGATGATTAAGGCTACTTAAACTAGGAAGAAGAGTTAGATGGGACTAGATTGAGGTATTCAAGATAGTAAGGATAGAGGGAAAATGAGCAGTTCCTGTTTACTCTGTGTTATTTGAGACTAAAGGGTGTGGCAATGAACAAGTGAAAATTTTACCTGAGGTCTTTTGTTCAGTTGGCTTTACACAAGTGATTTAGGAGTTTAAATTACTTTTGAGAATTGGATTTAGGAGTCTGTGGAATTCATTGCAGCAGTAGGTCACCAAAGAGAGAGATACTGCCTGAGTTTTCAAAGGTGCTGAGTGCTACAGCAGTCATTCATTACAGTAGGTACAGAGGTTACCCATTATGCCGGGGTGGGGGAGAAATCAGACCAGGACTGTGTAAATCATCCATTCCTTCCCCACCCAAATTAGGACAACTAGACAGTTGAAGTAGCTATAAATATTTATGGTTCAAATTAACTTAATGATACATGTCATTCAAAAGCCCTGCTACAAGGCACACAGGGGTCAAGAAAAGTCCCCATCTGTTTGTACAATACTGAAAAATTACTTGGGTTCTTCAGAGGGGGTTTTCAGCCTCTCTCTTCAGGTATTGGCCACTAGTGGAGGCAGGATGCCAGCTTAGATGGATCTGTGGGCTGTGCCACTATGGACATTCTCTTGCTCCAATGTAAAATTTACACCTACAGGCTTCTCATTCATTCCCTATGAAGGCACTTGGCAAGTATTTCTAGGACTAATATAAAAGGGGTCCATGATAATGGTCTTCCATTCATTCACTGCCTTTCATTCAAATAGATCTCAAAGCACTTTACAAACATCACACACTATATACAAGAATAAATCTGTCATTGAATGGCAGCTGACTGTGGGGTGGAAATAAAGCAGCTGTTTATCAGGAACATTCCACAGGCAGTGTAAAGTCTGTTTATCTAGCCCCAAGTTCACTCCATATTCCTTCCAAGGGCTGGTCACATCCCCTGACAGATGTGTAGGCCATGAAGTGCTGTTCCGCCTGAGTGCAAAATGCCCTCTTCATGATAACTAGGGTTGTACTATGGGGGGAGCCCAAGAGGGGCACAGGGCTCTTTTACCAGAAATGGTGCCATACATATGAGCTTCATAGCAAAGAGGGCAATTTGTTATATGCTGCAGCAATTCTCACGTTTTCAGATGTCACCATAAGCTCCATACAGCAGCTATTCAACACCCCCTTTGCAAAACAAAAACAAATGCCCCAGCATGACCCCAGTGCCACGGCCCAGGATTATTTTTTTTTTTGGTGCCTTCCTGTTTGTCTGGCGACAAAAGCATCAGCATAAAACCTGCATAATACAAGGAAGGCTCTTTGGCACCAGTTAAACAGCCACTGTTAATTAACCCTGTCGAGGCTAGGAATGCTCCAGCGATTGCGTTTATCATGCAATTCCAGCGGGGCAGCAGGGGCCATGCATTGCACAAGGTTGGAAACAGGACAAGGGGCGCGAGCCCCACCGGGGGACACAACCCGCGCTGCATCCTAGCAAGCGAACCGCAGAAAGCTCTGGAGAAGAAGAGGGTGAAAGACGTTCCCAGGGGGGAGGGACAGTCGACAGGGAGATGGATTCCCAAGACATCCAGGCACCAGCCGGAGAGCTCTGAGTGCTGGCCCCAGGCATAGGGACGGTGGTGCCTGCTCCAGCCCTGGGCCCTCGCCCACCACCTCCCGGGAACCAGCCCCTTACCTGCTCCTCCTGCAGCCCCGCCTCCGTCCGCACCTGCACGAGCAGCCCCGGCCACCACAGCGACTAGGGCCGCTACAGCTCAGGCTCCAGCAGGAAGCGCGTGCGAATGTAAACGTCTCGCCTACTGGCTGCGCGATCCCAGCTAGGATCTAAGCCCGGCAGCTATTCGCTAGGGAGTGGAGTCAGCTGGCTCCATCGCGTTCCACGACTCACTTCACCCCCCCGCCGGGATGCAAGTGGGCGATGGAACCAGCCGGCTGGCCCCCACGTGGGTGGGAGATTTGTAGGCTGGCAGCTGAACACCTGGTCCCTCCATTCCCGTCCCTGCACAGGCTGCTGCCAGCCCCAGGCCACTACACCCTCACTGGAGCCATAAAGGTCAGGAGGCCCAGTCTGGTGCCCCCTGAACTGAAGTGTCCACAGCCATCACAATGGGTGGCATGACGCAGCCCCCTGATGCTGGGCGCCGTAGGAAGGGATGGCTGTGACCCAGGCTGGTGCAGCACCTGGCATGCTGTTGGCGCTTTATTAATATTTAATAACAGCAGCAACTGGATTGTAATTTGCTTGGGGCAGAAACCTCATCTTCATGCCCATCATTCCCGATGCGTTCTATGCCAGTAAATCCCATTGTGATACAGCATTGGAACATGGTGAAGTGTCACTAGACCCTCCCCTGCCCACGGGGATTTGGGGATCTCTGTGGGGTGAGATCTGGGATTGCCCAGCATGCTGTGATATCCATACTCATGTCTATTCTGTTCAGGCCCTCATCACCGTAGTGTCAGAGCACCTTCCAGTAGTTTATTGAGTGATGTGACTAAAGCACATTGGAAATGTGGGCATCAGTCCCGCTACCTCTCACGTGTTAAGCAAGTGCTCTACCATTGAGCTAGCTCCCCAACACATCCCTTAGCAGTATCAGCTTGAGGGGGCTATCCAACATTAGATGTTGGTCATCTGCATAGGTTGTCTGACTCAGTCAAATCTGTATCAGGCAGAGGAAGATCTTTGCAACAACAACAAACAATTGCCTCTGAAATGCACTAGATTGAACAGAGGAATTTTAATTTGAATTAAAGCCTTGAGACCCCCTGCCTCACAGCTGAAGCCCAGAACCCTGAATGGGGTGGGTGGGCGTTCTAAGAAATACTCAATGAGAATTTGAGCCCGGTATGATGAGACTGCCTACAGTGACATGTAGCTGATCTGCGACTGCTAGAAGCAATAGCTCCAACGGCCGGTGATGGGATACTAGATGGGGAAGGCTCTGTATTACTACAGATTCTTTCCCAGGTGTCTGGCTGGTGGGTCTTGCTCACATGCTCAGGGTCTAACTGATCGCCATATTTGGGATCGGGAAGGAATTTCCCCCCAGGTCAGATTGGCAGAGACCCTGGTGGTTTTTTGCCTTCCTCTGGAGCATGGGGCATGGGTCACTTGCAGATTTAAACTATTGTAAATGGTGAATTCTCTGTAACCTGACGTCTTTAAATCATTTGAGGACTTCAGTAACTCAGTCAGAGTTTATGGGTCTATAACTGGAGTGGATGGGTGAAGTTTTGTGGCCTGCAATGTGCAGGAATTCAGACTAGATGATCATGATGGTCCTGTCTGATCTTAAAGTCTCTGAGGAGCCAGAGCATGGATTAGGACCCCAGTGTGCTAGCTGCTATACAAACACAGAACAAAAAGACCCTGTCCCCAAGGAACTTACAATCTAAGTATAAGAAAAGAGACAACAGATAGATACAGGCAGATAAGGAAATACAAGGAAACAATTAAACAATGTTGGTGATAGGCAGTGGTCACAGCACTCCAGGAGCCTAACTGTTGTCAATTTTTTTGTAGGGATCATGGCAAAGAAGAATTATGAGGAGGGGTTTGAAAGTGGATAATGAGGTAGCTTTGCATGAGGGGCAGCAAATACTGAACTAATACTGCACTTGATCTTACGTCCTAATTGTAAAGTGGTACGCCTGCTTTGAGAAAGTAACGAGCTTCCTCTCTTGCAATGAGAAGCAGTGTCAGGTCAAAAATGAAAACTCAGGGAGCCTAATTGTGATTTATTATGTGCCATCAGTGTGCTTGGCCCTGTACAAAACACAGAGGAAGAAAATCCCTGCTTCAAGGAGCTTGCAGTTTATATTGAAAAGACGATGCAGTTGATATGGGATGATTGGGGGCTCAATCCTGCAAAGTGCAGGAGGTGAGGATGCTCAGCACCTCCAAGATCAATCCTTAGATGACAATTGAATCACAGACCATTGCAGGGAACTGTTCTTTTAAATAGTCACTTCTTTCTTTGGGGGATTAACGTTGAAAGGTTTTGTGACTTGTTCCAAAGAGAGGGTAAGTAAAGAGATTAGCAGTGAAGACATCATGTTAGTCTCTTTTCTTTCTCCAATTTTTTTTCTTTCTAGCAAGACAAGAACAAGCAGGTACTAACAGGACAGACAAATAAACAATGGATTCCCTCCTCATGCTTTGATGTCCTTGACAGTAGGTAATGTTTCTGCACGTTTATATGGCCAGAAGCCATGCTACCTTGGGTTGTCCATTCACAGGGGAAGCAGAGACGATCCTGGACAGTAATTTGGGTAATGGGTAACCTGACTGGAAAATTCAAGGGGCTGAAGGAAGGGGTGCTGATGATTCAGTACTGTACTGTGTTTACTGCATTTCTCAGTCACTACAGAAGCAATGAGAGAGCATAATGTTAGGGGCTCTGTGTTGCTGGCAGTGCACGGTGGCAGGGCCGTCCCTAGGGGGATGTGGAGCCCGGGGCGGAAGTGAGGAATATGTCACTTCTGGGACTGACCCATCATTTCCAAGACTGACTGCACCCGGCGCCGGCCAATCACACGGCCATAGTGCGGGGCCCGGAGTGGTTGCCCCGATTCACCGTACCCAAGGGACAGCTCTGCACGGTGGTGCCATCCTTTGGACAAGATGTAAAACCACTATTCTGACCACTTATGGTCCTTAAAATCCCATAACACTTTTCATTAGAGTTGGGGAAAGTTGTACTGAACAAATTCCATTTTGGGTAATTCCATTCTTCTTTCATGCATTCCCATGAAGTTTAAATTGGATACAGGATGCTTCATTTCCTGTCCTAAACTATAGCGTACTGTTGCTTTGTGCTGTCAGACAGCTGCTGCGTTTCACTTAGTGAGACAGACAGTAGAGCCCAGTCACGTAATGCACCACATGCCCTGACAATGGCCATGTCTCTGAGCAATGCAAAGGAGAGAAAACAAATAAGTATGGTCTTTCTTCAGTGGTGGATAGGCCTTGAATTGGCCCTCTGCACAGTGGTGAATTTCTGCCTTGATACAGAAGTTCCAAACATGGGGTAACAAGAAGGAAGCCACAAAGACGACAGTAGACTCAGGATACAAACGATTGTTTAGGCAAGAGGTTAGATAGGACTGCCGGCAGTGGAGTGGAACTAAAGGAAATTAGATCAGATCTGTAGGCAAGATGGAGTGGTACAGAGTCTTGAGAGGAAGGATGAGAACTTGGAACTAGCTGTCGTATTTGAGAGGAGACCAGTGGAGGAACCCTCCCAAGGAAGGGACAGGGTCAGAACAGTCAGAGCAGAATAATGGTCTGATTGTTCTCTCACTTACACCTGTCTTCAATGGAGTTACTTCTGATTTATTGTGGCATGAGATCAGAATCAGGCCCAATGATTTTAGCAGCAGCATTGTGTATGAGTATGATCTAACTACGTGTGTGAAAATTGTTTTTAATCGAAAGTAAAAGTGAGGATTTATTTCTTGTAAGAGAGTCATGGAGGATAAGCCTAAGGCTATGTCTCCACAGCAGTGGGGAGGGGTAATGCCCTGTGTAAGTAGACATACATGTGCTAGCTCTGCTCAGGCTAGCGTGCTAAAAACAGCATTGTGGCTGTGGCGGCAAGATACCCCGGGGGGCGGGGGAGATTATACTTGGGCAACTAGCCTGAGCTGCCACTCAGGCTGCTGCTGCAGCCGCTCTGTTATTTTAGCGGTGTAGACATACCCTAAGCGCTGCATCATAGAACTGACAGCTTTGGGGATTGGAGGGAGGCACTAAGGTGACTTTTGTGCCTTCCTGAGCCTGCGCTGTTTTAGGGGCTGGAGAGGCTCCTGATGTAACTTAGACAGCTCTGAGGGCCTATCTAAGTTACAGCAGTTTCTCTGGACTGCCCCACTGGCTACCACACTGCCTGGAATCTCTGCAGCTTTGTGTGGTCTTGTCCCACCCCTGACACGATCTTCCTGCTCCTAATCCCACCCCAGCATGTTCCTATACCAGGACTCACGGTGGAGTCCTTGAAAGGCAGCCTTATGGCTGTCTCTGCAGTGCATGTATTGGGGGAATCCTCCCTCGGCTGGACACAGACAAGGCTTTTAGGGCCCCTTTATGTTGCTCCGGACCTTTTACCCAGCGTAAAAGGACTGGAGCAGGGTGGGGAATCTCATCCATAGTTTATAAAAACTCTTAACATTGTGTGAGGCATTGGATGACTCAGGAGATGGATAATTGGGATACGGAGCCTTTCGCCTCTTGACCTGGGATGTAATGGGGTGCTGTCCCTTTAAAGTAGCGTGAGAGGCCAGTTACCCCATCCCAGGTGTCTGGAATGACCGAAGCAGTCATTGGGAAGAAGGAAGATGGTTCCAGGGAGCAGTTAGTGTTGAGGGAAGGTCTAGGGCCTCCCAGGCCATTGTTCCTTTAAGGGCCTAGGACCAAAGCCTTGTAGAGTGGACAGGGTAAGGCTCCCTTCTCTCCCTGCCAGTATAGACAGGTGATTACTGGTCCAACCTAGGAAGAATTAAGAGCCTGATTAGAGGACTGAGCAGGGGAATCAAAAAGAGGCTCCAAGCACAGGCAGGGAGAATTGCTGAGGGAGCTGTTTAGGGGGAAGGAACTCAGGCAGGGCTGGGCATTGCAACATAGACCCCAAGAAGGAGGGCTGGGAAACCCCTGAACCTAAGGGGAGGTCTGTGGGCCAGGGAGGCCAGAACTTAAAACCGCAGTACCAGGAAAGAGGATTGTAAAACCCTTAACTTAAGGGGTCTGAGTTTGCAAGGCAGGGAGGCTGGGACTTAAAGCCACAGTCCCAAGAAGGATTGGGAAGCCCTAAACCTGAGGGGTGAGCAGAAAGGGGACTGAATGGTACTGAATAAATTATACCCCCAAGAGAGGGGGAATATTGTTTCAAAGACCTTGGCTGTGACTAGATTATTCTGGGGAAATGCAGGGGGGAAACTGAGGCAATGTGCCTTCAAGGCCACTCCAGACCATGAGGGGATGATGTAGGATGCCACCAGTCTATATTGCGGAGGTTTAAATCTGGAAGGGTGGTATATGGCTACAATATTACCAACTAGTGGCCCAAACGAAGAGAGCACCTGGTCTCAGTCCAGTTCTGGGGGGATAACTGTCACTGAACACCAGCACAGTTATCACTAACTGTCACCCTTGCTGGCAGTCAGAGCAAAGAGACCAAGGATGGAATAGGTCTGGAAAAGCTTTTGGCCCACAGTGGTGGAGGGACGTTTGGAGGCTACTAACTCATGCTCTACCTGTCCTATGGAAAATAGAGAACTGTGCAGTCCCAGGGTGAAATCCTGGCCCTGCTGAAGTCAATGGCAAAACTCCCATTGACTTCAGTGGGCCAGGATGTCACCCAAGTCTGTTTTCTGGCACTTCTCGTGAGTGATAAATACACACCCACACACAGCACCCAACATAGTTTTGTTGTTTGTCCTCTCCTTTCTTTGTTTTATGCTGTCCTTGCTACTGAACATATCTTTCACATCTACTTATGACCCGCTATAGTCCAGATTTGTTTCATTTTAGTGTCAGTGGGATATCTCTTGTATAAAGCCGTTTTCTTGCAAAAGGCCCAATCCTGCTTTGTCTGTGGTAGGACTGGGCCCTAATGCACCATTTATATCTCTCTCTACCTGTCATAGTTCATGCCAGTTGTATGTACATTTAATATATAATTCAAACTATTAATTTTAAAGAGAGTGTTTAAAAGTACTTTATAAATTGCTTTAGGAATATTTCTATGGAGGGCAAGGCAATTTAATAGTTTTAACTTCTAACGGTGTCTAGTTTTCTTTCCAGATTGTAGAAGATCCAAAGGACAAGTGCAGGCTGGAATGCTGGCGTGAGAGCCTAGAATTCAATTAAAAATACTATGCCTTTCAGGAACCAGATAGCTATAATTCTGTATATGACTAGCTTCTGTGACTGGCAACCTTGCAAACCTTCTTCTCATATTGTATGGACTTACTGTGAATCATTATTACCCTTTGTGAAATGTAGCTGCTGAAAAAGGGATCTGAGCTGCAACGTTTATAAATCGTATCCAGGATTGAAACTTGATTTACAGACAGCATCTGGGACTGAAAGCCATTCTCATAGAAACTGTTTTCTGTTCAACTATTATTATAAATGAAGAAAACAGAAACAGTGAAGTGAAGAAACAGATTGACAGAGCCAGAAGGGTACCCAGAAGTCACCTACTACAGGACAGGCCCAACAAAGAAAGTAACAGAACGCCACTAGCCGTCACCATTAGCCCCCAACTAAAACCTCTCCAGTGCATCAAGGATCTACAACCTATCCTAAAGGACGATCCCTCACAGACTTGGGAGACAGGCCAGTCCTCGCTTACAGACAGTCCCCCAACCTGAAGCAAATACTCACCAGCAACTACACACCACACAACAAAAACACTAACCCAGGAACCAATCCCTGCAACGAACCCCGTTGCCAACTGTGTCCGCATATCTATTCAAGGGACACCATCATAGGACCTAACCACATCAGCCACATCATCAGGGGCTCGTTCACCTGCACATCTACCAATGTGATATATGCCATCATGTGCCAGCAATGCCCCTCTGCCATGTACATTGGCCAAACTTGACAGTCTCTACGCAAAAGAATAAATGGACACAAATCAGACATCAAGAATTGTAACATTCAAAAACCAGTAGGAGAGCACTTCAATCTCCCTGGACACTCAATAACACTTAAAAGTGGCAATTCTTCAACAACAAAACCTTCAGAAACAGACTTCAACGAGAAACTGCAGAACTGGAATTAATTTACAAACTGGACACCATCAAATTAGGCCTGAATAAAGACTGGGAGTGGATGGGTCACTACAAAAAGTAATTTTCCCTCTGCTGATACTCACACCTTCTTATCAACTGTTGGAAATGGCCAACGTCCCCCTTGATTGCATTGGCCTTGTTAGCACTACAAAAGTAATTTTCCCTCTCTTGATATTCACCCCTTCTTGTCAGCTGTTGACAGTGGGTCACTTCCACCTTAATTGAATTGGTCTCGTTAGCACTGACACCCCACTTGGTAAGGCAACTCCCATCTTTTCATGTGCTGTATATATATACTGCTTACTGTATTTTTCACTCCATGCATCTGATGAAGTGGGTTTTAACTCACGAAAGCTTATGCCCAAATAAATTTGTTAGTCTCTAAGGTGCCACAAGGACTCCTCGTTGTTGTTATTATAAAGGCACTATCAATAGCAACTGAGGCCAACAACTGATTTATGGACATACTGGGAGTTATAAAACATAAACCATATATCACGTTGTCTTTATGATACTGAATCTCTCCATACAGACAGCAAGGATTAAACATCTGTTTATAAAGTTTATTCTGTGGTTCCAGAACAATTTTTAATCCAGCAATTTTAACCCAAGTTTTATTATTTCTCTCTGTATCAGATTTTTAAGGACTAAGTAATTTTGCTGAATTTTCAATGCATCAGTCTTTGAGATGACTTATTATCAAGTTTCAAATTTATCTGGATTATTGTTTACAAAAAGGGTACAAAAGGAGCTTCTCCGCAATTGAATATTGGTACGTATGACCCATTGAGAGATCAGTTCAGATACTTGTACATGTGCCTAGTACTTCAATTAACTATGTATTATGTGGACTTAAATATGTAAACCCCGTTCTGATCTCACTTATGCTGGTATAAAACAACTCCATGGAGTTACACTGGTATAAAGAGATCAGAATTAGCCATAAAAAGAGCAGTTTTGGTCAGTGCCCAACAACATCTGCTGCTTAATACAGAACAAGAAAAACCTTAAATATCTAGTGGATATAAAAACTGGAAAATAGAGGAAATGAAGTGTTTACAAAGACAGTAAAGATGATCTGGGGGTAGAGATAACTATTTATTTGAAGGGATTTTTTGCTTTGCTCACACTGTTTCTTATTTATGTGCTGCGCATACTCACTACATGATTTTGAAATACCAATAGCTTTGCTAAGTGTCATTTCTATTGTAATTTGTATGTACCTATCATAGTCACTAGACACACTTACACAATTGAAAGGACACTGTGACGGCAATTCATTTGTAGAATGAAGCTTTTATGAAACCTAAGACCATTACAGAAAAATGTCTGCACAAAATATAAAACAATCCCAGTGGCAAGTGTTTTAAGAGCAAAGCAAATAAATAAACATTCCCCTGAAGGCCTGCAACCCAAACACTTGCAACAAACTAAGGCAGGAAAGTGAAAATTACTATAAACAGAGGTGGAACTGACTAGTTTAGTATCATTGTCCAGCAGGAGAGAAATGCAAAAAGTAAGTGGCATGAACAATGACAAGTAAATAAGGGATGAGATTTTTTCAAAGACTCTTAAGTGATTCGGATGCTTGAGCCTCCAAATACCTTAGGTGTCTTTGAAAGTCCACGTTTAGATGTACAAATTCTTTCAAATTGGAAAACATTAGGTGTCATTTCTGTACCATCTAAGGACTCCCCTGAGTCAAGGAATCCTCAGCTAACTGAATCAATCAGCTTTACAATCTGTTTGCACTGCCAAAGTGTTGAAAAGGGTCATAGAAGGGGTCAGTATCTGGATGAATCCTGAGGCATATTATTTATAAACTCCTTTATAACTGTCCCCCTGTAAAAGTGGGGAATCTCCTCTTTTCCTCCATGGGTAACTGGAAAAGATCAGTCTAGCAATGCAATATAACAGCTCCGGAGAAAGTGGTTCGCAGGACTGAAAACAAAACTGAAAGCTAACAAGTCACAGGCTGGCAGGAAGTGATTTCATCCAAAGGCTCTGAAATGTTTGCCTTCTATGGTATTAAGAAAAAATACAGAGAGAGAGTCCAAGAGCAATTAGAGAGGGAGGCTGAGAGGAGATGACTCACTTTCAGGTCTTTGTTGAAATCTCGATTTTCCTATCACGCCAGGCTTCAGGGAAAGCTAGATTCTAGAAAAGGCCTAGCAATGGTGGGGGAAGAAATGGGTTTGGACCATTTTCATTCTTTGTGATGCACAAAGAAGGCCTGAAAGGGTTTTTTTAATGAATTGGGGTTTTGGCTTGTTTGTTCCTGAAGAAATGTCAAGTCTTTTCTTACTACTTTTTGCTAGAGGACTCCTTGGAGGATAAGAGAAATGGGGTGGGACTTTTCTCAGTGATCAGTTGAAACTATATGTATCTTTAAAAAAAGGGAGAGCTTTTCTCCTAAGTATTTGTCAGGAGTTTGAGATATATCGGTGTATACAAAAACAAACATATAAAGCGTAGGGTTAGCCGGTGTTCTTTTTATTCACGCTGAGTAATGCCTTACTGCACAAGGAGTCTTATCAACTTTAATGAGATTACTCATGCTGTACGGTTCTGTTTGCTGTGAGCAAGGGGGTCACAATCTGCCCCAAGTAGTCCAAATAAAATTTCTTCCCCTTTGTATTTGCTCACACTTCCATCTCTTGTCATTTCATAGAATCATAGAATATCAGGGTTGGAAGGGACCTCAGGAGGTCATCTAGTCCAACCCCCTACTCAAAGTGGGACCAATCCCCAACTAAATCATCCAAGCCAGGGCTTTGTCAAGCCTGACCTTAAAAACCTCTAAGGAAGGAGATTCCACCACCTCCCTAGGTATCCCATTCCAGTGCTTTACCACCTTCCTAGTGAAAAAGTTTTTCCTAATATCCAACCTAAACCTCCCCCACTGCAACTTGAGACCATTACTCCTTGTTTTGTCATCTGGTACCACTGAGAACAGTCTAGATCCATCCTCTTTGGAACCCCCTTTCAGGTAGTTGAAAGCAGCTATCAAATCCCCCCTCATTCTTCTCTTCTGCCTATTAAATAATCCCAGTTCCCTCAGCCTCTACTCATAAATCATGTGCTCCAGCCCCCTAATCATTTTTGTTGCCCTCCACTGGACTCTTTCCAATTTTTCTACATCCTTCTTGTAGTGTGGGGCCCAAAACTGGACACAATACTCCAGATGAGGCCTCACCAGTGCCGAATAAAGGGGAATGATCACATCCCTCGATCTGCTGGCAATGCTCCTACTTATACAGCCCAAAATGCTGTTAGCCTTCTTGGCAACAATGACACACTGTTGACTCATATCCAGCTGCTTGTCCACTGTAACCCCTAGATCCTTTTCTGCAGAACTGCTGCCTAGCCATTTGATCCCTAGTCTGTAGCAGTGCATGTGAGTCTTCTGTCCTGCACTTGTCCTTGTTGAACCTCATCAGATTTATTTTGGCTCAATCCTCTAATTTGTATAGGTCCCTCTGTATCCTATCCGTACCCTCCAGCGTATCTACTCTTCCTCCCAGTTTAGTGTCATCTGCAAACTTGCTGAGGGTGCAATTCACGCCATCCTCCAGATCATGAATGAAGATATTGAACAAAACCAGCCCCAGGACTGACCCTTGGGGCACTCCGCTTGATACCAGCTGCCAACTAGACGTGGAGCCATTGATCACTACTCGTTGAGCCCGATGAACTAGCCAGCTTTCTTTCCACCTTATAGTCCATTCATCCAGCCCATACTTCGTGATGTTATTTGTGATGTCATGATCCCATTTGTTCTCCAGTCACCCAGAGTCCAATAAAATAGGATAGACAAGAGCTGGCGTGTGTAATAGGATAAAAAATCAGGAAAGAGACTTACAAACAAAAAACATTTGCAAGCCTTCTCTATGCATGTTAGCGACACAGTAAAGAGAGGTGTAAATTCAATTATTTTTAATTGCAAGCCACTTTCAAGCTGAACTGGAAAACTCATTGTAAACCTGAATTGGGCAGAATCCATCTGCCTTGCTCTCATCCTCTAGTTGCGGTGGGGGGTGTCAGGGTCTGGTGTGTGCATGAAATGCTTTAGGGAGAAGTCCGCATATAGCAGAGCCTTCCAGTTTGGATCATCACTCAGGAGACACAAGGAGTGTCTGGCTGACTCCCTTAGGACTAAATTCTGATCCCATGGGAGTCAGTTTAGCTCCTGGTGGAAAAAGGTGCATATGAACAAGGGAACAGTGCTACAGAAAATGTTGGCCAAAAATGGGCACAGAAAAGTCATTCCCTCTCCCCTTTGCAGTTTACTTTTGCCTTGCTAGGCTTAGAGCTCCTCTGGTTTGTTTCCTCTACGTGAGGCTTCGTATGTCAGACCCTCTGACCATATCCACTATTTCCTTCAGGACTGATTGCCTGTAAAGCTTGTATTCCTGAAGGATAAACTTCCCTGCCCTTGGGTAAAAATATGAACAGTACAACTGTCCTCTGTTTTAAACTGATCCCTTAGGGGTTTTGTGGGGATTCATTCATATTGCAAAGTGCTATATAAAGATGAAGTATTATTTATATCCTCGAGTGTCATTCCTTGAGGTCTGTCGGAGGCTGTGGAACTGCTACACTTGTACAGTGTGCAGTATTGCCCAAGAAGCTCACATGCTAAGTCAGTGGCAGAGTTTCCTCTTGCTTGTTTTAAATTAGAAGTTCTAACTCCTAGATCAGTCCAACTCTCATTAAAGTCAGTGGAGAGACTCCCATTGTCTTCAATGGGAACGGGATGGTGCCCTTGTGGAGTAAAAGTTCACGGAGCATTCTCTTGGTTTCAAAATCCAAGACTGTAAGAAAAACAATGTCTCCAGACACGATCACATCCACATGATGCTAGTGTGCAGTATTGCCCAAGAAGTTCACATGCTATGCTAATTTCAGGGAGCTGAAGTTTCCTAGCCTTTGCTCATGGAGGAGGATTGTGATTTAACTGTCTTCCTTCCTGACACCTGTCTTGCTGTTGCCCCTGCTCTTCAGAGCTACCAAGTCTCACTCACTTGGGAAGGTGACTCAGGCCTCATCTAGTCTGGAGATTTGCCCTGATTTTAGCTAGCGTGGGGCCGGATGTCACTCTCAGCACTAATGTTCCCTCCATGGGCAGGTGGAGGGAGGACCTTGGATGTCACTCTCAGCACTAATGTTCCCTCCCTGGGCAGGTGGAGGGAGGATCTTGGAAAGTTGAGAGTAACCCCTAGTGTAGAAAGGCCTGACCAATATTTGCACAGGAGAAGCTTACCCCAGTAGAAGTAATGGTGGTGCCTGTCTACACTAGGGATTGCAGGAACACTAATGGCTGTAATTGGGGGAAATCCCTCGCCAAGGCTTGAATCACATGGGGTTCACTTTAAGGCAGTTTTTAAAGTTTCTCCCTCATGATGGACTTTGCTAGTGCCTTTCACAATTAAGACATTTAAAATCTTTTTCATCATGTGCTGGGCATCTTTCTCATGTAAATTTTCCAGGTTGAGACAGAGCCCCTGTTGCAATTTAACAGTTCCAAGGAAAATGATTTCACTGAGGATGAAAATATCCCCTCGACATTCTTGCAAGCACTATCTAGTTAGTTTCCCTTCCCTCTTGTCTTTTCCCAGCCCCCCTCAGTTTCAATTCTTTAGAAGGGAGTCTTCTCCCTGCCATGTGATATTCATTTTAAGGAAGTGCCCTTGTTTCTGAAGAGAAAGGATTGTGCTGTGTTCCTGTTTCAACGGGCTTTTAAAGTCTCACATAGCACATACACACACACACACACACACACGAGCAAAATCCTTCATCACCCAGAGCAGGAAGGAGCCTGTAAACATTGCTGCAGAATCACTGCCGAATTCCTCCTAATGAGTGAGGCTTGCAGGTCTGGAGCAAGAGAGGAAAAAAAGGCAGGCAGACCTGCATGCCTCCCTCCCCTGGTCTTAGACTGGAACTCAGGATAGCTGGCCTCCATTCCCAGGTGTGTCAAAGGTTTCCTGTTTGATTTTGCACAAGTCACTTAATCTCTTCGCTTTTTAGTTTTCCCAGCAATAAAATGGGATAATCCTTCCCTACCTCACAGGAGTGTTGTGAGGATAGGTCCTTAAATGTTTGGGAGCACTTAGCTACTGCAGTGATGGGACCCATCTAGGTATCTGGACTGATGGAACATTCCCAGACGTGTATCTAATAGAAATTGATGGTGATTGATACATCAGGGGGTGGGGAGGGACAACAGTCAAGAACTCAGATTTCAAAAATAACTACTAGTAGTCAAAGCACCAAGAAATCACTGATTCAGATTACTGTACTGGGGAAAGCAAGCAACTCCGTATTTGCTTCCCCCCTACTTTCCTTATTCTCTTTCAGCAGCTCACAGATTTTCATAGCTTTTAAGGCTAGAAAGGACCATTAGATCATCTAGTCTGACCTCCTATGTGTCCCAGGCTATTAAATTTCACTCAGTTACTAATAATTGGGCTCAGTACAGGCGTGTTTGTCTAAAGCAGATCTTCCAAAAAAGGCATCCATTCTTGATCTGAAGACATCAAGAGCCAGAGAGTCCATCACTTCCCTTTGTACTTCGTTCCAGTGGTTAATCACTCTCACTGTTAAAAAATTGTGTCTAACTTGATTTTTGTCTGGCTTCAGCTTCTAGCTATTTCTTCTTGTTTTGCTTTTCTCTGTTAGATTAAAGAACCTTTTAGTACCCAGGATTTTCTCTCTGTGAAGGTAATCAAATCACCTCACAGTCGTCTTTTTGATAAACTAAACAGATCGAACTCTTTAATTCTCACTGTAAGGCCTTTATCTCCGGTCCTCAAATCATTTTTTGGCTCTTTTCTATACCCTCTAGAGAGTCTAGATTTTTCAACATCCTTTTAAAAATATGGACACCAGAACTTGACACAGTATTCCAGTATTGGTCTCACCAATCCCAAATACCGAGGTAAAATTATCTCCTACTACTCATTTCCTTTTAGACCTTATGTCTTTTCTTCACTTACACAGTTTTTCCTTAGAACAAATTTGCTATAACTGTTCATCTTTAGAAAATGTTTCCATTCATTCCCTACGCCCACAAATCTCTTTTTTTCCCCTGGACTCCTATGGCACTACTCCCAATGCATTAATTTAAGCATGTGCATAAGTCTTTGGAGAATAAGGGCCTTATTTAATTTCTGATTTGGCTTTGAAATCTGTACAGACCGATACTTATGCCTGCCTGGAGTCCAGCTGAAGTGATTAGAGTTCTGCATAAGTCTGTCCAAGTGGATCCAATTACATTTGGAGGATGGGGGAGGGTAGGTGGTCTTTGTCCTCACTCCCTTCCATTCCAATTCCCTGAGTCTTCTTGATTTAAAGAAACTTGAGCCTGGGTCCTGCTCTCCCTCCATCTCAGCGTGAGATGAGAACCTTGGCTCGGACCAACTGGATAAGGAATATAAAGTGATGGTTTTCATTCTTCATTATGTTTTTGCAGATTTAAGCTGTCAGTTTGCAACGGGGTCAGGATCTCAGTTGGGGTTTGTTTGAGTTCTCAGCAAATCACACACACAAAATCCTACATCACCATAAAAACAAAAAAAACCCCAAACCAAACCCCTCAGCTTTGAAAAAGACTCCACAGCCTGACAGTCTCCCTTCCCCAGGGGTTAGCTTTCCGTCTGTAGTGTTTGGTTGGTGTGTTTTTCTTACGGGATGAGGATTCATTGCTGGATGTGCTATTTTATTTCATGGCCTGTGTGCTCTTAAACCTGGCGCCAGGTGCCGGAGAGATTGGAACAAAGGCCACTCCCTTCAGCCTGACAGTTCTCCGGGGGACAGGGACTGTGTCCCCCAATTTGTCCCTACAGCACCGAGCACCGGCAATAGAGGGCATAATATTGATATCTGCCCAGTGAACGCAGCACCCCACTTTACAAAATCCGCGAGCTGCTTTGTCTCTGACCCTCCCGGACTGACTGACGCGACGCTGAGCCCACAGGTCTCCATGCAAACGCGCCCGTCTTCCTGCCCCTCGGGAGGCTGCGCCCCGGCTCCCCGCTGCTGAGCACCCAGCTGGGCCGCACGCGCGCGGCGGCCCGGGGCTGAACAGGTGGGTGCCGCGCGCGGGGCGCGGGGCGCGGGCTCGGGCGGCTCCTTTAAGGGCGGGTTTCCTGCGGCGGCCGGAGAGTCACCGCGGATCGCTGGGGGGAGCCGCGTCACGTGAGCTCAGTCTTGTGACTGGCCCGAGCGCTGGGAGCCGCCGCGGCAGCGGGCACGTTGCTGCTGTCTGCGGGCGCCTGGGCTCCGTTCCCCCCGCGGATGCGCTGGGTGCGGGGGCGGCTGGCTTGGCGGAGAGCCCCTCTCTAGCGGCGCGCTCCCCCCCTCCGGCCGGGGGGCGGCACAGGGAAAGTTGGGCGCCGCTTCCTCTCCCCGCGGGGTCTCTGCGCTGCTCCCACCCCGGGGGCCCCTGGCCGCGTCCCAGCATGGATAACAAGCCTCTTCTGCAGGAGCGGCCCCCCGCCTACACCCCGGCCTCGCAGGGGGGCGACTACGGACAGAGCAACTATGGGGCCATCCCCCCTCCTCAGCCGGGCTTCCAGCCTCCTCCGCCCTACCCCTACCCCAGCGCTGCCGCTGCTGCTGCCCCTGCAGGTGGGTCGCTGGCCGGGCCGGGGGGCGAGGCCCGGAGCCGGGCGTTTGTGCAAAGGGCCCTGCTTTAAGTTTTAAGCGGCGTGCCCCTGGCTCTGGTCCGGGCGGGGTGGGGATGTGAGACGCAAAACAAACTTTGCAGAACTCTGCGAGGTGCAGTGTACAAGCCCCGCCGTGGGCTCGGTGTGTAGCTCTAATCCGGCGGGGTGTGTGTGGGTGTGTAGGGGGGTCTTTCTGGCGGCTGTTGCACTGTGTGAGTGAAAAACTAGCGTGGAAAAGGGAAATGTGTTACTAAAGCCTTGCGAGCAAATAAATCCCCCCTCTTCCCTTCCTCCCACCGCCAATGAAATCAATCATTATAAGCCCGGGAATTGCTGTGCTCCAGAAGCCAAGGCAACTCTCTAGAAGGCGTTCTCTCGTTTGCTGGACTTGCAAGTCGAACAAACTCTTCTGTTAAAGTCGAGTTAAATATCCTACATGGCCATGCCAATAGAAGGGCTGTGACGATCTGGTTGCTAGAGACACTAGATCGCTTGGAAAAAGTTTTGTGGCCTGTCAAACCAAAACCTAGCTGCTGGTGTATGAAGCCATGGTATTGGGCTGTAGCAGGAGAAATTCACAGTCGCTTTGCTAAACAGTTGTGTGCCACTTCCCTGTAAAAACCGTCTGTCACTTTGCCCTCAGTGGCTTGGTTAATACTCAAGCTGGAGTAGAAGACAAGTTGGTCAGGAGTGCCAGATGTTCGAAAAGCTCCTCCCTTTCTTCCCACTTAAGACTGCAATGTGTGTCCTTTTTCTCTACCTAGCTGTATTTGTGCTCTGCTGTCACTAACTACTGAGATACTGTACTGCCATTATTTTTTGAAGGGGGATGGAATTATCAGGACTTCATACAAAGATGCACACATTAGCACTTGGTGTTTGACTTCCTCTTCCCAAAGCTACAATTTACCATGCACACATTCCTCCTGTTCCTCTGATTAAATGTGGTGTTTTCTAATGTAAATTCACTGTTAGCTGCTGAAATCTCTCTGGAACTGAGTGTAACCCTTTCTGTTGACTATGAAATTAGTATGACTTGGATCTTTTTAAAGAAACAAAACTAGACTATTGGCAATTTCTCAATGGAAATTCCTCTCCTCCTCCCCCCCCCCCAACATTTGAAGAAAAACTAGTGCATCAAGTAGTACTTAACCCCAGATCCTGTAAAGACTCAGGCATATACCATATTTCATGCATTGTGAGTAGTCCCAAGTGACTTCAGTGGGACTATTCACAGTGCATAAAGTTAAGCATGTGCCTTTAGGCTTGGGACCATAGATATTTGATTACCATTTACTCAGTAAGTCCAAGCACACTTGCCCAAGAATTATTTTTGACTTTTTCTTTACTAGTACACTTAATGGGTTTCCTGTGATTCCTTAAATTAAATATGATTCTGCCCTTATTCATTAAGAAACTCCCCCAAAACATCACAACTTGGATGATGTAAGGAGCCTCATCTTCTGATGTCATAATAGCCCAGTTTCTCTATTTGGCAGGATATGTCATTGCGTAGTCTCTTGCTAAACAACAAGCTTGGAGTTGTTGTAGTTGCATTTCTGAGGCTTATGTAGTAATGATTTGCAAAATAGTTTGCTTTCTAAATACAGTTGTTAGAACACGCACAAGCTTGCTGGCCAGGTTGGGACTTCCAAGCAATTTCATTTCTCAGTTTTCAAGATGTCTCATCCATTTCTTTACCTCTACCTCTTTCTCTCCACTCCTGCTATTGTATATTAGTCACAGTTTAACTAATGTGGAAGTTTTCAGGCTAGCAGCCAGAGAAACAGTGCATCCTGTCTCAACCAGTTTGGATGCCTAAAACTGAAAATTGTGACCTTTGTTCAGTTAAACTGTTTTTTCATCCTCTTCTCCAGTAACATTAAAACACAATCTTTGAAGCTAATTATTAGCCTTATGTGCATTTTAGACTGTGAAATTGTATTAGATATTCAGGCCTATGAAACAATTTTGCAAGGATATGTTAATTAGCAGGGCTGGCTCCAGCTTTTTTGCCACCCCAAGCAGCGAAGGGGAAAAAAAAAATACAACAACAACCGAGAGCGGCGGCACTTCGGCGGCTGCTCTACTGCGCCGCTTCATCCTTCGGCGGCAATTTGGCGGCCGGTCCTTCCCTCCGAGAGGGACTGAGGGACTTGCCGCCAAAGACCCGGATGTGCCGCCCCCTTCCATGGGCCGCCCCAAGCACCAGCTTGCTGTGCTGGTGCCTGGAGCCAGCCCTGCTAATTAGCATATCCCCTTCAGAAGGATTTGTTCCAACTCTACCTCTGATTTAGGTTCTTGTATGTGTCCTCCCAAGTCCTGAGGAATACACCTTCGGGGCCCACAGTCTTGTCACATACAATGAATTTTTTTTAAGAGTCTTATTCAGATTACAGTTCTGTTGCTTTGTTTATGTTAAGCAGATTTTGGGCCATATCTAGAAACTTCTGCCTACGTAGCTATGTTGGGTGGGAGGGGAGAGAAGAGATGCTGTGCTGGTATAAACCCTTAGTGTATACATGGTAAAACCAGCAAAATTGTGCTTTTGCTTATATTCACCTCTACGCCGATATAACGCGACCCGATATAACATGAATTCGGATATAACACGGTAAAGCAGCGCTCGTGGGGGGGGCTGCGCGCTCCGGCAGATCAAAGCAAGTTCAGTATAATGCGGTTTCACCGATAACGCAGTAAGATTTTTTTTTTTTTTTTTTTTTTTTCCCTGAGGACTGCTTTATATCGAGGTAGAGGTGTAGTTTGTTTTGTTGGGGGGGGGGGGGCGTTAGTGGCTGGAATAAGTTAGAAAGCACAGTTTTGCTGGTATAAGAGATGTACACACCCAAGAGCTCATTGCTGGTATAGTATACCTATATAACTATAATGGCAAAGTGCTTCTACTGTAGAATTGATCCTATGATATCAAGTGTCTTTCTGTTGTGGAAAATGAAATCTACCTTTCCAAGTTACCATTGTCTAAGGAATCAGTGTCCTTCATCTGTTTTAAAAACAAACAAACAAAAAACCCGCTTTATGACCAGAGGTTCACTTGCATTTCTCTTTGTTCTAGGATATGCTGCACCACCACCGCAACATAACTATCCCAACATGTATACCATCATTCAACAGCCAGCTACCACCACCTCCGTTGTAGTGGTTGGAGGTTGCCCTGCCTGCAGGTACAGTTCTCTCCAGTTGTTTTTCAACTTTTAAAATAAATTACAGATCTCTGGCCTTGAAACCACAGACATCTTGGTTTTAAATATCAAAATGAAATTAGTTGAATATTTTTATATATAAAGTAATGGTGGGATGCGCTCACTCATTCCATTCAACCATAACCAAACACAGAAAGTTTCATTCCAGTGTTATGACCCTAGTCCCTTTTGTCACGTACCATTGCCATAGAAAGGACTCCTACCTACACAATACCCACATTTGGGAGCCTAGTCAGCTCTGTTGATTTTTCCTTCTCTAGGTTGATGAAGAAAACCTGGGATTTTTCCTTCCCTTGTACTTACTTAAACTATGGCTGAAGTAGTGGGCAGTGCTCTCTTGGCAGGGGTGGTTTCTTGTTTGTATTGGTACAATATTGATGATTCTAGGAGTGTGGAAGTCTGCTTGCTGCGGAAGAGTTGGCAGATAACAGCAAGGTGTTATCCCAAGATAGAACATGGGAGTCAGAAAAGATTAATTGCAAGTTCCTCCACTAATTAATAAGACAAAACTCTTTTTTTTTTTTTTTTTTTTAAATCATTATTAAACCACTGTTACTCACTGAAGAGAAGTTAGAATGCTCTAAAGAAAAGGATAGAGAATACTGGACATATGCCACCATATAAATTAATTATGCTTCCTCTCCTGGACTACTGCGTTCAATTCTGGTCAGCCCAGCTCCAAAAGAATATATGAGAGAGAGCATATTCACAAGAGGTGATGAGATCAGATCATTTCTGAGGTTAATCCTGGGCTTTCTTTATGATCCGTCTTAACACTTGCAACTGTGGGGTGCTGAGCTCCTTCAACTTCCACTGAAGTGCGTGAGAGTTGTGCTTACAGGATCTTGCCCAGGAGCAGGATCTTGCAGTATTGAGCCATTATTCAGAGATCTGTGCTTAGGAGACGGACCCACCAGAATAGCACAAGTGGTATCAAGCACAGTTGTGCTAGAGTAATGTTCTAATGAGTTTCAACACAGTAATAAGATGATATGAATGAAGCATCCTATGGCCTTTGTGGAATGGAATTGTACTGTGAGGAATCAGAGCCTGCCTTCTAAGTCTGACCTCTTCCTAGAAAGGTGGGTCCAAAAGATGGAGGCTCTTAAAATGCTGTGTAAGGGCTGATGCTGTTGAACTACATCAGTTTATGCTGAAACTGTAGCAGCTGGATAAATTCAGGCGAGATATTAGATGCACATTGTTAACAGTGAAGGTAACTAACCATTGGACTGCTTAGTTGGGGACGTGGTGGATTCTCCATCACTTGAAGCTGTTAAATCAAGATGGGAGGTCTTTCTAAAAAATGTTCTAACTTAGCCAGAAAATAGAGCTTGATAGAGGAATTACTAAGTGACATTCTATGTCCTTTTCTATATAGGAAGTCAGACAAGAATGATCATAATGGTCTCCTCTTGCCTTAAAACCTCTGAATCTGAAAGGGAATTTAACTTGAAAATAGTGACTCTTCTGCACTAGACTAAACATCAGTGGCCTCTTACAGATTTTTATGTAATTCTTGTTTCTCTTTCTGTTAGTAACTCCCTCAGCATGGTATGGAGGATTCCTTGGAAGCTTCAGATCTGAAAATGTAACCTTTAGTGCAAAATCCCTTTCTAGGCAGTGAAACTTACTTGAACACCATCCTTGTGCTGAGCGTTGCTCAGGCTTTTGGAAGTGTTCACTGTTCGGTCCAGACATGTGTAGTATGCTGGGTGGTGGTGCAGATTTGATAAGATGAAGACTGAGCCTTGCAGAAATCAGTGTTAAGTCTTTGCTTAAATAGAGTCCCTCTTCATCAGAGAGGCATGTAGGCACTTTAGGACACATCTGATGCTCTGCATGCTTCTTTTCCACTGTCTGATTATTCTCTACAGAGGATAGGAGCAAGAAATTTTAGCTTAGTCTCCTCTGAGGTAGGATCCTGAGAGTCCCTTTCCCTCTAGATTAAAATCTACTGCTTCTGCCTTAATTCCTCAGGCTCTGTTTCAGCCTACAAAAAATGACTAGGTTGGGAGGGAGAATATATTTACTCCAAGATACAATGATTACTCTACAGGGCCCTTTTTAGCTTCTGTAAGATGCATGCTCAGTTGTAGGAAGTGAACCCTTGGGACCAGTAGCTGTATCCACAGATAGGCTGATGCCAAATCAGCACCTTCCTCGCCTTTTTTAATGAAGTGCTTGAACTGCTATAGTGTACCTGGTATCAGAAGTGGTAAAAACTGTGTAAATGTCTGAATGGGCAATAGAATACAAAAACTTGAATACTCCTACTTTGACTAGCTGTGGGATTGATAGTCTTGTATTGGGATCTCTCTTCAGAAAAGAGAACTGGGGTTGTGTGCAGGGAGAAGGAATGGAAGCTCAATCCATTCTGGGAAGCATGGGGTATCAAGGAACTCCCACCCATGAGACATAAAGGTTGCTGTCTTGTCTGAATCATCTGTGCCTCTAGCTGACTTGGAAGAAGAGCTTTTAATCCTTGACTTTTCAAGGACTGTGCAGCAATGTTATTTCTAGGCCTGAAAAATTTATTTGCAGAGATGTTGTCTAAGCCAGTTCTCAACTTTTCCAGACTACTATACCCCTTCCAGGAGGCTGATTTGTCTTGCGTACCCCAAATTTCACCTCACTTAAACTTCTAGCTTACAAAACAAGACCTAAAAATACAGAAGTGTCACAGCACGCTTGCTTTGTCATTTTTACCATATAATTATAAAATTGTGACGCCCCCCCCAGGTTGAGAAACACTGATATAGCATATAGAGCAGTATAAACAAGTCATTGTCTGTATGAAATTTTAGTTTGTACGGACTTTACTAGTGCTTTTTATGTAGCCTGTTTGTAAAACTAGGCAAATACCTAGATGAGTTGACATACCCCCTGGAAGACCTTGTGTACCCCAGGGGTATGCATACCCCTTTTTGAGAACCACTGGTCTAAGATGATATGTCTTGGTCTTTCCTTGGTCCTTGAAAACGTTTGTCCCAGTTGCATCTTTTCAGTATCCTACAGATGGCATAAATCAACAACAACCAAGTACTGTAGCATATGATGGATTGGAGAAAGAACCACAAGATCATGATGCTAAAATGAACATTGCTGTAATACCCTTGGCTGTATTGTTTGACTCAGAATTAGTCAGACTCTAGACAGGAGAAACTGCCACTGATTTTGTTACATATAGTACTTTTAGATTTATTTCCCCCTGCAATAGCTGAGAATCTGAGTGTAAAACTGGTGTTAGAGGAGTGTGAATGTGCTCTGATTAATCCAGTAATCTAGTTAGGATGTGGCTTTGGATCTTCCACACACTTTTGATAGTGACTTTGTTAGGAAATCTCATAGTGGGCACATGAATCTTTGTGGGGTTTCATAGATACTGAACTGTGTATTGTGATACACGCAGAGTCAGTGTAACAAGTGTACTAGCACTACAAATTGGGTTATTGAGGCTCTAGAGACTAGCTTTAAATACCCTCATTTTGCAAATTTAAGACCCACATTTGTGCATTTTAGCTGATTGTAACTTGTCTGAATGGGAGGGGATGTTGTATCCAATGTGTGTATACATATATTACACTGTATAAGATGTGGGTAACTAATATAAAATGGTTTAAGGCAATTTTTTAAAATAAACCATAAGTTGTATATATTATACAATATTTTTTTACACACACACTCTCTCTCTCTTACTTACTTTATGGTGGTTTTAAAAAAAAAAAAAAAATCCAAACCCCACAAAGCCAGCTTTCCTTTCATGACACCTTAAGTCATGTTGCCAGGAAGGTCCTGCCATGTTAAGAGGTAGACAAAATAATTAATGTTTGCAGATTTCCCCCACAGCTGCAAGCAAGACAACATAATTTATGGTGAGGGTTCTCACCATCATGAGATGAATTAGCACCTTCAGGTACAGCTGTGGGATGTAAATTTTTCATCGCGGTGTGGGTGTATATGTGTAAATGCTGCTTATCCAAACAAACAAGAGTTGCCCCTACCCAGGATACTTGCACTGTCAGAGGCCAGACTTCTTCAGCGAGATCAGATACATACAGTATTTGCTCTGGAACTACTCCGTACGAAGCCAGTCAGGACTCTGGGGTAGCATGCCTCCTCTCTGTGAGCATACTGTCTCCAGGGCAAGAAGCTTACATAACTTTGGCCTTCCTGGGGCTGACCTCGGAGCATTCAGCATCCCCTCTTTACATCATGCGCTTCCCACAGCGAGTCCGCACTGGTGGGGCTCCTGGGGAAGCCAGAGGGCCCTGCACCCCAACTCCACAGTCAGACGTGACTTTCAGCCAGCGTAAAACAGAAGGTTTATTTGTAGACAGGACCACAGCATAGAACCGAGCTTGTCAGCCAGGTCCATCTTGGGAATCCTGGGCCAGACACCTTGGATTCCCCCCCTTCTTCCAGACCCTCAAGCAGACTGCCAGCCTCCAGCCACCCAACCTCTGACACCTCCCTGTTGCCCCTCCTCCTTCTCTTTGTCTTGCTTCCCGGGCCAAAGATGTCACCTGGTCACACTGCCCCCTTCTGGGTCTCAGGTTACATAGCTGCAAATAGCTGGGCAGTCTCACCTGTCCCAAGGGCCTCAGCAAAATCACACACCCAATTCCCCCCACCTAAGTATTGGTGCAGTACACAGGGAAACTAAGGTACACACAGTATTAGTATAGGACAGTAAGACTCGCATGCAATGTAGCAAGACAGATAAAACCCCCACTTCGTCACAATGCTGCTTAGCCAAACAAACAAAAGTTGCCCCTACCCAGAACACTTGCACTGTCAGAGGTCAGACTACTTCAGCGAGATCAGATACATACAGTACTTGTCTGCCATCTGGATATATTTTGAGATAGTATTTCTACTTATTGCCACAAGTCTTACTATCCTGAGTGATTATCATGGCATGGTAAGGTTAGCTGCAGGAAGGAAGGACTGTAGGCTGAAATTGTGGAACACGTGTATCTAAAACTAGGCACCTCTCAATAAAAATGCCCAGATCTTAGAGGTGATTAATATGAGCAGTGCACCCAACTGGCCATAATGTGGGTGTAGTCTTTTTTTTTTTTTTTTTTTAAAGTGTAAATCTGAAATACTTCCACCTTGTGATGGGGGTATAGATACTATTCCCAAACAGTGAGATAACTCTTGTTTCACCGCTTGCCTTGGCATGGTAAGTCATTCCTTAATCAGGTCTTCAGCAGGATCCAGTGCTTGTGAAGCAATGTAGAACCAGCAGCTGCTCAGCAGTGACACTGCAGTGCTTATACACACGTTTCCTAATGCGCATGATGGTAGTGCCTAGAGACCACCTTCCCATTGTGCTAGGCACTGTGTAGGCATAACTGTCCCTCCCCACCACAACCCCAATATCTAGAACTTTCATGAATACTGAGCAGAGTGTGTCATTCTTGGGAATCTGTTGTCAGTTAAATTACTTACTGCTTGCAAATGAAATGTTCAAGGGATACTGTCCATCTAGTCTTGCCTTTAAACCATTTTATATCTCCAAAAACAGCTTGAACCATTAAAGCTGCAAACTTTACAAATCTAGCTTCTTGCCATGCAGTTGCTCATTTGCCCTAACAAAGAAATGCCTGTCTACATTGCTCCTTGGACAGTGTGCTTCCCAGCATGGGTAGGCAGACAAGCAGTAGCTCTGTTTGAACTAGCGCACAAAAAATAGCAGTGTGGCAGTGGCAGCTTGGGCTAGCTTCCAGATCACAAACCCACCCGATCCCCTGGGTGTATGCTCAAGCAGCTAGCCTGGGCTGCCACCCCTGCTCCTGCAATCACACTGCAATTTTTAGCACACTACCTCTGCTTGAGCTAGTGTCTCTGTCTACTTGCAGGTGGAGGTACCTTCCCAGCTGCAGTATAGACATACCCTTAAACACTCTTCAGTTTCTCTACTTTCTTGGTGATGCAGTGTTTGGGTGGGACAAACTGCAAGGGGATATTTATTTCTTTTTAAAACAAATTTTAAGAAAACTAATGCAAGTGATTTTTTTTGGCCTAGTGTTTGCAAATGCTTGATTTTTAAAAATCTGGGCCAGTAGGGGATTCCCTTGATGGCTTAGAGCTGGTGTTACCAGCTGTAAACTGTCACCTTGTACTCCTGGGTACAGTGAAAGGTGTGCGGCTAGAGTACTACTGTGCTGTGGTAATCACTGGCCAGTGAAATGGCCACTTGGGAGCTGTTGCAATTGGGCAAAAATTTGTGCAGCTTTGAGGACTGTTTTAGGATTGGGTGATGGGGTAAAGTGGTATTAAAACCATATTAATCCTCTTCTCTGCCCCCCGACTCCTTGGCCTGTCTAGACTTGGCTGGACTGAAGGCTATTGTCCCTTAGGTTTTGGCTTACATTTGTTGCCCCTTTCACCCAAGTGCCTCCTTCCTGAGAGAGTGAATACCAAAATTGTACAAAATGGCATCTGATTGTGAATAAACTCAAGATTCCAGGCTCTTCTGCATGTTAACATCAGAAAGGACCCACTTTTATGGCAAATCTAAGGAAACTATATGAATGAAGATTGTAAATGGGGGGCCCCCTTTTCCCCAGCAAAAATGTATTCATTTAGATTTAACACAGACATGCAAAAAAGTGAAAATAGTTATTAAGTAGAAAAATGTGAGAAGATTTATGCTCCTATTTTCCTATGAGTCCTTTGCTCCATTTTGTGGCAAACGTGAATTTCACGAATGTGGTGATTATGTTGACACTGGCAATAATCAACATGTTGTTGCACCTTTGTAGGAAGTGAAGTCCCTTTGGAATTCTAAGATTGATGCTATAACCAGGAACCCAGTAGGAATAGGAGCTGGTGACAGAGGTTGCTGCAAAAACAAGACCCAAATGTGACTGAAAACTAAGTAAAAACAACAAGGAGTCTGCTGGCACCTTAGACTAACAGATTTATTTGGGCATAAGCTTTCCTGGGTAAAAACCTCACTTCTTCAGATGCATAGAGTGAAAGTTACAAATGCAGGCATTATATACTGACCCCCTGATACTTGAAAACTAAGTAGCTCACTATACCGTATTGCACAGCATGCAGTGAAAATGTGCTGTGTTGTGTACACAAATTGCAGAGATAGAATTCATTCCTGTTAAGGGTTAGTAGTGGTGCTCTGCTGTAGTTTAGTGGCTGGAGAGGTTAGGACAAGGAACGCACTAAAGTGTTATGTAAGCGCAAGTAAAAAACACAACAAAAATAAACACCTTGATATGGCAAATCTAGCAGTTGCCACAAATGTGTCATTTGGAGTTGTTGGTCATGACAAAGTTGTCCACCTGGATATTTAAAGTTTTTCTCAATCCTGTAAGAAAACTGCACTTGACTCATGCCACTGGTAGAATCAAGCCTTCTTTCTGAGTGTAGAAAAGAATACAAAGGGGATGGTAATGCTCAGCAGGTTCACAAAAGACAGCTGGGCACAGATATTTCAGAATTTCCTGCTAGGATATTCATCCTCCTGGGACTGACTAGTTTGAGAGAGATAAATTTAAACAATTAGATCGCTTGCTAATAAAAAAGATTTTCAGACATCTGTCTTGTTAATTGCATGAGCGCATCACTTAATAGGCTGTTATAAAAATGCTTCAGTAAGTTAGGTCCCAGCCTGTAGTGTGGATGAATTCTTCCTCTGTTCAGCCTGAGCTGATGGAGAAGTTGCTGCAATAATACATTATTTGTCCAGGTGTCTAATTGGTACAGTGTGCACAGGATTTACCAGTGTGGTAATGGGAGCTTGTGGTAAGAAAGAAAAGGGCTTTTCACCCACTGGACACTCGTGTAAATCTGGCTCAGGACAAAAGTGACCAAAGATCATCCAAGTTTGATGGCTGTACACAGGCTATGCAAAACGAATAGCTAAATCTCAGGCCTGTTCCTACCAGGCAGGTGTCCACCTTGCAAAGATTGTCCTGTTTAATTGGCCCACTTATTGGCAGTCTATGTGATGAGGACAAGGAGTTAAACAGGCCACCTCTATAATGACAGTCCCCATCCCTATCTAGAAGGGGGCTCAGCTGTGTCGTGGTTGTGATAACTTTGTTTTCAGTACTCAAGATATTCCCTAAAGCCTGGGGAAGCTAGGGTAGCATTCATTATCTGTTACAAACTCAGATGTTTTGACTGGTAAAATATTCAGCCTAAAAGTGCCAACTGTGTGTTAAATTGTAGTAACTTTTGTGTACTCTTTGATCGCTGCAGCTCTGGCTCCTACAATGTATTTAAGATGTTAAATGTTAGCTTGAAAGAAAAGTCTCAGAATATTATCAAAAGGTTAATCATTCTCCTCAACAAGCCTTTGAACCTAAATTACTTCTCGGAACTGAATGAGCAGCTGTAGTGTAGCTTAAATGTGAGTCTCTGCTATAGTATAAATAAACCTCCCCTTTTTATTTTTAGACCCTAGGAGTCGTGTCATTTTTAAACCACATTAAAGCTGCTTATGCTGTAGGACAAAAATTACTTTCGGTTGGATTAATAAATCTTCACATTGAGTACAGTAACTCCCTGTAATTTTATTATCTAAGATGAAGAGTAATTTACATAAGGAACAGACTAAAATATTGGTGGTCTGTGACTCCTTTTAAAAGTAGCTTCCCCTTCTAAATGTAGTAACAGGCTAAGAAAAGACACTGTTTTGCCTAGGCATGTTCCATATATGATTAGGAGATTACATGAACTAATGAATGCCACATCAAGTGTCCATGTAGTCAGGATATCACTACAGATAAGTTTCTGTAGTGGAAATTGATCCTGAAATAAGCATGTTATGAGGAAGCCCCCCCCCCCCCCACTCCAGCATGGTACACTCCAGTATTTTCCCCATGTGGTGAAGTGCCACTTGCAACTGGTTTAATTTATAATCCATGTTTCTCCTTTGTCCCTGGCACTTATGTCTTGCTCTCTCACTGACTGGTTTGTCCCTGTGTCTGATGTCTGGCATGGATCGATGAACATTTCATTACTGGTAAAAGGTTGCGCTGGGCATTTTGCACTGACAAAAAATGTTCTCCAAATAACTTTCATGTAGGGGAGAAGGGAGCTTAAAACAACTTCTACTTACTGCATCAAGGACATCCGCTTGGTAGCAGAATTAGACCATAGGCGCTGATTCTTAAGAAGGTTAATTGTAATAGCTTAGACTGCAGCCATCAACTCTCAGTTTGTAGCTGTTTGGGGCTGACCAGAAATACCCTGATTGGTCCTGCTTATGTATTGGTTTAATCGTAGTGTCTGTTTTTTAAGGCTAGCTCAGAATTAGGCTGCTTATTCCCTTATAAATAAAGGTAATGGCCCATGGGTCACAGAGGAGGTGCGTGAGTGAGGGGGAGAGAGGGAGAATAAATTTATAATTAGCAAAGTGTAGGGATCAAGGAAACTATGAGGTTTCATGTAATGAAACAGGAAATGCATATATACAGGATGGGGACAGTGACTGTATGTGAATGCAAAAGATGGCATTAGTGGCATGCTAAGAATGCAGAGTCAGGAAATGCAAGAACCTTAAACATAGTGTGTATTAGATGCTTAAATTATGTTGTATAAATTTGAAAAAGTCATTTTATTTGACTCCTATAATGAAGCTTGACATTTTGTTCTCCAGAGGATGCGTGCTTGTCCCCCTAAAATTGAAGCACCCTAATTCAACAGTCTCTCTAGAAAATATAGGGTTATATCATCATATTGCCATAAAGTTAGTGTGAGTGTGTGGGGGGGAAAAAAAGTTGCAGTTAACCGGGGGGTGGGGTGGGTGGGAGAGAAATAGTGAACAGTAGTCTGACTTCCAGAAGTCCTGAGTCGGCTGCTGTTGATTTTAGGGTTGAGGAGTGCTTAATACTTCTATAAATCTGGTCAGATCCATGTGTAAGTACACATGTCTCAAACTTCAAGCCTAGGTGCTTGAAGTTTATGGCCCTCTATTTCTGTGTTCCCTCTTTCCCCTTCCTTGTAACCAAGCTTTGTCCAAATAGCTATGGGATGCCTGTCTTAATATTTGACACATTAGCTGACTTTCCTCCCAAAAGATGTTCCTTCCAGCCTTGTGTATGTGACAATTACGACACTCTTTACTGGTTGTAATTAAGGAACTGGCACAGAATCGGATTACAGTGGGAGTCAAAGGGGACTGGACCCCCCCCCAATCTTGGACGAAAGCACAAGGTCCAAATGGTTCTTTAGAGTGACTTCTTAGAGATGTCTGGTGTCCACCTGGAATGCACTCTTGGTGCAGATTTGCATCAGATGATTCTTTTGTCCAGCAGCGTCTGTTGGGGTTGTGCCTGTGTCCTAAGTATCTTCATATCCTCCCTCTTCTTCCTGCCCCCTGATGGAAGGAAGGGTGGCGAACAGGGTGCTGGAGCACCCACAGGGAAAAATTGGTGGGTGCTTAGCACCCACCGGTAGCTCCCTTGCCACCCTCCCCTCCCCCCCCCCGCCCCAGCTTGCCTCCGTCTCCTCCCCTGGGCGCACCGCGTGCCTGCTTTTTCCCCCGGCTCCCAGTGCCTGCGCCACGAAACAGCTGAAACGTGGTGCGCTTGGGGAAGAGGCGGGGCAGGGGCGGGGATTTGGGGAAGGGGTCCAATAGGGGCAGGGAGGGGGTGGAGTTGGGGCGGGAACTTTGGGGAACGGGTTGGAATGGGGGCAGGGTGGGGAAAGGGTGGAGTGGGGGCGGGGGTGGGAGGGTGCGAGCACCCCCCGGCACTGGGGAAAGTTGGGCGCCTATGCCTCAGTTCGTCTGGGATTCTGTATTGGCAAAGGAGTCTGACTCGGTAGTAGTGAGGAAGAAGGCTGGGTAGTGGAATCCATGTGGATGACCTTATCTTGAAGAGCCACACTAGCTCTAAGGGAACAGCTCAACTGTTCTTCTTCCAATGATTGTCCACGTGGATTCCGCTCTTGCTGATTTAACAAGCAGATGTCTGTTTGCTTGGAGGTAGATAGTAGGAGTTCTGATTTACACAATGACTGCAGGACAGCCTTACCAAAATGGCCATCTGCTCTAGAAGCCTCTATCGAAGAACAATGTCTTGTAAGTGTGTGGACTGAGCTCCACAAGCTGTCCTACTAATTTCAGAAATCGGGATATTCTCAAACAGACAACAGAGGCTGCCTGAGCTCTGATGAATGAGCTTTAACATGGCTAGGTGGCTCTAACTTGGCTAGCTCATAACATGTTCTTTTGATGATAGCTGAGAGCATATTGCCTGACCTTTAACCCTATCAGCAAAGACCACAAACAGAGGCTCTAGGTGTGCTCCTGAATGATTGTCCTGTTGATGATGTAGTAAGGGCACTGTCATATTACCTTAACTGTATGAAGTTTAGCTTCCCCTGGAGTTGAGTGAGGCTTGGGGAAGAAAACTGGGAGATGGAAAATATTGGTTCATATGGAACTCGGAAACAACTTGGGGCAATAACTTGGATCAGGCCTGACCGTGACCCACTCCTTATGAAACACCGTATAAGGGGAGCTCTCTACCTCTTCCCTCTCCCTGCCCCCCGAGGGTCTGAATCTTTAACCTTCCAGCTGCTGTAATGGCTACTAAAAAGGCAGCCTTCATTAATGGGTGGGATAGGGAACAAGTTGCTAAGGGCTCAAAGGGACCTTCAGCCCTGTTAACGCTGTACTGAGGTTCCAAAACTGGAAAGGGGGTGGGGAAGAGAGAGACATGAATGAGTCCCTTAAAGAATTTAGCCACAGTAGGGTGAAAAAATAGTGTGGCCTGGGATAGGTGAGTAATGTGCAGATATTGCTGCTAGATACTCCATGGAACTAATAAAGCCTAGATTGTTTCATAGTCCAGTATTACTGCAATTGGTGTTAAGAGCGACAGATGGTGCTGAGATGTCCAAATAGAAAACTGTTTTCTTTCAGCTTTGTAAGTCAGTCTAGTCGAGGCTTTCCTGCTTTAGAGCAGAATGTTCTGAACTTCAGCTGAACAGCTTCTTTTGGTAGACGGCAGCCAGCCAGCATCCAGGCTGTCAGATGCAACGATGCTGAGGCTGGGTCTAGGATCTGACTGTTCTTTGAGATTGTTGGGCAGAGTAGGTAAAGTGATCGGGGGCTGTGTTGAGAGTTTAGCAGCCAGGGATTGCCAAGGAGTCAGAGCTTGGAAGCCCACGCTTGCTGGAGGCCTTCGTTCACTGGGACAGGAGGGAGGATTGAGCCTTAGTTATGTCTTTTTCTTCTTAGCACCCAAGCAAGCTTTCATGCAGTGCTTCTGAGTCTGCTTGGAAAGAGGGGTTGACGGAGCAATGGTCAGGGATTTGCCCTTCCCCTGAACAAAAAAGCACACAGCATGTCCATTGAGGGGCATGTTTTAAATCTAGCTTCTGCTACTCTGGGGTAAGGGCTGGGGCAGGATTCTAAACCTACTAACGAACTATGGAAAATTATAAAAAAAAAAATTAAAACCCAACCGGAAAATTAAATTGCTGACACTTAAAGGCTGCAGCAGCACAGCTATAGTGCATTAGTGAAGCCACTACCTATGCTGACAGGAGGATTTCTGTTGGCATAGGTACTCCACCTCCACGAGAGGCAGTAGCTATGTTGAGGGGAGAAGCTCTCTTGTCGACTTAGTGCTGCCTACACGGGGGCGGGGGGTGAGGTCGGTATAACTACGTTGTGGATATTTTTCACACCCCTGAGTGACTTAGCTATACAGATGTAAGTTTGCAGTGCAGACCTGGCCTGTAGTTGTAGAGAAGCAGGCAGATGCTGCAATGGCTTGGTCTCATTGCTATGGGCAGTAAGAAGGAACTGAGGGATGGCTGCACCTGCACTGCACTTTGTGCCCTTGGTTTGGGGCAGCCAGGCACTGAGGGTGTAGGGGTAGCCCCACCAGATGCTGCAGGCTAAAAGATTGACATGGCACTTATGCACCAAGAGTGGAATCTGTGTGGGCTACCACTTGTGGGACCACCTTTCCTTCTCACACTGTTCCCAGGGAGGAATTGCACTTAAGGGCGTGATGCTAGGAATGCCCCAAATAATTACCTCTACTGTGGAAATTTTTTTACTGTGACTGAGTCAGTCAGCTCCTATGTCATGAGTGCTTTCCAGGTGCTGATGTTGAATAACTTAAATGTTCTTGACATTTTGCCACTTAGGCACACTATGCTGCGTAACACCTAAAATGCCCCCGGGTTGTAATGCAGTTTGTGGTGGTGACGTGAGGGGGAATTGCTTTTTCCTAAGCTACTCAAGAAACTAAACTTCAGTAGACACTGTAGGCAACAGCAACGGAAGAATTGCCTGTGGACTCTGCATATTTTTTTTTTTTTTTTTTTTAAGCTTTCCCCCCTTCCTCCCACCCCTTCCTTCATTCCATTAGTTTAACTTGTACCATAGGTGCTTGTGATTGCCCTTTTATCATTAGTGAAACCACACAGTTCAGCACCGGCTCCTTGCCTGTCAAAGAACGCTTTGACGCTACATCAAGGCCACTCCTTTTGGCCTTCTTTGTGCAGGGGAGTCCAAGAGGACACGCCTTGTTAAATCAAGTAAGTGCGGTTGCTACACCTAGGGTATAATTTCAACCTGTTTAGTGAAACTGACCAATTTACTGTTTCCTAAATCTGAAAGTTCAAGGCTCTCTGGGTGAGATTTTCATTAGTGATGTCACTTTTTTTTTTTTTTTTTTTTTTTTTTGTTAGATTCTCAGAGAAAACTCTCTATATTAAAGCCAGGCACTAGAACTGAAAATCCTCTTATTCTCATTCTCTCTGGTGCTGACATCAGTAGAAAACTAGCTATAGAAATAAAAGCACTAAACCAAAGCCAGACGATAAACCAAAAAAGCACATCCAGTGTTGGAGAAAGTGCAACTGTAATGTGCCCACCCCAGGGACGATGCATCTGGGCTGGGTGGAAAACCGCAGCAGAAAGGTCCCAGGCAGTTCTATGACAAGTTGATAATGGGGGTAAGAACAGGAAGCACATTCTGAGCATCTGGATTTTTCAAATAGGTCAGCAGCAGAAACCGTTGTTGTTACAGTCATAGGTTAATCCATACATCTGAGACTTATTCCTGTAATTTGTGAAGCCTGCACATGGGTCTCTAAGGCCTTGGCTACACTGGCAAGTTACAGCGCAATAAAGCATCTCCGGGCGCACTAGCTCACTTCCCGTCCACGCTGGCAAGGCACGTAGAGCGCTCTGACTCCACAGCTACAGCGCTGCTGGTACTCCACCTCGGCGAGTGGAATAACGTTTGCTGCGCCCCCGCTGGAGTGCCGCGGTGCCAGTGTGAACGAGGTGTTGCGTTACTGCACTGTGATCTGCCTCCTGAAACGTCCCATAATCCCCTTAAGTCAAGTGGCCACTCTTGTCAGTGTTGTGAAATCGGCTGCAGGAATGTGGAAATGCCCTTTCAAAGCTCCATTTTGGAGAAGCTGGCTCAGCTCCGAGAAAAGCAAACATTTACTGTTTGCTTTGAGTGAGTGAGAGGGAGGCGGGGGAGAGGGGGGTCTGAACTTACAAGACAGCATGCTGACACACTCTCAGCACCCCAAAAACCTACTCTCTCTCTCTCCCCACACATACACACAACACACTTCCTATCTCACTCCACCCTCCCCCCTCTCCCCCTTGGAAAAGCACGTTGCAGTCACTTGCATGCCGGGAGAGCTGCCCATAATGCACCGCTCCCAATGCCACTGCAAGTGCCGCAAATGTGGTCACACCAGTGTGCTTGAAGCTGTCTGTGTGGACAGACTGCAGCGCTTTCCCTACTGCACTCTCCGAAGGCGGCTTTAACTCACAGTGCTCTACATCTGCAAGTGTAGCCATGCCCTAAGATAATAGCCCGGTGTGCATTTGAGCTTTTTAATCAGCGTCTCCCAAGCTGAAGTGTTGGTGATGAAAGACCTGATCGATTGCACATGCAAAACTGAATCTTTTCTTCCTTGGTAATGCATCTCTTTGTTTCTCTCTGTGTGTGTGTCTCATGTCCCACAATGGTGGTAAAGCTGTATGCCAGCATTCACACCTCTTATTTTTTTTGTGGTCCGAACCCTAAGAGATCAAAGTCAATAGTCTTTGGCATGTGACTTGTAAGCCTCTTCTTTCTGTAGTGTGTGTGTTCTTCCACATCCTCTTCCTAGAGCAGATATGTGACCATTTCAGGGAGTGTGCAGGCAGTTACAGGAACCAGACATACCAAAAGCTTTACAGTAGCATGAAGCAATAGCTTATTTGAATGTGGCTGGCTTCATTGCTGACTGTACTAGCAGCATGGGCTACTTGCAGGATCATGTTGCTGTTGGGCTGAGGAGATTGCTGTGTGCTCCTGGATGCTCTCTTTCAGGGCCCAGCGAAAGACTATCTGATCTGTGTTATGTACTGGAGGGAGAAAGGACTTCTTTCTAGCTTGACTTTTTATTCAAGAAGTGACGTTTGAAATCTGCCTCTCTTCATTGTACACTTCCCTGGCTATTTCTGGCCTGGCTAGATAATACTAATTACGTTCCTTAGTAAAGTGCTCAGGGATGGATGGATGGATAAAAGTTCCAAACATCATTTGTCCCCATGTTAAAGAGAAACGGAAGCACAGCGCCTGTGTCCAAGGTCACACTGAGTGAGTAGCAGATCTGGAAATGGAAACCAGATTTCCTGGAGGCAGGGCAGCATTCGTGAGGCTGACTGCTACCAAAGAGCTCTAGTAGAGACTATTCCATAGTATGCTTCAGGGGCAACGGGAGGCTTTGGTGTCTGGCAGTATAGATCTGAATGTTACCAGCCATGAAGGGAAATGGATGTTTGTTTTTTTTTTTTTTTTTTTTTTGCATGGTGTGGCCTGGGCATCTTTGATTGCTTTCAGAGCTTCCGATTATATGATTGGGTCAAACTGTGACGAGGAGGACATCTTTATTAAACTCTGCTTTGTCTAGTGGGGATTCCATATTTCTTCTGTGAAGTAGGATGAGCTTTCACAGTGGGATGATGCACAGAGATTGGAGGTTGCACATAGGCAAGCTGAATTAAGTGGTTCCTAATGTGACTTGGTGTATTCTGTTTTCCTTCAGAGGTAATAAAGGCTTGTGAGAGCTCCTTCAGCCTGGCTGTCTATGTATGATTTGTGCTCTACTTTCCAGTCTTCATACTTAATCTCTGTGTCTGATCTATGGGGTGCATCTGGGAGTGGGTTAGCACGCCACTGGATTGCAAAGCTCTAGTGGTTGTAGTGTTTAGACTGTCTAGTGTGATGTGATGCAAGCTCACTTGGCCTCTGAGCTTTTGGGGATGGGGATCCTGGTTGGTCTAGTTTCCACATCGGAGCAATGAACTCTGAATTTCTGTTGTAAAAGTTGGTTGTCAGTCTGGGACAGGGGACAGATACTTGCCCTTCTCCCACTCCCAGCAGTCTAGGACCAGTATGAAGATGAATTGCATCTGTGTGAATGGGGCTGGAGCAGGGATGGGCAAATGTTTTTGCCAGAGGGCCACATCTGGGTATGGCAATTGTATGGCGGGCCATGAATGCTCATGAAATTGGGGGTTGGGGTGTGGGAGGAGGTGAGGGCTGTGGCTGGTGGTGCAGACTCTGGGGTGGGGCCAGAAACGACGAGTTGACAGTATGAGGGGGGGGACATGCTGCTGCTTCCGGGAGCTGCACGAAGCCACGTTACACGCAGAGCAAGCCCCCAACCCTGCTCCCCGGCTGGAGTGCCGGAGTAGGGCAAACCCCAGAACCTGCTCCCTGGCGGGAGCCCGAGGGCCAAGTTAAAACATCTGACGGGCCAGACGCGGGTTGTAATTTGCCCACCTCGGGCTGGAGACTACTTGGACTAACCCCATGGTTTGTGTAGTGGGTATGAGGGCTTGAGCCTGTAGTATTAATTAACCAAACAAGTGTTCAGTTTTCTAGGATGATAGTTAAAGTATTCTATTAAACCTAGAACTTAAAATTATGACTGGAAGCTGGAAGAGCCATTAGGTGGCTGTACAACATGGTGGATTAATGCTTCACCTTTGTGTGAAGATTCTGAATTGATTATCTCTCTCCTTTTTGCATTCTGAAGCTGGAGGAATATGCTAGTATGGTGTAGCTGACCTTCAGGCTTGAGGTGTGCTAGGATGGGCCAAAGGAAGACTAAGAATACCCAGTAACAACCCAATCCCTATTTTTCCCCTTTGGAATTTTGCTGCAGTTTGGAAAAGTGTAAATGTATTGGAAGGAAGCTTGGACACCAATTCCTCTTTGTGCCATTGGGAAATCTTCCCCTAAAGGAATTATGTACAATACAACTGTTACCTTAAGAAAAATGACTTCAGTACTGCTTTTAACTGTGATATCCTCTTGTCATTTGACTTTTCACCAGGCTGGAAGATCACATGTCTTAAAAAACAAATCTAGATTTGCCATTTGTGCATAAAACCAAAACAAATCTTGAAAAACATCCTTGTCAATCAGCTGACTACTTAAGAACTAAATACTGAAACCTCATGTGGTCATGTGCAACTTACTAAGAATATTTTCACAAGGACTGAATTGCAAGGACTGTAGGATACGAAGAGTGGCAAGGAAGAAAAAAATCAATAAAAATTGCAATAAAGTGCATGTGTCCCATGGCAGGATCAATTAAAAATAACTTTGATTTTAAAATTTGAAAAACATTTTAAATTAGAATTGCACATTGCTAAATTGGATGTTGAGTACTCATTTCTTTAGTTTGCTGTGAGGTGGGAGGGTCCCAGACTTCAGGCTGCAGTCCAGGCCAGAACATCTACACTGCAGTTAAACAGGCCTGAGCCCGAGTCAGTTGGCACAGGCCCGCTGTGGGTTTTTAATTGCAGTGTAGACATTCCTAAGGGCACATCTGCACAGTGACAGTCATGAAAGTTAAAGCAAATCACTTAAGCCTCCTTGATAATCCCACTTTTCAGTACCTAACAGGGGTTCAGGAGCCCAATTCTATGCCAGTATTTTTGCATATTTTATCCTGTGTGTATTTGGAAAAAAGTTCACAATAACTAATATTGAATGTTTAACTTTTCATTAACACTGAAGCAACTTGCCTTTGACAAAAGTATGATTTGTACCTGATGCTCTAAATATACATGTTTAACTAAGCAGGTAAATAGTCCAATTTGAAATCAATGGAACTATCCCTGTGAGTAAAGTTAAATATCTGCTTGAGGCCTCAAAGGGTGGGTAGTAAAGTTAAGAATGTGTACAATAAGTGTTTATAGTGTCAGAACTTTTAACTTGCTACATTTTTGTTTTATGTATAATAGTCTGGTAAATTAAAATAAGGTCCTACTACTGGTACTGGCATTTAAAAAAAAAAATTATAATGTATAATGAACTAAAGTTGCGATAACACACTTTCAAATTAACTTTACAAAGCCTCAACTTGATTTAAAATTTAAAACATTGATTTAAAAAAAATAATTTTAAATCACTTCAGTGTGTTGCATAATATGCTAAACTGTGATGTGTTTAATGCTTTATTTACATATGTGAACCATAAACCTTAAGCCTCCCTAAAACAGAGAGGGAAAGAGCATCTGACGCTGTGCAATTTCATTTTGTTTGGGAAGACCTTTTTAGGGATGACAGCTGGACTGCTCACACTGGCCTGATAATTTTGCATAAATTATCATCTTGGATGATGTTTTTATAGCTGATTACATAGGGTAGTGGACACTGGTGTCTTGTTAGCTATTAAAGTAACAGTTTAAAGCCAAACTATAATGAAACTGAACAAACAAACACCTGGCACAAGCTGCTTAAAAATCAACATGTTACAGCAGAATTATTTTGATAGTATCTGCTCTAAATGAATTGTGCACTGTGTCATATGCTGCTTTTTAATAATGCCCCTGATTTATGCAAAGATTTGAGCATGTGCATAACTCTAGGCCCCACTACTCATGTGTATGTAAGTCTTTGCCAGACTGGGGCCTACACTTGTTTCTCATTTTAGTTTCCCTGCATTTATGATTGTACCTGAGCAACAACTTGAACTCTTCTCTAGTATAACTATTACGCTTTCTCTGGCTGTGTTATGGCAATGTCTAATTCACATCTTTTTAAATCAATTCAGTTTGCTTAAGAGTCTGGCATGCAGGCAAGCTTCCCACCCACACCTCCACTCCATCCCATCCCACCCCACTGATGTCATTTACCTTGAATCAGCCCTCATGGATCAATTGCACTAATCTTCTTTGGGGAGGATAGACGGTTGTGTGGCTAAGATACTGGACTGAGACTGGGTAGATGGAGGCCCAATTCTATGGCTCTGCCCTGAACTTACTGTTTGACCTGGAGCAAGTTACTTAAGGGGAGATTTTTCAAAGGTGCAAATGGCAGTTAAGAACATAATTACCATTTTGTGACTGAAAAATCTCCCTCTTAATCTCTGCCTCAGTTCCCCATCTGGAAAATGGAGATATCCACCTTCTCCCACCCCTTGTCTGTGTATTCTGAGCCCTCTGGGTGGAACTCTATGTGCGTACAGGGCCTGCCACAATGAGGCCCCCCAGAGTAGTACATTCCTGACCAACACATGGGTAAATTCTAATCTTGCTTCTGAGGTACTGTTGAGTAAATGGAAAACATGTAATAAGTACACCCTATCCTGGAAATCATTTGCCTGCTGCAATACCTATGTGAATTTTTTTCAGCTATTGATGGTTAGGTTGAGGGATAGATGACAATACTGGACTCTAACAAAATACAAAGGTATGGATTTGATTGCCTCCATGCTGTTTGTCACTTACTCAGCTCTCTAGAGGAAGATTCATGCCCCTTTGTATAGTTCCTAGCACTGTAGGGCTCTGATCAGGTTGGATGTTTGAGAGATGCTCTAGTAGTTTTAAAAGGAGTTACTTTGGGGGAGTTCTAGGGCCTGTTATATACAGATCAGACTAGAAGATCAGTGGTCCCTTCTGGCCTTGGAGTCCGGGAGTCTGTGGTTAGAGTCTATGGGCTCTACTGAAATATAAATATTTAATCACACACAAAATACATTCAAAGAGTATTAAGGTTGCAAAGTCAAGCCCTCATAAATTAGGAAATGCCAGAACTGAGACTGCCTGTGCAAACTTAATCTGGTCTCTTTGTGCTCCTGCATTACGATAGATTTGTTAATTAGATGACCTACTGTGTGTGTGTTTTTTTTTTTTTTTTCTTTCTTTCTTTCTTTCTTTCTTTCTCCACAGGACCCCTGCTTCATTCAGTGCACAGGATGGACATTGTTGACATAATGAGCAGCTAGTCAATATTTTTTCCCCTCGTTCAGTGGATGGCCCCATGCCTTGTTTACTGCACTCAATTCAAACTTCTTCAGAAGACAGAATTATTAATTTCCTCATGGATGTTTTCCATGGTGCTCACTACTATGTTATCTGAGTACTTCATGAACTTTTTTTCACAAATGTCTGTTAGACGAGGGGGTTTTAATCCCCATTTTATAGATAATCTTTCTGTGCCTCAGTTTCCTAAGGTCAAACATTTCCAGTAATTTTGGGTGAGACACCTAGAACTTGATCCCCCCCCCCCCCCCCCCGAGCAGATGTGTCCTGTGCACTGAAGGAGGCTGGGGTCCTGTGGAAAAAGGTGTGATGTAATTAAACTATTATAGTGCATACTGATAGGAAGCCCAAATTTACAGTTACACAAAACAACCTTAATGCTGACATTTCTTAACTTTAAGTGCTTGATTTCCCCCCCCCCCCCCCCGAAACCTTAGTTTTGTATACACAACTACATTAAACTCCCTAGCTCTGAAGCAAACTGGAAAAAAACAAATTCCATTGTATTGCACCATATTGACACACATGGTTCATCATCAGGGTTGGAAGCTTTAGGTCCACTTCACAGACCTCTGCCAATTGAGCAAATGGAGTAACTGATAACAGTAGTAGGTTGTCCTCTCTTTGTGGAACAGCCCTGGAGGGGGATAAGATACTTTACCAGTGGCTTTTACAGATATTTGCTAACAGCAGAGGAATGGGAAGACTTAGGAATGTTGGCTTCCATACGGAGTATGTTGTAGTAGGCATAGACTCTTCTGTCCATTTCCCCCAAACTTGACCCCTTTTGACCTGTCCATCTTTTCCCTGCCTCTGGCTCCTTGTCCCAGTGTCCTTGCCCAGCCAGGCCAGTTCTCCCCCTGCATCCATGCTCCTTATCTGTATTCTTTTCCCAGTTCACCCCGTTTTCCTTCTTGGCTCTCAATTCCACTCTCCTCTCCTTGGCTCTAAGCCCTGTCAGCCTCCAGTTCTAGTCTCCCCCAGGTTCCTTGTCCTAATCTTCTTCTACGTCCTCCCACCCTGGTCTGGCACTTGCAGGCATCCTAAAGGACAAAGAAACAGCTGCTTAGGCCTAGACTGGAGCATGCCCAGCGTGGACAGAATATTTGCAGACCGTAGCTGCAAAGTTTCTACTAAGCGTGTGCAAACTGCAGGTTTTTTGTTTTTGTCCCCCCAAGGGTTGATAACTTGGGCAAAATTGGGCAGATTTTGAAGAGGCTGGCAATAGGCACATCCCTAGCACAAAGGCAACCCAGTGCCAAATGTCAGGTTCCTGCTCCAGAACATGAGAATGCTATAGCTTCTCAAAGAAAAGGTCCTCCAGAATTTAACATGGGAAAACTTTTTTTCCTTAGTCTTGTTCTCAGAACAGCTGAACCATTTTGGCTGAAATTTCCCAGAACAATTCAACCTCAAGCAGACACCTGGCATGTAAAATTTCAACCCAGAGAGTTAATTTTGGCAAATTTTATAAGCAACTGAAAACACTTACTATGAACTGTGGGAAAACTTGAACAGGAAGAGCTGCCAGCCTTGCCTACAGTGTCAGCAGGCATTTTGTGACTTAACTCTTTTTCTTTCCTCCTACAGAGTTGGTGTATTGGAGGACACCTTCACCTGTCTTGGTGTCTTGTGTGCCATCGTATTCTTTCCAATTGGAATTCTGTTTTGTCTTGCTCTGAGGCAACGAAGATGTCCTAACTGTGGGGCAACTTTTGGTTAAGGGATCAACCTGAACAGGCTTATAGAGGCCACATCTATTGTAGTACTTGTTTCTAATGTAAATGTCATGTACAATCATTTTATCTGATTATGCTTCAGACCTGTTTTGTAAAGTGTGATGAAATTATAGTCTTGCATGTGATAAACTTAATCAGTTTTATGAGCATGTGCATTGCAAAACATGAAAACCCATCTTGTTTCCATGTTTAATGGCATCTTTAAACTTAAATAAAACTGCTTCTCTTTTTGCAATCTTCACAATTTGTGGCAAGGCTGAATCTTGTATCAAAATATTCGTTCATGTCAGCTGGTTCTGTGTATGCACACTTTCGCCATGTACCTTTTGTTAAAAAAAGCTAATCACTTAATGTCCTCTGTTAATAGAAAGATTAAAAACCATAAACTTTGTATGCATACAATCATACTAGCTGCAGTGTTGTGACATTCCAGAGGTTTAAAGTAAGAAATCTAAAAGCAGCGATTCTAACCATAGAAGTGATCTATTGTTATGGAGAATATTGGGGCAGGTTGGGACTGAGGACCAGTGCTGGTCAACATTTTTTTCAAATTTTGAAAAGAGTCGAGGGAAAGACTAATTCTCATGTCACCTTCTTGCATTTTTTGACCAACTATAGAGCTGGTCCAAACTTCTTGAAGTCTCAAATCATGTTTTTTAATTTTTGTTTGGACTAGCTCTGACTATATGCTCCACAGGATACAGCAGTACTAGAAACTTATTTCAGGAAGTTAAGATATGTAGAGAGACACTAACATGCACAAGTTGGAAAATTCTGGGGAAGTTCAAGACACCATAAAATATGCTGTTGTACTTTCTCACTTCAAAGACCTGAAGTCTCTTAGAATACTTTACAAGAAGTAGAAAAAAGATACTCATGTCTAACAGATTTTGTTTAACAGAATGGATATTCACAAATATTGAGGTAGAGATAATACAGCAGTAAATGGATCCATTAAGTATGGTATGAAACTAATGGCACTAATTTTTAGAAATACATAACCTAACCTGTCTAAAAGCTTATCTGGCATGATCTGACCTATTTTAATCTCTGAAAAATGGTTGTTTGTAACTTGATATTGGCTCAATCTTGCAATTTTCATTGGCTTGCTAAGCAAGACTGGCAGTTGGACTGAAATAACTGGGGCAATAAATGTAAGGTAAAGTGGAAAAAGCATCAGGTCTTATTTAATAACCTCATTGATATGACTGATTGAAATAATTCTCAGTGCTTGATCCAAAGCCCTTGAAGTCCATGGAAATGCTCCGACTGATTTCAATAGTCGTCTGAAGTTCAGTGGGGGGGAGTAACGACAAATAATATCAAGGAAACAAGACAGATTAGAAACATGAGTGGAAAGTAACAAATCAGATTAAATTTTAGCTTGCATTTTTTCTTTTTTAGAAGAATAATCAAACAATGGGAAGATAAACTGTAAAGAAATGCTGAGATACCTAGGTATGACACCTGCTTTTTGCTACAATATTAAGTAGCATTGCAATTTTTGGCTGCAGAGGCACCTAGTGGAGTCTTAATATTAAATTGTGAGTTCCTCATAGCTAAACATGCAGGTCAGGAGGAGTAATAAAATCAGAGCCAGAGACTCATTTTAATCTTTCCTGAATGTCAGATGTACTTTGGCTAAGAAATGGGGGGAAGAATTACAACTATAAAAAATAAACACATTAAGAATTACTAATAGAGGTACTGCTACTTATAGAATGAGGTCTCATGTAGAGTAATGGGCTAAAATTAAACTTCCCTCAACAGTTTGACAGACATCTTTCAGGTGCAGGTAGAGGACACAGCTACTCTGGACACTAAGCTATTGGGCTCTCCCAGCCCAGCAAAGAACTATCGCTCAGGGCCAGCTTTAGGCTGATTCGGCTGAATTGGGCCCCGCGCCGCAGCTCTCCACCCTGCCCCCAGCTCACTTCCCCCTCCTCTCCCTCCCCTGCTTCCTGCAAATCAGAGGTTCGCGGGAAGTCTGAAAAGAAGCAGGGGCAGGCAGGTAACCCAGGGTGGCGGGGGGCACGAGAACGGCTCCGGGGAGCCACGGCCTAGTCCGGCCCTGGTTCTGGCCCCCACGGCGCGGCTCCGGCCGCCGAGGGGCTCTGGGCCGGACCCAAGCCCGGCGAACACAGCCGGAGTGCGGCTCGATTCCTGGGGGCGGGGCTTGCCGCAAGCCCCACCCCCAGGAATCAGGCCCTGCTATCGCTTACACCAGAATCTTGTCTCAGGACACAAATTTATTTGACACAAAACTCAAAGTAACGTATAACAAAGCTATTTCTCTGACCAAACCAGGCTGCAGGGCCTCTGAGACTTTCCTCTTGCACCTCTCTGCCATGGAAAAAGGAGGATTCACCCTTTGCTTTAAACCTCTGCTGAATCATGTGACAGGCAGGTAGCCCCTTAACCCTTTCCTGATTTTCTTCCTGTCAGACACTGAACACCAGACTTCACAATATTCTTATAAGTAACTACAGAAAAATCTTGCATGAGTGGGAAAGGAGTTAATGGACCAGATTTTAATAGTCTTCTACAGTGATGTATTTTCAAAGGCAGAAGCGCTAATGTCTGAGTGTACTTCATCAAGCTGACTATCTGATAGAGCAACTAAAGCTACCCCTACTGTGTTGCACTTGATAAAAATGTAAGCTATTTTTAAAAGTGCAATGGCTAATCAGTACTGTATTTTATTTGGTGCCTGAAATCAGTAATCCCTGCAGGCAGTGCATTCTCTTGCTTATTAACATACTGTCAGTGTTCAGGCCCATGAAATATACTGTTGCATCCATAACTTTTTAAGACCACCAACTGAGTATTAAAACAGATCAATGAAGCTTACTTCCATTAAATTGTTTGCCTTTTCTTATATAATTTAACCATTTCTGAGAAACTGACACAGGGAATAGACATGTTCAATATTTACAAAACTATACTTTTTATAAAGTACTCTGTACTCCACGAATTCCGAAGTGTTTCACAATTAACTAGAGTGTGGTGGCAATGATTATGTAAGCTCTGTTAATGCTAGCAGAGGGCCTTTACCAATACTCTGAGAGGCAGAGTGAGAGCATTGGTCAGGACATCCACGTTAGCCCCTTCTTTTTTGAAAAATTACAGAAGATATAACTACCTACGACCAGAGATGATGCAGGGCCATCTTTGTACAAAAATACATTGTCAATATTCGGCAAGAGCTTGATTCTGCAACCTTCTAGGTCACAAGTGAGTGTCAGAGATAAGAGGATAAGGCTGCTGATTAACGAAGCTTTAAAATGTTCATGTGGGCCAATGGTTTTTCAAGTGCTATGACATAAGTGGATTATCATATGGTTAGGGAGTCAGACTATAGTCTAATATTGCAGAATTTGGTGCAGCACAGCAGCTTTACATCTGCTGAAATATTTGCCTATTGGCTACTATCAGCCAGGGCAGTTTCTGTTGTTTGTTTTACCTTTCTGCCCGTTTCCCTCAGACTTTTCAAATGATAATCACTTATTTGTTTCATAGTTAGAAAGCTTTGTATACAAATCTCTTTCCAGATCACTGTACCTGACCTTTCAAAGTAGAGCAAATATCCATGAGTACAAATCCACAATCTTACATTTGTATAGCGCTTTTAATGCTGAAGGATTGCAAAGCACTTTACAAACTAGATATAAGAATTACTTTACCTAACTCTGAAATTTTAGCTATTTACAGCATACAGAAACAATACATACCAATTTCTCAAAGGGAGTGACGAAACATGGTATCCAAGTGATCCTACCTTCCTCTTGCAGTAACACAAAGCAAAATGTAATACTCAAGTTAGAATTGGACCAGTACCCTGGTGCAGATTTCCCTACTCTTGCAAAACATACAATGGGATTTTAATGACCAAAAGTAGTCAAATCTGTGTTTTACATATCTGGGAAATGGCACCTTGACAGTACGGTGCTGCTTAGAACTGTGGTGGATCACTGGGTCAACAGAGTTAGAGTGAAACAGACCATTCAGTAGGTGGCTACTGACCTTTCAGCACCAGGGTTTTTCCTTGGTCATTACTTACCGGAAATTAGAAGGCCCAACTCTGCCTCTTCTAGGAGATTAGACTCTGGGGCAGTAGGGTGATAGGGGCTCAAAGTATCAGTATCACCATGATTAGAACTCAGTTTTCTGTGGTCAGACCACCAAGCCTGTAACATTGTTATTAAATATAAGGATATAATACCCCTTTAAATACAATGTTCAGAACAATCCTGCAGTGGCAGGGGGATGGACAAGATAACTGAATTTCTGTGACTTAAAGGGGCACTGTTTACTTAGCTATAGGCAACACAATGTTTACTTATATTACTACCATCACTTAGGATTATTAAAAAAAAAATTAAAAATCCAATTTACTTTTCACATTTCTCTAATTATGGACAAAAGTAAATTGTCAGTTTCTGAGTGCTGCAATCTTTGGGATACAGAGGGGGAATGTTTGTTTAAAGACAACTGTTTGCACGGGAATTTGAAGAAAAATTGTGGCAACATTGTTTAATGATTTTTTTTTTATAAAACAAGTTTTTGACAAATTTCAGTAGACATGGTCCTCTTAAGGATAGTACTGTATTGCAAATGGGTGTCTCCCCCCCACCTTTAAATAGTTATTTCATTAGAACAATAATACTCCTTTTTCAAAGTAGAACATTACTGACCTAAAAGTCAGACTTTGTATAATTTTAGTAGCTTTATGCTGACACTTCAGATCAAATAATTTGCATTTTAACATCAAGCAAAGCATACTAAATTTGTCTAAGCTCATAGAGGATAAATATTTATTTATAACCTAAGGCATCTATCTTAAACAAAACAATGCAATACATAATCATTTTATACAGTCAAACTTCTACTCTTAGTATTAAGGCAACAGTTGCATTGTTCCTTTTATTAAAAAAATGAAGTTTTTTTTCTTTTATATATCTACTAAACAATATATGCAGACTTAAACACAAACTTATCCATGGTATTTTCCATCCAACAGATAGAGAGCATTTTGATAAAATATTAAGTATGCAGGTAACTACAGTATTCAAACTTCCCCCATACTTTCACAACTGTCTTTCTTCCTAAAAAAGGCATGTAGTGTAAAATCAAGCCAAAATTCTCAAACATTTTAACCCAGAGCAATTACCTCATTTAGAAAGCAGATGGATTGTTAAAATCAGAAATCCACTCCAATCTTCTCCTACTGTACACTAATTACATTTAAATAAACAGCCTTTGTAAATCATATTGCTGAACATAGTGTTTACAGGGAGTAAAAATATTTTCATGAATATTATATTCATCGAATTATTGGTGCTGATCTGTCATTTGTTACTGTTGGTCGGAGTTTCACAGTGGTAAAAGGATTTTCTCCGCTGTGAAAAGAAATATAAAATTACTACAGCTGTGAGGGCAAGACAAGGTATATGAGTAGCATGACTAAAAAGTAACGCTCATAAGCTACCATTCAGTAAAACACTTAAGTACGTACTTGTGCTTATGTGCTTTACTGAATAAGGATGGATTTAAGTATATGCTTGAGTACTTGGTTGAATGGAGGCCATCGTCTGCAGGCACTTGTTTCAGGGAGTTATTTGGATTTTGTTCCCAGGTTGAATTTTTAGTACACAAATTTCTATCTATTCAAAATACACAAGGAATTAAATGCTGCAGTAAAACTGTATTGTGCAACAATTTAAGACTAAAATTTACATTTCCTTCTCTGCACTGACCCTTACGTGAAGAATAAAATGAGTGTTTCAACTACAAGACACTTTGCAATTATTTTTTAACATAACTAGAATGAAAAATATTTTTATGGCTTCAGTTTGAGGGCTCTTAACAGAGCAAAGCCTTTTTCATGCGTATAGCCCAAGGAGCTTTCACTTTCCATATCTGGGACTTCCTTAAAACTGGTTGAAAGAGGAGTGATGTTCTCATTGCTTTTTCTTTCCAATCCTTTATGTTTTCTGTTTGACCCCAAACTAAGAGCCTGACCCTGCTGCCTTTCATGTAATGGGAAAAATCCCATTGACTTCATTGGGGCTAATTTCCCTTATTTTGCCACAGAAGGGACCCACTGTGCTTGGCGGGGGGGTATATGGCTACACTACCATTAAAAACCTGTGGCTGGCCTGTGCCAGCTGATGCAGGCTCGTGCTAAAGGGCTGTTTAATGGCGGTGTAGATGTTCAGACTTGTGCTGGAGCCTGGGCTATAGTTCCCTGGACCCCACAGTGTTTTTAATTGCAGTGTAGACATGCCCTAAGAGTCTTCATAGGGGATCATCAGCCTGCTCCTAAGTGAAAGCCCGGTTTGTAATGTGTGCCTTGCTTTTTTACTGCTGCCCAGTTGGAGAAACTGCAAAATGGACACCTATTTTCCTTTTAAAGACCAACTACTACTACATTAGCCTGTTATTTTAACATACGCTAAACAAAACATACCTTAGGAAAGGTGGTTTTATAATGCCATTTATAACAGGTTTCTGCAAAGGAAAGAAAGGCTGTTATACAGGTTACCACATCAATTCTGAAAATTGTTTAGAAAGATAAGCTACCTGCTTGCAGTTGTTTGATAGTCAAGAATAAATTTATATTTAAACAAATTATGTATTCCCAACATTCACTATTCCACATTATTTGGCTGCACAATGAAATACTCAGCCAATAGGAAGGGACAATAGCAGTTCAAATGCAGAGGGATACGGAGAAGAAAAACCAGTAAGACCAATGCTTGAATATCAAACGTAGAAAATTAAATAAAAAATCAAATACATGGAGACCCACAAAGATCTTCACTGTAAAATATTACCCTTCTATTGTTTTCAAATGTAAGGTCTGCATGGGTTACCTGCATGTAATTGCTAGTTGAGCATATAGATCAAATCAGGAGTTATAAAAACACATGGGAACAAAAACATTAACCAAATAAGTAAAAGAAGATTCTAAAATAGGCTGGGAGAAATCTACTGATCTGACAGGTTAAGAATCCCAAGATGTTATATCTATCTATCGTAGCATATTACAATTCATTCCTTATGAGCCTCATTACTTGCAGCAGTCATTAACATAACACACAACTTGTAAAATGCTAGTGATTACAATAAGACACCAATGCATGAATGGCTGGTCTGGACGTGCTCAGTTGTAAGAATGCAAATACATATTTTAGATGTTATTTCTATAAACAGGATGTAATCAATATATCTGCTTGATGCATTGTGAAATCATGTAAAAAAATAAAGACACCCAATTTAATTGCAGGTTTGAAATTAAAAACAGTAGGGCACCGATTCTGATCTGTTTTATACTGGTTGCACTCTAGCTGCATTTACTTCACTGTAGCTACTGCAGAGTTGCAATGGATTGAGTTCAGAATCAGACCCTTCCGTTACTCTTTTGCACTGAAAAAAATATCATTTTTACATGCATCTGTGCTTTCTCCACTATCTGTAGTAGCGTGATACAATAAAAAGGAAAGGATGTGAGTAGCCATATCTTTACCATTTCATTACTATTAACGGTCACATTTAAATATGAGACAAAAATATTACTGTCTGGCTAAAATTAATATCTGGTACTGTACATTACTTTTCCTCCTGAAATACATATTCAATTGTGAAGTTCAGATAATTACCCAAAAGATGGCAGTGTTGCACTGCCGTAATGTTGTTATAATAGTCAGTTTTACAGCTGAGATAAGGAAAGCTATCATAGCAGTGACATTTCAGACACATATCTGAAATGTTTTCTTGAGGCCATCAAACTAGTTCCCCTTTATACTGCCTATTAGGGAGAAAAATTATACTAAATCAACCGTATAAGTCAATGCATAAATCGGTTCAATAAATGTACACTGCAAAATAAACAATCATATTGCTTCTAACAGTTGTCAACCAAAGAACGAAACAGCAGTTCAAAGATGATGAAAAATTGCAGTTACTAAAATGAAAAATTCCTGTTTTATATTTGAACACACACACTTGAATAAAATTATAGGAATACATGACTGTCAACCAGTAAATGAGTCGTCATTTGGTTTACACTAAGCATTTCCTTTGCATGGGTATTCTAGGTGTTTAATTTTTTAAGTATACAAGTGTTAGAAAATTGGATTGGTAAACAAGGGTCTATAAAACTTTTGTTTTTATGTACATTAAACAATTGTATCAATATAGTTAAATCTAGATGTGTGGTTTCTAATTTCACCAGTATGGGTGAAAAGGTATTTAGGGATCCATACTCATTTAGGCCCCAATTCAGCAAGGTACTTAAGCATGTGACTAACTTTATGTGCATGAGCAGTCCCATTGAAGTCAATGAGATTGCTCACACCCTTAAAGTGTTTAAATACCTTGGTGTATCATAGCCTGAATCACGGGTTGCTTGTTATTAAACAAACACGCCTCCCCTCCCATCAAAATGAAATATTTTTAAAATCTGGGCTGCTATACTAATCCTTTTAAATGTAATTGTTCTGTAAGGAATCTTTCTGCCCCATGAAGTGAAATATCAGAAGGGTAGCCGTGTTAGTCTGTATCCACAAAAACAACGAGGAGTCCGGTGGCACCTTAAAGACTAACAGATTTATTTGGGCATAAGCTTTCGTGGGTAAAAAACCCAGTTCTTCAGATGCATGGAGCGAAAATTACAGATGCAGGCATAAATATACTGACACAGGAAGAGAAGGGAGTTACCTGACAAGTGGATAACCAGTGTTGACAGGGCCAATTCAATCAGGGTGGATGTGGTCCACTCCCAATAATTGATGAGGAGGTGTCAATACCAAGAGAGGGAAAATTGCTTTTGTAGTGAGCTAGCCACTCCCAGTCCCTAGTCAAACCCAAATTAATGGTGTTAAATTTGCAAATGAATTGTAGCTCTGCAGTTTCTCTTTGAAGTCTATTTTTGAAGTTTTTTTGTTGAAGTATGGCTACTTTAAAATCTGTTATAGAATGTCCAGGGAGACTGAAGTGTTCTCCTACTGGCTTTTGTATGTTACCATTCCTGATGTCTGATTTGTGTCCATTTATTCTTTTACGTAGAGACTGTCCGGTTTGTCCAATGTACATGGCAGAGGGGCACTGTTGGCAGATGATGGCATATATCACATTAGTAGATGTGCAGGTGAATGAGCCCCTGATGGTGTGACTCATGTGGTTGGGTTCAGGGGTGGCTCCAGGCACCAGCGCACCAAGTGCGTGCCTGGGGCGGCAAGCCGCGGAGGGTGGCCTGCCGGTCGCCGTGAGGGCGGCAGTCAGGCGGCCTTCGGCGGCGTGCCTGCAGGAGGTCCGCTGGTCCCGCAGCTTCGGTGGCAGGTACGCTGAAGGCGCGGGACCGGCAGACCTCCCGCAGGCGTGCCGCCGAAAGCCGCCTGACTGCCGTGCTTGGGGCAGCAAAATACATAGAGATGCCCCTGGTTAGGTCCTCTGATGGTGTCGCTAGAGTAGATATGGGGACAGAGCAGGCAATGGGGTTTGTTACAGGGATTGGTTCCTGGGTTAGTGTTTCTGTGGTGTGGTGTGTAGTTGCTGGTGAGTATTTGCTTCAGGTTGGGGGGCTGTCTGTAAGTGAGGACTGGCCTGTCTCCCAAGGTCTGTGTGAGTGAGAGTTTTCATGAAGTGAAAGTAACTTTCATTGCCTCAACTTTAAACCAAGAACACAGAAGCAAAACCCCAATACCTAAGCCACTAAGCTATCCACTCTTTGTAAGTCAAAATACTTCAGTGAGTTAAATTGTGCTTCAGTATAAATTGCATTCTGTTGTATATTGTTCCATTTGAACACTAACTGAATAGTGCAGAATATTCTAGATCAGCCTGGTGTTACATGGAGGGAAGGACAGGCAGTAAGTAAGTAACTCTACATTGTGCTCCCCTTTTCCCTGAATACGTGCCAGCTCCTCAGTGTGAGCTCCACGTGGTCTGAGTTTTGTGGGTTCTTTTAGGGGAAGGAGTTGGAGTAGGCAAGGGGCATAGAGCAGGCATGACTCTCCACAGCTGGCTTCCCTTCTGATGTAAGTGGCAGTGATTTCTCTCTACAACTTCTATCCCTTCTGGAGTGGAAAAGGTCGGGGGCAGCAAGTGGGCATTGCAGAAATGTTGCTGTCAGGCCTTAGGGGCACCCCAGACAGAAGTGATGAAGATCACACCCTCAGGAGCTATGGAACTCACTTTTCCCTATGTACATTTCGTATCCACAGAGCTTGCCCGTAGTGCCCCTCTCTCCTTTCTAAGAGGCTATAAACCCATCTTTTCCTCTGAGGGGAACATGCAGCTCTAATTACCCAAGGGGAACATGCCAGAATTTTACAGGTGATTTTGCTCTTCCTCTGGGTTTTTCCGTGCAATGACAGCACAGGAGCCACTATCATTATGTTTATTAATTTTAAAAAATCACCTAAAATGAATGGTCTCTAAAAGTCACCAGAGGTAAATTAACCACATGAAAAACTACACAGCACAATACTGCTGAGACAACTTAACTGATGCAATAATTTAACAGAACTACAGTAAGTCACCTCTTTCCCTGTCACATGGCAAAGAACGCACTGTACTGCTTGCTTAGCAACTTCCACTGTGCTAATAAATCTTTAAACTATTGCAAATGTGATCATAGTCAAAGGACATGTTGATCTAGTAGGACTCACCAGTTAGCCACAGAATAAATGAACCAATATATAATTCTGACATTATATAATTGTTAAGGCTCATTTATTCTTCATCCAAAAATGAAAACTGCAAATGTTTCATAATGTAGGTGCTTCATTCACATAATTATTTTGGAAGTTCCTCGATACTTTGTCAAATCTTTTTTTTTAAACTTTTCCAGTATTTTTTTGTTAAACACAATACTGTACTAGATTTGCTTTTTTTGTCTCTGGTGCTTCCTGATTGCATACTTCCAGTTCCAAATGAGGTGTGTGGTTGATTGATCAATTCATAACTCTGAGGTTCTACTGTAGTTGATTTACAAATTCACCCAAAGCTAGAATATAAATCTTATTTTTTTGGAAATCCATTTTATGGAGCTTAAGAAGTTTTATTCTCACAGGAGCAAGCTATCCTAGAAACCCTACAAGGTAGTGAGGTCATACAGTTCTATGCAACAGAACTCATTACTTATCATTGTAAGTAAGTAAAACCACTTTTTGAAGTATGGCTTCAAAAGTAGCTTAGAAAATGGTTTGCTCAGAGCACTCAATGAACAATCTGGATGTACTCTTTTAGTAAGAAGGCGTCAAGTATGTATGGGCTATAGAATTTGAATGACTTTTCTTCCTTGAAATATATAGCAGCTAGTCCCATCTTCTGTTCCAAATAAAGAAAACATCTGGCAGGTCAGCAACAACCAGCAGTGCAAGTATGCCAGTATGCTCCGGTATGTCATACTAGCAAGCTATTTATAGCCGGTACGGAGTACCGGAAAGACACAGCAGCAACCCTGCCGGAGAAGAGGGCTGGGGGCGGGGCTAGAGGTTCTGCTCCTTTCCCCGCTGGGAGGGGCAGCATTGGGGAAAGGAACAGAACGTCAGCAGCTCCTCCAATGGCTGTACCGCCCGCCCCTAGCCTCGCCCCCCCAGCACTGTCTTCTGGTGGGGCTGCTGTTAAGTCTGTAGTACTCAGACGGAGACACAGCTCCGTGGAAGGGCTAGGGGTTCTGCTCCTTTCCCCGGTGCAGCAAGAGGAGGACAGAGCCCCCCCTCCAAGTTAACATGGGATGGATCATGGAGACCGGATGGGGAGAGCGTGGGGGCCCTGAGCTGGGGCGGTGAGGAGTCACATGGAGGGTCACATGCCCCCCTTAGTTGGTGGCCTCCCCCCCACCTCTGGTACTGGCAAGAAATTGATTTTATTTGCACCACTGGCAACAACAGCTGTTTACCACATCTAATAATAAATCCAAAAGCAAACAAAGTAATAGCAAAACTGTCTACAGAGTTTAACAACAAATGCAGTGTGGCTATTGGAAGAACATTTACATGTACAATATTAGGAGTTGTAATCATGCTCAAGTGTATAAATTGTTATTACACCCATTGAAGCAGTGGCGTTGGAACAATTTATAGTGGGTGTGCTGAAAGCCACTGAAGAAAACTATACCCTGTATATGATGGAAACCACTTCAAGCCAAAGGGTGCTACTGCACCCCCAGCACTCCTGCACTGAAAGAATGGTCATGCACCCCAAAAATGTTCATTCCTAAAGGAATATGTAAGCCAGGAGGAAGGAGAAGTAATGCTTTGATTTTTAAAAAAAAACAAAAACAACTAATTCTGTTTCCAAGTCTGAAAATATTTTTGAAACGTAAACATTAAGATTACACTTAAATGCCTTGTCAGAAGTGACATATAAGCAAACAGATAATGTGTTCAATTACTGGTTTCTATTTAAGGTTGTAGTTCTGGTGGATATACCAGGATCTGTCCCCTATTTTATACTCACATAACAAATTAACATTTTAAAATTAATAAATACATAGGTAGGAGAGTCATACACAAGTGGGTATATGTCACATTTTAAAGTATTTTATATATAGGTTTTAAAATCCCCTTTTATTAATTGCATAGCATAGGCCAGTATTTTAATGTCAAGATCAGTTTCAGTATGTGTATTGTAATGAGGCACCATTTAAATTTTCTTTCCCCCTTATAAATCCATAAATACCATAAGAAGGTGCTTATTCTAAGCTCTAGGCATCTTTAATACATAAAACACAAACCATATCAGAAAAACAAAACCAGTAGCAAATGCCACCATGTACTAGCAATAATCAGTTAGCCCTTTAACAGCAATTAAAAAAAATCCCTACTATCAAAAAAGCACTATTTTAGACCAAAGACTCCGCTGCTGCTACCATGACTACGCTGCTATCTCGATGAGAGCTAGCGCAAGTATGCATACGCAACCGGGGGAATCACTCCCCAGCTCCTAGCATAGCCTTTGCGAGAGTCAGACATTTACTTTTCATGGGAGGTATTGAATTAGTTATCAAACACTCTCATTTGGCAGGGAATCTTTCAGTTTCTGCATCTGCAAGTGATATATATTTTGGCTTGTGTCTACAAGTAATTCTTCTTGTACGAATATTCTTGTAGAACTCCTAAGCAAGACAACAGAGGATCAAAGGGAAGCTCACTGCATTGGAAACTATATGTAGTAAGAGAGGACATTTCCAGGAGACCTGGCTAGCTGAACTTCTGGCAAATTTTCAGATTCTTTAAAGGAATCAGCCATATACTGTAGGTCATGTGTTTTATTTAAAAAAATTATGCCAATCCAAGTTTTGATGTTATGACAATTAATTCTTCAAAGAAATATTGTTTCGTTCTCAAGGAGAATTCAGATAATTTTTTTCCCTTCTGGGCATGTCAAACTTCATTATTTCATATGTAAATACTCCCTCCTTTTCCCCCACACTATTTTATTATTTTATTTTTAAAGGAAATAACCCAACTTTCAGATACATCATCATAACTTGTATTTATAACTGGTTAATGTGTTTAATGTAAATCTTTTTGCCCGAGTTCAAATCTTCAAAATAATACTATAATAATGTGATGTTTTGGATAATATTTACTTATTGTTTATTAAAAATAGCATTTACTAGTTCATAAATTTCCAGAAATATTGCTCATTCTCTACATTTTTGAGATACACATGGACAGAGAACCACAAATACACATATGGAGACACAAATATGTAGGCTAATCTATTTTGTCTAATCTAAAAAAGTGCCTACCACCATTGTATCTAGGCACTTGCACATATCTAATTATATTAATACATTAATTAAAAAAGGAGAGAGAGAGAGACTTCTTTGATAAAGACTATAGTTTTCTGATGCCACCTGAAAGTCACTGCTCTCAAGTACTATCATACACATATTATTGATCATTAACTGAATATTTTAATATTAATCAAAAAGATGTAACAAACTTTCAGTTTCTGCTTTTCACTTTCCCAGCAGGATGTTCTGAGACTTATACTGTAGCAATGTGAAATATAGGAGATTTACAAGGGCATTCTCATTTCTACTATATGTGCCAGCAGATCACTTAGCAAGCACAAACATGACAGTTTACAGTGCTAATTAAATCTACTGTAGTTATAAAATATTTAATTCAGTCATACTAGCTTTCTGTTTATTTCTGGTGCAGTAACTAAATGTGAATTCTGTTTAGTTATTCATTCGCGACAGAATGGTATGCAATATGGAATTTAAAGACACTTACTATGGAATTATACACTATTAAAATTTGACATCTTACTGTGGCACTGCATCTCAGTTTTAGCAGAGCTTCAACTACTGCCTTACAGACGGTTATATTAAAGCAGATCCCTCCCCACCCCCCCGAGCATGTATTTTGCTTCAGGAATTTTGGGAAACAATTGAGCAAAATCATTGATCAGAGTTAGGTATACACTCAGCAATCAACATGCATCGTTTGTATTCAGATTTAATGGCTAAACTACCAGGCTTACAAATGAATAGGTAAAAAATGCAGTCCATTCAGTCGTGCGTGTTTGCAGGATATGGGACTTAGTGTGTGTGTCTAAATACTCCCCCTGGCCCGTGTAGGATTATTTTATAGACTATGAGCTATATTCTGCCATCAGTTATACCCACACAATACCATTTACTTATATGGGGTTGCACAGATCTTTCTGAAGGCAGAATGTGGCTCATTACTCTCAATTGCTTGGACTATTATAATTTTAAAATGACGTAAGTGATGGGTTTTCCATCATCTTCCTTGAGATTTTATTCAAGGGTTTAATATCTTCCAGTGCTGGGAAGTTTTCTCAACATTCAGCCTAAATTTCACTTCCAAAAAATCATAATATTATTCCTAGTTATGCTCCTAAACAATTCCTCTCCCTTCTTAATGTTAGCTTAAAGACATGAAATGGAAAAAATGTGGTGTTTCCTAAAAAGGCTTGATCCAGTGTCAACAGAACTCAATAGAAAGCCTCCAACTGACTTCAGTGGCCATTGGATCAGGCCCCCAAGGACACATATTAACTTTGGCATTGTTATTTTTAGGCCTGTCTGCTATTGATTAGCAATTAAATAAGATGTCAGTTTTTAAAAAAAACAACGAGGAGTCTGGTAGCACCTTAAAGACTAACACATTTATTTGGGCATAAGCTTTCGTGGGTAAAAAAACCCACTTCTTCAGATGCATCTTCGGTTGCATCTGAAGAAGTGGGTTTTTACCCATGAAAGCTTATGCTCTAATAAATCTGTTAGTCTTTAAGGTGCCACTGGACACCTCGTTGTTTTTGTGGATACAGACTAACACGGCCACCCCTCTGATACTTGACACCATGCAAGGCACTCAGTTTTTAATGTTTATTACATTGTTATTTTTGAATGTATTAAAAACAATGGGTCTGTCTGTCTATTTCTAATCTATCTATCCTTTGTACACATGCTAAGAAGCATCTCCACTTTCTGAACTGAAATAACAACACAGAATTGTTTACATTAAATGCTTATTTTGTTTTAGTAAGAATCTTAATAAAGAGTAACCAATTTGATAAAATGACAGGGATTCATGAGAAAGAGAAAGTGGGTATGTCTGTTTTAGAGAAAAGTAGACAAACTTGTAAATGTAGATTAGAGGAGGTACTATATAACAATAGTGAGAAGTAAACATTATTTCAGGTGGTTAAAGGTAGTTTAATAAATAGTAGCCTGAGCTTCCAAAGGAAAAAGTTTAAATTAGACATCAGGAAAAATAATTCTTACAGTGGGGACAGTTTGGCAAAAAAAAATATTTTGTCGAGAGCAATTGCTGAGACTTTGACATTAGGGGTGTGTGATGGGGGCAGAAGTTGTTAATGTAAGCTGTGGGCTCAATCAGCCTCCCCTGGCTACACCTGCAGTGTGTGTATGGGGGGTGGCGTGGGGATTAAAAAGGCTGAACCAGGCAGGTCTCTGGCTCTCTCAACAAGAGAAGCCTGGCTGGAGTCAGGGAGCTGAGTGGGACTGCTGGCAGAGACAGAGCCTCCATGAAGGAAGGTAGGGCTGCACCTGGGAGTCCAAGGCTCTTGGGAAGGAAAGTGGAAGGAAGGAAGTCTGCCCAGGATTCTTGGTACTGGTGAAGAGACCTGCAGGGAGCAGGAAGACTCCTGCTGGGGCAGGGATTGCCCTGTCAAGGGAGTGGAGCAAACTCTCCTGCAGCAGAACCAGTTGGGTGACAGAAAGTTCTAAGAAGCTCTGCAGTGAGCCTGTGGAAGAGGTTTGGAGAGGGAGAAGTTGATACACTTTGATCCTGGGAAGAGGCTATGGCAAAGGCTCTCAACAGGGGAAGAAGATAGGAAGTGGTCCAGGGATGGAGCAAGGGGTCTGTATAGTCAAGCCTTGACTATTTATTTAAAGGCACAGGACTGGAACCCGAGGGAGGGAGGAAGGGAGTGGGACTGTTGTCCCCACTATTGGCCTACTGAAGAAGGTGCACAGATAAGGACTACTGAAACTTCTGGATACCAGTGGTAAGGGCTAGTGAGTCCAGGGTTGGACTGAAGGCCCAGTGTAAGGCCAATGGACTATTATTTGTTAGACTATTGGTTTATCCCAGAAGGAGTAGAACTGTCTGTGACCTGGCTGGAGGGCTGAGTTGCAAGAAGTACCCCACCATGGGACTGCAATGGCTGTCAGCAGGGGGCACTAAAGGAGGAGTGCTTGCTACACCATGCCCAGACACAAAGAGGGTTTGCTGATTGATGAGGCACATGCATACATGGTCTTCAATAGTGAACAAGATAAAACACTACACCGAGCCTGTGAGGAGTTCAGTCAGATGGCCAGACAAATGATAAGGATGGAAAAGAACAGTTGGACCCACATAACTGATTAGAGGTAACGCAATTTTACTCACAGGAGTTGTGCTTTCTGGTCTGGCCACAGGTGCTTTAACAGTAGTGCCTTTGGAAGAATCTACTCTCATATCTGAAGTTGTGCCTGTTTGCAAAGTTCCCAGATAATCTGGTGGGGGGAGGACAACACCACCTTTATCTGCTAGATTTATAGAACTGATACTTCTGATTGGTGCAGCGCTAAAAGGGGGGGAAAAAAGCACATAATAGCTTAATTAAAACAACAACTAATACTGGTTTGGGCCCCAGTCCAGCAAAGAACATAAAAACATGTGCCTAGCTTTTAATACACGAGTCATCCCATTGACTTCCGTGGGTCTACTTGCGCTTAAAATATGGGTCTTTGGTGAAAGAAGATGGTATGTAATCAAGGCATATGAGAAAGAACATATAATGTTAGAAAATATTTATAGTATAGATCACATTACTGAACAATAAAACATTAGGAGAAATTAATTTTAAGAAGAAAAAAAAGTTTATTAGAAAATGTGAACACCTCGACTGAATGTGGTGGGTCTTTGTCTAGCGAGCAGAAAAAAGCAGAAGAGACTCATTTATTGGTTCCTACTGCATTTGGATTATGAGAGAGGGGAAAGGGGGATGGATGTAACTGAGTGGAGCCCAGGGGGAAAACAGGAAGAGACCAGAGTAGACCAACCCATCATGTGCACTGGGGAGGATAGGGTGGGGAAGACAGGAGGATTTACACTGAGTGCATTCTGGAAGGATTTCTCTCTCTTTCATCAGTCACTGGCAAGCAGCACCTCTGGGAACAGAGTAGGACTGGGTAATCGGCTGTGTGCATCGCTGGGACAAAGAGTTTCTGTCACGTTTAAAGATCTTTAAACAGTTCAACAAACCGCACAACAACATTACCTTCGCACTGGAACATGTACTGTTTCATCACTTGGCTCTGCCAGTAGCTTTGTGTATGATGATGGAAACCATCCTTTTCTGTAAAATGGGAAAAAATGGACAACCTGATATATTTGAGTATTTATACTTTTAAATTGATGGCACTGTATGGAAGAGCAGGCTCAACAAGGCTAGATTAAGATTTAGCTTTTATGCCTGGCCTTTGGTGATATTGTTTTCCGGGGATTTTGTATGTATACTTATTTTTGTATGACAAATTTGCCTCCACAGTAACACTTTCCTGGTTGCTGAACACTTCCCTCAGAATTCCCAATCAATGACAGTGAGCAGGGAAGCAAAAAACTACTTGCCAATTTAAATAGACAAAATAGAATAAGATGTATTTGTCCCTCCGATGCGGGAATCAGGTAATACATTGATTGACTTACACTTTAGTTATGTCATGTTCCCCATAAAGCCAGCCATCCTTTTCTTCAGCTATAAGAAGTGTGATGACATCTCCCTGTTCAAAGCTAAGTAATGTCTTGTTAGTTCCAGCCGTATGTGGAAAGATAGTTTTTACTTTCTGCCTTTTCATTATGTTCAGTCCTGTGGCAACAGAAGTTGAACGTGATAAACTGGCATCATCTGAATTACCTGTTAAAAAAATCAGTGTAACAATAACCACAGGGTAACAGAGTGAAACAGGTACCTAAAAAGAGAAAAATACAACAGCAGCACCAAAATTTTCCACCAAACAGCTCATCCAAACTATCTATTGTCCTGGCTCAATGGTTTCCAGTTACAGTAAAATCTTCACAACTGCCATTTGCAAATAATTAACATTACCACAATATTCCTTCTGCTAAGTATAGGAAATACTATGGCTAGTGCAATAACTTTAAATTAGTAAATGTAAAACATGTACAAAATTTAATGACCACAACTGGTTTTCTTTAGTGACTGGATGTTGCTAAAGTACACATTGATGAGAAACCTTACATGCTATCATTTCCGATTCCAGAAGACTTTAACTGTGTTCAGAAACTGAAGGCCTATAAAATCTGATTTTTCAGATGTAACAAGAACTCAGCTTCAGCTGAAGTCAGTGAAAGGTGCAGGTGTTTGACACCACTGAAAAACCAGGACATTAATGTGACTACAGGGATGTCTCAAATCTTTGTCAATGACATAAGTTCTACACATAATACAGTAACTCGTCACTTAAAGTCGTCCCGGTTCACGTTGTTTCGTTGTTACGTTGCTGATCAATTAGGGAACATGCTCGTTTAAAGTTGTGCAATGCTCCCTTCTAATGTTGTTTGGCAGCCGCCTGTTTTGTCTACTGCTTGCAGGAAGAGCAGTCCCTTGCAGCTAGCTGGTGGGGGCTTGGAACCAGGGTGGACCGGCAGCCCCCTATCAGCCCCGCTCCCCTAAGTTCCCTGGGCAGCAGCTTCCTGCAGTTCAGCTGTGTCCCTCCCCCCTCTGCCATGTGCTGCTCCTGCCCTCTGCCTTGGAGCTGCTCCCCGAGACTCCTGCTTGCTGTGCCAGGGAGGAGGGAAGCAAGAGGGGGGCTAATGTCAGGGTGTCCCTCTTCCCCCTGCTCCTGCACCCCGCTTACCCCATCTTCCATAGAGCAGGGCTCAGGATGGAGGGAGCTTGCAGAAGCTGTGGTCTCAGCAAGCTGATCTAATTAACAAGGCAGTGTACTTAAGGGAAATGCGCATATCTCCCTCCATTCCTGCTGCCTTGCAGAGTGAGAGAGTTAACCCTTGAGGGCTCAGTCAATTGCTAGTTCATCATTTAGCAGTCAGGAAAATATCCCACCCTCTGACTCCTCCACCTCAACCAAGCTTCACAATCATCATCAGTGTGTACCAATATTAAATTGTTTGTTTAAAACTTATACTTCGTGTGTGTGTGTGTGTGTATATATATGTCATTTGTCTGGTGAAAAAAAATGTCCCTGGAACCTAACCCCCCCATTTACATTAATTCTTGTGGGGAAATTGGATTCGCTTAACATCGTTTCGCTTAAAGTCGCATTTTTCAGGAACATAACTACAACGTTAAGTGAGGAGTTACTGTAAATGGTTTGTGTGTGTTTGAGCAGGAGAGCCAAGCATTATTTTGATTATCTTGGAGAATTTTGTGCATTCCTTAAGTCATGATCTTGCCCTAGGTTTTTTTTTCTAACAAGCAGAATATAATCTGGAGGTAATGTTTTAACACCGGTACAACATATCCTAATCTTAATGGCATTTCCCAAATCTTAATGGGATTTTCCATTTGAGCAGCGAGAAACAATGAAATAGTAGACCCGTTTTCTCTCACACTTGTTTTTCAAAACTACTTTTGGCACTCTTTTTAAACAATGCAATATTTGTTCATTTTTACTACTTGGATGCACTGAAATAATCACTTTGATTAAGAGAGAACGAGCTAAATTAGAATGCTAGCAATTTCTATTTGTCTTTACAAAATGGCACACCAATATGCCAAGCATGCAAAGTGACAGTCATGTGGCTGACCAAATACTGTATTTCAAGAGGAAGATATTAAAACTTATTACACTTTCATCAGAGAATCTCAAGAGTTTTACAGGCATTAAATAAATGTGGTCCAGCACTGCACTACTATTTTTCACCATTTTATAGTTGGGGAAGTTAGATAAAGGGAGGTTAAAGGTGGAATTTTCAAAGACTATTAGCTGAAATCTACTCCCACTGAAGTGAAACATTAGGTGCTTTTGAAAATCCCACTTTGAGTCTTGCTCACAATTAATCAGGAAGTAATTGGCAGAGATTGATAGAGCTCTGCAAATCTGCAGATTTCCGCTTTATAGCCACAGATATCTGCATCCAAACCATGTTTGTGGATCATGGATTGGATGTGGATACAAATTTTGTATCTGCGCATGGCTCTAGAGATTACAACAGAATCTAGATCTCTTGACTTGGGCTTTTACCACAAAACATTCTTCCTCCTTCAGTATTTTAATTTTTCTTATTAGACAGCTACCTAGTGCAATATCTTTTTACTAAGAATATCACTAACATTTTGGAAAGACAATTTTTCCTTCCCCTAGGATATTCCCGCTGGAACTCCAAAGATATATCATATAGCGACTACTTTGATAGCCAAGACAGCTACACTAATTTTTGATAGATAGCACAGTATGTCATTTGTATTTATTGTATATCAGTAGCAAGATGAAAGCGAAGCCCATTTTCTACATTAAAATAACATTTCAACATGTAAAAACTCACCTGCTGAATTATTTAAGCTTTCCGAAGGAACCTTTGGAACTGCTGGTGGATTGTTAAACATGTCAACTAAAGGACTAGTAAATGCTCTAACTGTAGGAGCAGGGGGCACTCTTCCAACCTAAAGATACAAAGTTTTATTAAGATAATGTTATCATAATAACAAAATGACAGGGACCTCTTAGATTACTTGCAGCACTGAATTCTAAAAGGTAATAACCAAATATTCTTAAATTAGACAAGCTTAAAATTGTGGAAGGTCCCTAGCTGCCCAACTTCTTCGATGAAAAAAAATAAACTTGGAGGAGTCCTCTGTCACTGGACCCACAGGGTGCAAGGACCTTCCCCACAGAACCAGTTGCAGGAGTGGGGCCTAGTTTCTAACATAACTATTCCATTCAGTTACATTCTGGTTGTTATATATTTCATCAGATATATAATCACTATTATCTTTTCAATCATTTGAAAATAGTAAGTTAGGTTTCTTTTTAATTCAGAAAAAATACTCTCTTGAAGTAAATTATAGTACACTTAGGTGCCCTCTGTTTCGAGTATATTTCAATATATTAGGACCATTGTATGCTACCAATTTACTTGAGTTTCATTCAGAAACTCAAATGTTTCCAAAAATGATTTCCCCTACAAATAGGGGTCTGAACATGAGAGCCTATGGCTTCTTTTTCCTGGCAACCCAGAATTCACTGGAGTCAATGGGGCTTTGTGTAGATACAAGAATCTACCTGATGCATCTATTTACTGGACTGAGGCTCCAGTTTGTAACTCATTCCAGAATCATAATTCAGGTTGTTTGTTATGGCTTTTGAGTCCAAATGTTTTTGTACATGAAGAGATCAGGGAAGTCAATCCAACCTTGAGAACTTGTAACCAATACATACCATACTATTTCTCTCTGTCACTGGTGAAGGTTGTGGAGTTCCTGAGATTGGAGTTGAACCAGGCGTCTTCATATCTTCTATCATATTCATAACTTTTTCTGGCACTTTTGTGGCATCACTACACATTTCCTGCCATCCAGGCAACTTGGAGTTAAGTAAATCTGCACACTGTAACCAATAAAAAAAGTTACATAATATGTATCTTTTTTTTTTTTTTTTTGGTTAAACCAACATTTGGATTGTAAAGGGGGAATATTCTGCCTTTAATTACATCAGTGCAAACTCAGTGATGTATATAGGGTTGTACATGTGTCAGGGACAACAGAATTTAGCCTAATATAAATACTCTTGCTAGGGAGTCTTTACATACAAATTTAAAGTAATGCTATGTGATAGAAACAACTGCCCTACTGTAAGACTGAGATATTGGAATATTTATTTTGTCAATCCATAGATATTTCAATAATATTTGGTTTCCTGTCATAATTTATTACTACAAGAAGTAATGGATTACTAACTGAAAATACTGCATTGAAAACATTTTTCTATTAAATACATAAAATTTTCATGAGCTACATAATGTATTTTATATTATCTTTATCATTTATGGACCTCAACATACACTAAGGAGATGAGTTTTGCCTCACCTCATTAGGCCTATCAGTTTTACCTCACCTGATTAAGCCCTATGAGTGTTTGCATTCATGCCACCTAGATTTCCAGCCACACTGACCTGTTTATGATAGAAGTGCATGTGCTGAGTTAAACTACAGTGCTTGTCAACCAGAAAACAGAATCTTCTTTTTTCTTCAAGTAGAGCTTCTCTGCAACCTTCAGCAATAAATCTTTGAATATCACTCTGTCGAGAACTCACAGTTTCCAAATACTAAATAATAATAATTAATAAATTAATAATGAATTATGCACAGGCTACTCATGAGCTTGACTTTTCTTACACAACCCTACTTATTTAAGCATATCTTGTTCCTTTCTGGAATTATTTTAAGAAATCTAGTAATCTAAATTCCTTTATGTAAAGGAACATGAAGCTTTTGCTTTAAACCTCTCTTTTACATTTCAGATAATTATTTATCTTTACTATGCCCACCAAAGTAGACAAAACTGACTGTTTGCCAGTAATCATCCACATATTAGAAGACAAAAACAAAATCCATACAGTGCAGCAGCAAAGAGAAAGAACTTCTAGCCTCCACACAGAACTGAAATAAGTCATAAGATTATTTCAGACTAGCAGAAAGTGAGCAGAACAAATCAGACGTTATCTACTATCGGTCTTTTTTTTTTTTTTTATCATCTCACAGGTCCTGTCTCTGGGCTCCCATCACTATAGTCCATCAATGTTTCACAAATATTAACAAACTTATCCTCACAAAACCACCGTGAAGTATGGAACTATCACTACCTCAATTTATGGCTGGGGAACTGAGTCACCGAGAGATTGAGACCTGACCAAGGTCATCAAGGAAGTCTACGGGAGAGGTGGGAATTAAACTTTGATCTTCTGAATCCCAGTCTAGTACCTTAACCACAAGACAATCCTTCCTCTACTGAACTTAGGTTATTATACAAATAACTAGAAACAGTAGCTAAACATTATGTTCAATATACTTGGCTAAAATGTCAACTATTTTATAAAGAAAACACATTGAAAATAGAAGATAAAGAAAAAAATTAAAAGAATAAGTAACATGAATTGAAGACTGAAGGAAGGAAGTGCAAAGAAAACTGCAAATAAACAAGTATTTGTGTATATCTGATTCATACAAAACATTTACATTAAAATTTGTACCATTATTTGAAGCAACAGCACAATCTACCTGTTTACTTTCACAATGTTACTATTTTTTATTTTGCATCAAAATGGCAAGGCTTTTTATAGGATCACTAGGACAGGTAATACTAAGTGATAATATATTATGTTTAGCATAACACCTTTCAGAATGAAGGTTTCCAAAGCACCTCAAAAACTTCAACTGATAGACCAACTACACACAGGTCTAACTTCACCCACTATTGTTACTACAGGCAACTGTTATATGTACACAGAGGAGTTAAGACCAATCTTTTACAAAGATTACCTGGTGATCTTTAATTAACACAAATAGTCAGTCCTAAGTTTTACGTCTCCCCTCGAAGATGGCAACACAATGTCCCCCTGTAGCATACTGGAACCTCCTGCACCTACTCTGCCACTTGCTGATACCACCTGCGCCACTAGGAACTTGTGTAAAGGGGGTGGGGGTTGGAGATAAAATGGCAGAGAGGGAGTTTGTCAGTGGAAGGAAGGGGAGGGGTGTGTGATGAAGTGAGGCTCCACTAGTCCTGATTCTCTACTGGTAGATGGTCTTCTGCCAACAGCATCACTTAAAGCTGTCCCCCTGCAGCTTTATGTTATACCAAGACCAGGCAGAACATAAGAACGGCCATATTGGGTCAGATCAAAGGTTGATCTAGCCCAGTATCCTGTCTTCCAACAGTGGCCAATGCCAGATGCCCCAGAGGGAATGAACAGAACAGGTGGTCACCAAGTGATCCATCCTGTCACCCATTCACAGCTTCTGGAACAGAATCAGGGAACTGTGACTGGCCCTCTGTCAACCCTCCGCCCATCCTCCCCGGCCCCTCATTGTGTCTGAACTTGCTTGGGCACAGTTAAATTAAATTAAATTATTGGAGATATCCTATCTCCTAGAACTGGAAGGGACCTTGAAAGGTCATCGAGTCCAGCCCCCTGCCTTCACTAGCAGGACCAACTACTGATTTTGCTCCAGATCCCTAAGTGGCCCCCTCAAGGATTGAACTCACAACCCTGGGTTTAGCAGACCAATGCTCAAACCACTGAGCTATCCCTCCCCCCATACATAAGAATTCAAGCTTGTATGTACTGGAATACATAATAAGTTGCAATTAATTGTGGCCACAAGTAATAGTATTCAGATGTCCTACTATTTGATGTGGATTATAAATCCAGTAGTCAGAAATCCAAATGCCATTACTACAACCCATAATTAATTGCTAGTACACAAACAGAAGCTACATTAAAAACAAAATCCAGGGCTTGATCCTACAAAGAGTAATGCAATCAATGGGACTCCATGTAAGGAGTATAGGATTGGACCCTAAACCTTAATGTCAGTTTTTTTTTATTATATATGCTAGTAATCTTAACCCAAAATAACTTGGGAAAAATCAAAAGCAACAATAACTGCTCTGAAGTTCTTCTGTCTAACTGTTGCCAAATAACTAATATAGGAATTATTCTATATGATAATTAAATATATTACAGGCATAGAAATCAAGATCAGTTTGCTCTAAAGTGGATTCAGGAGAACTTGAACTAACAGCTTAAGTTTTCTATTATTGACCAGTTTCCCTAAACTGGATAGAAGAGAAAAGCCAATAAGTAAGAGGAGCGAGTACACTAACCTCAAATTCTTTATTCTCATATTTCATTGCGTTTCTTCCACCTTGACTTTTCCTTTTGATTTTTTTCAGCTCAGCCTGAGATTTTTCCAATGAATCTAACTTGCTTCTGTGTTCTGTTTGGTATCGCTTTAAAGTTGCCTGCAATCAAAGCATTGAAGTATCTTGCAGTGCATGCAACAATACAACTATCAGAGCACTAATGCAGGCAGCTAAGAAATCCACTGTACTGTTATGATGATTAACATTAAAGCTACAAATGTGTCAATTATTTTTCTTCATGTTAGAGAATCTAGTTCAAAACAAAATTCCATTGTTAATTATTCTCTAATATATAGCTGTACATTACAGAATAACTTCTAAAATAAACCAAAGAAGTTGAAAACATCCCTCAGTAGTTAAAGATCAAATTCTATGTATGCTCCTTTTGTAAATTATCATTTTAAAAAGGCACAAACAATTGCTATGGCTACGCACAATGCAAATAAATATATGATCTTTCTTTTCTGGTATTTAATTCAGTGTACTTACATTCATATATTTTACATCCAGTTCCGTTTTCTTCTCCAGTTCAGATATAATCTCTTTATGAAATTTTTTGAACTTTAAAAGTAAGCAAGTGATAATAGGGTTATTTAAAATTAAAGTAAAACTGTTTTTTTATTTCAAAAAGGTTAGATAGGGTAAAAAATACTTACACTTTCCTCTAGGCTGTCATTAAGTATCTTGTTTGTGCTTGAAATATCTATAAGGACATGTCCTGTGGATAAATAAACACCCATTTTTCTTGTTTCTTTACAGATGTTTGAAGTTGTCAACACACAGTAGAAGCAGGATGATACTTTTATAATTAACAGTATAAAGTGAACTAAGAATTTAAGCAGGGCACCTTCTTGCAATGGTTAATCATAGCAATCTTATCCTGAACAAAATAATTTTATGTGGCCACAGTTTTACTAAGCAGCTTACACACATGACTTGAATAATTAATAATCTATGTGAAAGCAACACTGAACCTGTCTTCATGTTTTCTTGCCTACCTCCCTATATGCATGGATCTCCCTCCTTGGACTAGTCAGCAAAGCCACTGTCCTTTCTTCCTTCCTCCTTTAGACGAACTTCTATAACTGCTGTAACTACATGAAATCAGCCAACCAGGGCAAAATCCACAAAGGCTTTGAAGAGAAAACAATCCCTCCCCAAACAAAACAAAAATACAAACAACCCCCTCCCACAACAACACCCCAAACAAAACAAATCTTTCTCCCCACACTACATTTAAGGGATCTGGAACCATCAAGCTGGGGACACAGCTAGCCTATGTAACTGTGTGAACATATTGTTTATACCCTTATCTCCCTATCCTCCCTTCATTATTGTTTGCCAGGCTCAATTTACGTCTGTCTTAAATGAGGCTGAAGTAGAAACCATGTCTTTTGGGGTTGTAAAGCACCTCGTACACAGAGCACAATGGAACCTGCGCTAAATAATGTAAAATATGGCGTGTACAATCTTTTCAAGGAGAAAGATGTGCATCTCCCCCTATTTCTTGGATTGCCCCTGTCTGCCCCATCCCAGCCAGTCTCCATCCCCTGCAGGGATTGCTTCATGGGATTTGGCAAAAGGAGAGAGAAGAATGCTATGGAGACAGCTGAGCTCCAGTCCTTCTGGAAGGAAAGATATCTCCAGTTGGAGGATCCCCTTTGTGCCCAGATCTTGTGGGTGGGAGAGCTGGGCTATTGTTAAGGGGATTTTCATGTATCTGTTTTTCTGGGTCATTAAATCTACCTGACAGAATGCTGTGATTGTTTCTTTGGGTGTTCTCTGTTTGTAGTTAATACAGTGTGCAGGGGTAAATACCATGTGAGGTGAGAGTTGCTATAGTAACTGGTTATTTATATGCAATAACAAAAGTAAATACAGTGCAGTTACATAAAAAAACACTTGTCTGGTAAGTAGACGGCATGACCAAGTGAGCCTGTTATTTTAGGACTTCAGGAGTGGATGCACTCTCCTGTAGTATTCCTGTTAACAGAACTCCATCATCACAAAGATACTGTAAATGTTAGACTGGTAATCCCAAACAAAAAACTAGATTAAACCGGAGAAAGCCTGTAGACATCTATCAATAACTTAAAGGGAAAAGAATATTGCTAAAAGAAACTTAAAAACAAGAAATTCAAATTTAAGGTTACAATTAAAACTAAAACTAAATGTTTGAAAACATATAATTGATGGGGGTGGGGAAAAAAGAACTGACAGTACATTTACTTTAAAGGGCATTTAAACTTGCCTGTGCAAACTTCTTTTAAGAACTTACTTCCACTCTCTCTGACAGCATGTGAATTTGCTGCCACAGCAACACACTTAGCTAATGGCTGGCGGCATTGTAAAGATTAATGCAGTAGACCTTGGAGCTCCAAGTACTGACAGCTATCCAACAACACTGGGTGCTGGCTCGCTCTCTCATCACTCTTTTACATTCCCTTCCTTTGGGTTTCCCGTCCCACCACCGTGTAAATGCTTAGTAAAACAACCCATTCACCTGGTGCGTCAAGAATGGAAAACCTGACGTGAGAATGTTGTTTTTCTTGTCTGAAACAGCACTCAGGATGACTGTAAGCCCTCAGTTTTAGGGTCTGAATACTTAGTTAGAAACACATTTTTTCACCCTTATTATAACATGTATCTTGCCAAAATTTATCTTGAAATAAAAAATATTTTAAAAATTACATGTTATTTTAAAAGTTTGCACTGGTTTAGTTTACAAATTTATTTTCTTCATATTTGTATTGGTTACAACATACACAAGTACATTTTTAAATTAATATTTTTAAAGATTAGTGACCATCTGTTGCATAACATTTTTTCCCCTTTTAAGCAAATTCAACCAAAGCGAATCCTAGTATTCTTCACTGCCGATATAAAACCCGTTTCATCCTAGAATCCCCTCATTGCTACCAGTAATCCAGCAGCACTCAGATGTACTAGCTGACCCATTTCATTTCCTGTTTCATGTTTTGAGTCAACATTTCGAGCAGAAACCCATAGTAAGTGCACTGTGATCTAATAAGATGTAAATTATAGGCCAAAATCTACTTCTGGTATAAATCTGGAGTACTTCCACTGACTTCAGAATTTGGCCCTGTGTTGTTAAAGGGCACTTTAAAAAGAATTTTGCATCCTTTTAGATTATCATCAATATAGATTAAAATAATTTGAAAGTCAATGGGAATTACGTTCCTAAGTGCCTAAGTAACTTTTGATGACTTAGGCACTGCAATGTTGAGCAAAGCAGCACCTTTAAAAATCTAGGATTTATGGATATTTACATGGGGAAAAAATATGGACTCAAACTGCTCACATGTAGTTGCCCCATTTTCTTAGTACTGCAGGTGAAAATTGGTAAAGTTAAAAGCAATTATATTTACTGAACATGTACCGAGTGCTCCACAGGAGACAGAGGAAGACATAATCCCTACCTCAAAAAATTTACAACAGTACCTTTTACCAGAGTATCTCAAACTGTTTCACAAAAAGGAAACAATCTTTTCCCCATTTTATAGGTGGGGGAACTGAATCACCAAATGTAGTTGTACTCTGAAAACTGACAAGTCAGAATGGCACTACCATGCTAATTTGTGAATCGTATGTGCTTGATGTACAGTTACTTCTGATAACTCATCTTGGCCTTTGAGAATCAAGCTGGCCTCTTTCCATCTCATTCCCTTAGTAACACCTGTGCAATCCCATTCCCATCACGTAGGTTTACAGAAGTGCAGTGAATTGGAACTCAGTAAACAATTCTCTTGATGAAACTCAAAATGGAATAGAATCCCATTAACTTAATCTTAGCTGTGTTGGTTCTGCAAAGCTAACATGAAAAACACTTATTTATTTCAGTAAAGCAAATAGATATGACTCTATGCACAAAAAGAAAAAAAAATCTGAATCATTTGTACTTAGTTTTCAGAGTAAACCTGCACTTTAAAGAAACTTTCTTAGAAGAGACGGATGGAGCCTCACTTTCAGAGCCTATGGATGAACACACTCCTCTTTAGGGCTGGTCTACACACTGTTTTTGTACCATTAAACAAACTGATTAAGTTAAAATGCAATCCCCTGGTGTGGTCACACATATTTAATATTTGATTTAAAAGTTTGTATATGATATTAGCTTATGTTAATTGTTCTTAATATGAGAATTAGTTCAATCGAAAGACAAAAATAGAACATTTTTAATGCTGAAGAGCCTACTTATAAACAAATACTCATATTATGCAAACTATGTAAACCACTTGAACATGCTTTGAAAATGTCCAATGGCTACACCAGAATTAATGAACACATTATATATGTCACTTACTGAGGAGAACACAAGTATTATTTCTATTAAAGGCAGATTGTTCTGGAAACACTTCAAGACCACATCAGTAATATTTTCCAGTATGTTGGGAGTGGTCTTCAAGTACCTAAATTATTTCACTCATCCATCTCCTGTTGTCTCATCCATGGCAGTTTTAGTTCCTTAAATATGAAGCACCTCACCACTTTCGTTTCATTAGGCATGTAAAGAAGAGGCTGAGTCTAAGTCATAGGCTACAATGGGAGACAACAAAGTTGACAAGTATTTTTAGGTCCAATTTATATTAGGATGGGTCCGTTCTATAGATTACTCTATGTCCAAGTGGAAGAATTTTATGGTGAAAGAAAGCTTGAAAGTAAAGTCCTTTGAAGCCATTAGTCCCCCAAAATGTGGATAGGATAATAGGGTGCATCAAAAAAATATAACTAAACAAATAAATTTATTACTGTGTTAAGTTTGTCACCCTTTCAAAGGAAAGATTTATTGCATGAAGATGGTGTGACCAAAAGGACCCCTGTATTCACATCCCACACACTAGTATAGCCATATAATCTTTGTCCAAAGGATTGTGTTGTGAGAAGCCCAAGTTGGGAGCTACAACAGCAGAGCATTGCAAAGCACCCAAGGTTATAGGGTGGTTGGTGACACACCCCTCATTGGTCTGGACTGCAGCCCAGAATGTGACAGAGGGTTCAGTGCACAAGAACCATTCTTTGAAAGAGGCTAAAGAGGTTGAATTTAACCACAATGGAGTTTAACATGGACGCATGGCTGGCTCCAGGCACCAGCCGAGCAAGCTGGTGCTTGGGGCGGCAGCTTGTAGGAAGCGGCATTCTGCCCAATCCTAGGGCGGTATGGCCGCCTTTTTTTTTTGTTTTGTTCCGCTCTGGCCGCCCTGTAGGGGGCAGCTGCGTGGAGGACGGGAGCGCCCTGCAGCAAGCCCAGCAGGGCAGTCCTCGTCCTTCCCTCCCCGCCGACCGGAGTGGTGTGGAGCCCTCCCGGCAGGGGGCACGGCGGGAGGGGCCGCGTGGCAGTGCCCTGCTGAAGCCCTGGCCGCCCCCCTTCTCTCTCTCTTCCCCCCGCTCCCTCCCCCTCCCAGCCGGGGCACATCTGCAGGGCAGGGAGTCCCCCTGCACCCTGGCTCCGGCCGCGCTGCAGGTTTTTTTAGCTTTGCTGTTCTGGCCGCCGGGGGTTTTTTTTTTTTTTTTTTGCTTGGGGTGGCCAGAAAGCCAGAGCCGGCCCTGCATGGACCAATAAAATGAAAAGGAAAAATAAAGCAGCATGAAAAACTGTTTGCAAAAAGACTAACTGCATTTAGCTCCTAATAGAGCTGGCCCAAGTGTGACTTTAATTAAAAAGAAATAAAGAATATTTGTGGAATTAATTTCAAGTGTGCATATGAATCAGTAAGACTAGGTCAAGCCTGCCCTTCTGGCATTAATGCACTTGAGATAACAAGTGAAGAGTAGCCAATCAGTATTTCATGTTATAAAACAGCACTGACGTATGAACATTCAGTGCTATTCTATGAAGGTGACCGTGAAGGGTAAGAAAAAAAAAAAATGTGAAACCCATATGAAAGGTGGTGGTGAAGAGATATTATCAATACAGTCATAGAGACTATATCTGAAGACCAATATGAATATTGGATCAAATTCCAAAAAGTATCACCTTCAGTAGATAGTCCTATTGTTTGGATAGTTGGACTCCAACCTGTGCAGAGGTTAAAAAAAATTGGAAACCCCAGACTAAAGAATCCGAGGATAGCCATGTTAGTCTGTATCCACAAAAACAACAAGGAGTCCGGTGGCACCTTAAAGACTAACAGATTTATTTGGGCATAAGCTTTCATGGGTAAAAACCCCACTTCTTAGAATTTCACATCAAACTACTTTAAAAAAAGGTTACAATTAGGTCAGGTTTGGCTTAAAAACATAGGTTTTGTAAAAATAAGTTTTCACAAAGACTAAGACCAATAGAAACATTGCCATGACTTAAACAACCAACCAAAAATTTTCCAATGAGAACAGTTTAAACCCTGCAAAAAACAAAAATCAGTAGTTGAAACCCATATTATGCTACATCTTGCTAATGTATTAAATGATATGAGATGGACTAGAAACTATTAATAAAGTGACATTGACCAGTCTGCTCTCACTTTGCAAGTGGAGAGAAATGTAAAAATTAAATTAGACTCTGATCTTGCAAAGACTTACCCACACACTTAACTCACTGCAAGTAGTTCTACTGAAGTCAATGGAACTACTCACAGTGTATAAAGTTAAGCATGTTTGTAAATTTTCACACAATCTGAGCATTAGATTTTTAAAACTGCTTTCAGTTTTAGTGCTTGAAGTTGTTATATTTGTTTTTCAAAAATATTTACATTTGAACCTGGCAGTGTCCTTTGAAATCAAATAGCAGCACATAGTAAAGTTACTTTCCAAATAAAGCAATCAAAAGAAATAGCTCTTATGTTCAAGAGGCAGACAAAAGTGTCTATAAGAAAAAGCTAATCTGCGGAGGTGCTTGAGGTAAGTACAGCTGAGACAAATACTGAAAGTGCATTACAAGCATTACAAGCTTGCTGGTTAAAAAGACATTTTAGTGTCCAATGCATCTTTAAAAGTTGTATTCAATAATGGAATAAAAATTAGTTTAACTTTCCACAAAGTAGAAGTGCCAGTAAGCAACTGGAATGAAGAATCAAAGCCCTTAATCTTAGAACTGGATCCACAACTATAATTCCATTAGCGTTGCCAACCCTCCAGGATTGCCCGGGAGTCTCCAGGAATTAAAGATTAATCTTTAATTAAAGATTGTGTCATGTGATGAAATCTCCAGGAATACATCCAACCAAAATTGGCAACCCTAAATTCCATGTGGCCAAGGGGAGACCCATTGTTAACAGACCCTACTGCAGAACGAGGGCCATAGTTTAGTTTATAATGGTGCCGGTCACAAGGGAGATGGCCCCTTATGGGGAAATAGGTCCTAGTTCCCCCCATGACAACCTATTTGCTTCCACAGGTGGAGGAAATGAATTGAATCGTGTGACATATGGTCATGTGACAAAACCAGGCCTCTAGGGGTTAGAAAAAGAGACCTGAGGCTGTGGATGATCAAAAGTGAGACAGGCAGAGAGCTGGAACAGAGAAGTGACCCCTTGTGAAGGAGGGGCTGGTCCAGGCACAACCCAGTTGGAAACTGGTGCAAAGAAAGCGCCAGGGAGCAGCAAGGCTCCTGCAGAGACCCTGAAAAACCAAGAGAGCACCTGAAGAGCAGCAGAGGAGGTTTGCCCCCTGACCTCTTCGAACCACAGAGTTGGAAAAGCAGGCAAAGGCTGGGGGAAGAATTCCAGGTAGAAGTGCCTAGGAATGGCTGCTTGAATTATTTTGGGACTTTGAGAATGGTCTGAATTGTTTTGAACTTTAATAAATCAGACCCCCAAGAAGGAAAGTACTTACTACACTTGTGAAAGCTTTTTGTGAGTTATTGATGAATCCAAGAGAGCAGAGTAAGGGAGGTTGCTGCAGAGCCATGGGATTGAGGCGGGGGGGGGGGGGGGGGGGGGGACACTCTAGAAATTACCAACCCTCTTACAGTGCCATTTTCATAATCAACAACAAAAAAGTTCTCATTTTTATCAAAGTAAACTTACTAATGTGCTGAAGTATTTTCAGGAATTGCCCTTTAAGTCTTTAATTTTGGCAAAATTACAGTAAATTAAAATGGAGTCAAATACAGAAGCCTTACTATCCTTTTCATTCAATGCAAACTGGTATAAAAATCCTATCCTATTGTATCATAGGTTGTCTGATTTGTTTGCAGTTGAACACATAATACAAGTAGGTGGGTTTTGTTTTTTTAAAGAATGCTGCAGCAATTATTGGTTTAAAATATAAATAACCTCAAAATCCTGACAGCATCTTTTTAACTATAGAAGTGCTTTGTATTGAGCTGGTTCACAAATACTTTTCTCAAAATTTGCTCAAGTTACATTAGCCACCATGTTTCAAATAAGTATTTCCAAACTGAATTTAAGAAGTTATTAAAACTCAGACAATTTTTGAATTATTTTAATCAGCTGTGGGTTGCTTTAGTAAGGTAATATAACTATTTCATTACAAATAAAATCCAAAATGTTTTAAATATTTGGAAATCTCATTGTATTTGATTCAGAAGACAAGATCCACAACCTTCTTAACTCCATAAGGCCCTGGAAGTTGCCTAGGACTAAGCATATTGGCTCAATGTCCAGACAAAGCTACTGTACCAAACAGCAAGTTAAGCAGAATTGTAACAGCTACTGTCACTAATTTTGTGGGTAGGGTTCCAGTGTTACTAGGAGGCTGCTATTCTTTTCTCTCTCCACAGAGCTTAATTCTTGATTCAGGGGAGTAAAAGACTTATCCTCCACATTAGACTCCTCCCCCCGCCAATAAATTCTTCTAGCAAAAGGGAGTAGTAACCCATTCGCACATGCACGGATACACCCTTTTTCATATGCCTGATTTGACCAAACTCTCATATCTTTAACAAAAACAGAAGTACAACTGTTTTTACAAAATTTTTTTTTTTGGCTGTCTTGAGGAATTTGCACACTTCTAAGGGTAGGTCTACACTACAATTAACAACCCACAGCTGGCTCATGCCAGTTGGCTCAGGCTCATGGGGCTAACGGGCTGTTTAACTGAGGTGTAGACATTTAGGCTTGAGCTCCAGCCTCAGCTCTGGGACCCTCCCACCGCGCAGGATCCTAGAGCCTGAATGTCTATACCACAATTAAACAGCCCCTTGGCCTGAGCCCTGCAAGCCTGATGCAGCTGACATAGGCCAGCCAGGAGTGTCTAATGGCAGTGTAGACCTACCTTAAAAGACTGAAGGGGACTAGACTAAGGGTATGTCTTCACTGCAAAATTGACTTATCTACTCTCTAGTTACTTCTCTTGAGGTAGCCTAGCTTGAGTGAGAGTGGCCACACAGCAAAATAACACTGGAGTTGCTGTGTCCTCACATACACCACACAGGTATGATTGACTATACTGATTCTAACCACTACTCTAGCAATTAGACTACACATTGCTCTAAGAGTTATGAATGCAGCCAAGGATTCCTGATACCCCAAATTCTTCTGCTGTTTCTCAAATTGTTGTGACACACACTTTGCCAGTGGGCTACACATCTACTCTAAAGCCTGATCCCAACAGGGGACCACAACCTACTTCTGCTATCAGTTACTCCTGTAGTTAAAGTGGAAGTGGCTGTAGATTTGAAGGCCCTGTGTACAAGCCCTGATGATGACCAAGGGGGGGGGGGGGAACAATATGTCATGACCGAGTATCCTAATGTATCTGCCTAAAAGGGCAGAATTAAAGTTGCATAACTAACCTTAATTCTGGCTTTTTTTTTTAGTTCTGAGTGCTTTGACTTTGCAACTTTAATGTTCTCTTAACATTTAAGGGTATGTCTACACAGCTGCTGGGAGCAAGTCCTGCAACCTAGGTTGACAAGCTTTTGTTTGCAGGGTTTATGCTAGCATAACACCAACAGACCCCGGACGTCGGCATTGAACCTGGGATCTCTGGAGCTTAGTACATGAGCCTCTACCGCAGGGGTCGGCAACCTCTGGCACGTGGCTCGCCAGGGTAAGCACCCTGGTGGGCTGGGCCAGTTTGTTTACCTGCTGTGTCCGCAGGTTCGGCCAATCGCGGCTCCTACTGACCACGGATCGCTGCTCCAGGCCAATGGGGGCTGCGGGAAGCGGTGCAGGCCGAGGGATGTGCTGGCCGCGGCTTCCCACCGCCTGCATTGGCCTGGGACGGCGAACCGCGGCTGGTGGGAGCCACGATCGGCCCAACCCTCCGGACGCGGTAAGTAAACAAACTGGCCCGGCCCGCCAGGGTGCTTACCCTGGCAAGCCGCGTGCCAGAGGTTGCTGACCCCTGCTCTACCACATGAGCTAAAAGCTAACTGGTTGTTACCTTAGGCTGTAGAGCAGACTCATTAATCTCTTTCTCTCTCTCTTTATGTAGTCTTGGTGCCACTAGATGGGGCAGAACACCACATCCAGGAAGTGTGTGGGTTACACTAGCATGCTAAAAACAACAATGTAAATGTTCTGACTCCGGCTGTGAAGCATAGGGAGGAATGTGGGGTTCAGAGTCCAAGTTCCAGCCGGAGCCTGAACATCAAAACTACCTCTGCAAAGCTATTTCTAACACGCTAGCCTGAGATCTGCTAACATGAGTCCCTCAATCTGGGCTGCGAGACTCACTCCCAGCAGCTGTGTGGACATACTCTAAATGGCCCAAGGAGTTGCTCATGACTTACCACCTGGGGAAGCTTATAGGTGCTTAATACTGCTACATGTAACTAATAAAATTCAGTTGGTACTAAATGACATAGATCAATCAGAATACTTTACATAAATTACAGATGAAAATTAATGCTGAAGAAAGGGTTGAATGTGCATTTTATGGATTATTCTAACTTCATTAGGCCTGACATACTAAGTCGTTTAAATAAAGAAACTGAAAGTTCTTACCTAACATGCTTTACACGCAATATAATCATGATAAACTGCTTACAAATAGTCACTCCCACACAACTACTAGCAAGAGAAATAAAATATTTATAGTGAAGACTTTACTAAACTTTCCATTTAGCCAAGTTAGGAACACTGTCCCAAAACCAATCTTACTATTTTTAAATATCAGTAAAAGATATTTGTTAACGTACAACACTCTGAAAAGGAAATGTGTTTTTATTTTCTTCTGTCAACATTTTCTGCTAACTCTACTTTTTGCCACTATAGTTTGATCTCTCGATGGACTTCCCACTGAGAAAGGATAGCAGGACCAGGCCTATATTAGGTTCCACAGTATGTCTTTTAAAAAAAATCAGAAGTTTTAGACTAAAATATTTTTATCTAATGTTAATCAACCAGATGTAAATGAACATTAAACTTCATCTTGTTTTAAACAATTGTTAAGGTTGCATTAATTAATTTTAATGTTAAAAAGAAAAACAAAGCAGGTGCACTATAAATAATGGATGAAAAATGGCAAACTTGCTTTTTCCACCTGTCACACCATTGCTAATAACTTTAAAGACTGCTGCAGGCATATTTTCATTCAAAGTGTACAGGAAATGGTTTACATTAATACATGTATATAAAAGTCTGACATTTTAAAAGGCCCTGAGAACATTATATGTAATGGCTTTGCATGTCTGAGCTCTAATCTTTTTGAGCAAATAATTGGTTTTAATCATTACACAAATCAGGCACAATAGAAAATAAAGTTACAACACAACTATAGGCCTGAACTTGCCTGTATGAAGCCCTGCTGTTCTTTAGGCAAATAGTAAAGGAACACCATACAGCTGAGTTGGTCTTTGCTCTTGCAATAAGACCAGCACAGGCAAAGCACACCTAATAGCAGGAAATGAAGGTTTCCTGTGCTTAAAAAAAAAAATAAAACAAACAGTGGTACCTATAAGCTATACTGTGGTTCTGTTCTGGGTGGTCTGGTCCAATTTTAATATTGGAGCTCTCTGCATATCTTATCAGTTTCTCAGTCCCAGCATTAACAGAAACATCTAACTCTAAAATGAAGAAATTAATGAAACACAAATAATATTGTAAAATGTAATGTCAATTGGTAGAGTCCTAAAGAAGTTGCCTTCTCTTAGTAATGGCCCATATCCACAATTTCTTGATTAGATCGTATATTCCTCAGGCAAGAACTGTCTATATTTTGTGTCCTGTACAGTCCTTAAAATACGGTCAACTCTTTATTAATAAAACATGTGAACAATCACATTACATATATTCAGTGGCCTTCTCCAGGGCTGGTGTTAGGTTTGCCCACCCTTCAGGATTGTCCTGGAGTCTCCAGGAATTAAAGATTACTCTTTAATTAAAGATTATGTAATGTAATGAAACCTCCAGGAATACGTCCAACCAAAACTGGCAACCCTAGTTGGTGTCATCTAGGTCTCCTATTTTTACCCTATTACTCTCCCCTGCAAGAGAAGCTTCAATAGCACACAAATATAACTAATATAATGAAAGCTCAAATGCCATTCTACATGCATATGCAGTCAGCTGCTTACTCTCTTGTGCATTAGCAGAATAATGCTGGAAGGAAACACATACTACCAGATGTGGCCAACTATGCACATATGTACAGATCTGTGGGAGTGATTATGATTGGCAGGGAGTGAACTCCTGCATGACACTCAGTACCCCAATCTAAATATGTGACCACAGCCCATTTGGACAAGCCTCACAGTTCAAAGAGCTGCCAGAGGGAACACAGCTAAATAGCGCACACACACAAGCCACAGTGTGAAAACCTGCATCTAAGTATGCTAGACATGGGTACTGGCCAGTTAGTGTGTTATACGTATACACAAGCAAGGAACGCACCAAAGCCTAGTGTGGATCCTATGGTTTAGATGCCAATCAAACAAGATGCCTACAAGACTAACATACATAACACAATTATCCAGCACAGCCAGACATGCTACAAGACAGCGCCCCTTCATAGTGTCTTTGCTGTTACCCAGAAATCATGCCCAAGGCATCAGATTAATACACACCATTGCAGGTGGGTTGAGGTTTTTTTTGTTTACCACCTTCAGGGTGTCTTCACACATATGGTTACAGATGCATTGTACTGTGCTCTGTACAGTCAGGATTCATACATGGGTGTGTGTACAGTAGCAGGTGCTTGGACGTGGTGTGTTGGTGTATAAAAAGTAATGGGTCAGAAAGGGGTGAATATGCTAACTAGTACGGCCTAAGAAATCTGCATATCTTTAAATTAATCACCCTGACACAAAACACCGGACAGTATACTGTGAGGCTACTCGTTACCCCCACAGCTCTCTCTCACTGGGGCCAGGAAAGCCCACTTTAGAGTGTGGGTGGTAGGGGCTCTTAAGTTGTTCAAGCTAGCACATTTTTCCAGTTATCTTTGTTTAACATTATAGAATAAAATCTTTAGCAGTCCATCACATGCCTTTTCATATTGAGTAGCAGTGCCAATTTCATTCTGTTTTCTCTGCTATTAATACTCTCTTCCCCAACCTCAGTGTCCCTGGAGTTGGTCTCAATGGGCTGTCTTGAAGGACACAGTCTATCCCTTGCCTTTTAGCTTTTTCTCATGGCTGTAGGAGTTACCAACATTATAAAAATCAAGTTTCATAATGGAAGTCTTAAAACTGAAGTTAAAACAATGCAGCTGTGTATGGAACAAACATCATTCTCCTGTAACCTGAGAAGAACCAGCTGTAGTAGCAGAAGCTTCTAAGCATGTGCACCTCTTGAAGTGCCCTCCCCACACTATCACTTGGTGCCCATATTGCAGAACTTCTTGTGCTTTGTGTTTTTAGGAAGGGAAGGACTACATAATCTGAAGGAAGAAGAGGGGTACTTTGGGCTTAAATTAGTGGTGGTTTGTCCTGCTTCACTGTGTAGTGTCTGGTGATCTGTGGATGTTAGCATCAGCCCTCATGTTCCAGGCTATTTCCTAGCTTCCAGTGCTAACTGCACTGTATGATTAGCTGACTATGGTTGGTGACTATTCACTGGCTGTATTCTATTACTTGTGAACTCTTCCTGCTAGCAATGATTGTATGCAACAGGGGGATCATGCATTTCTCCTGCTTCCTGTTCATTATTTGGTTGGAACATTCCTAGGCTGTCTATGAAGCAATTTTGAAGAAAACTTCTGAACATCTGAGAAATTGGCTGCTAGGATATTTGAACAGTAGGCTCCTTGGGCCATCATCAGAGGATATGCATGCAGGGCCGGCTCTGGCTTTTTTGCCGGGGGGGGCGGCCGGAGCACCTGGGGGAGGGCGGCGAGCCCCGGCGGCGGCTCCGGTCTCCCCCCCGGCGGCCAGAGCGCCGGGGGCAGGGCGGCGAGAGGGCGGCGAGCCCCGGCTGGGGCGGGGCTCGGCTCGGCTCTCCCCCCGGCGGCCAGAGCGCCGCGCCGCCCCCCTCCAGGTGCCGCCCCAAGCACCAGCTTGGGTGCTTGGTGCCTGGAGCCGGCCCTGCATGCATGGGCACCATCTGCAGGCTCTTTTTGGGTGTGCTTCCTTTACTTGACAGAAATGTACACAGCTGCCTCTCTGTCTAAAGAGAAACATTCCAGTTCTGCGGTGGCATATAATGTCGGGACCTGTTAAGATTCTTACAAAGCACATGCCTCATGTGAGCAATGCAAAGCTTCAGCTCCTCTAGACAGCTAATCTTAAACTACTTTCTCTCAACCCTGTTCATGGATTTAATTTAAGCACATAAATCTGGTTAGTTGCTGAAATACAATCTGTCTGATTTTTTCAGAGTTCCTGAATATGCACAGCTCCCACTACATGCTCAGCATCTCTAAAACTCAGGGCAATGATTAGGTGACTAAATATGGACTTATTTGCTTAAGTTTAAAGATCCAGGTTTGAAAATTCTGCATGTAACACCTATAGCTATGCAAACTTCCATCAATTTGTTACATGCAAAATAAAGGAGGAAGGAAAAGACTCCAAGCAAAAAAAACTATACTACTTTTTTGCCAGAATTAGTGTATTTTTTAGGGCTGTCAATTAATCACAGTTAACTCACACGATTAACTCAAAATTAATCACGATTAAAAAACATAATCACAGTTTTAATCACACTGTTAAACAATAGAATACCAATTGAAATTTATTGAATATTTTTGGAGGTGTTTCTACATTTTCAAATATATTGATTTCAATTACAACTAGGGTGACCAGATGAGGGGAAGAAAATATTGGTGTGTGTGTGTGTGTGACCACCGGCAGAGCAAAAAAAAAAAAAAAAAAAAGCTGAGTCCTGCCCCGGCGGATATTGGGATAGACACCGTATTGGGATGGTCCCGTTTTTATCGGGTCGTCTGGTCACCCTAATTACAACACAGAATAAATAAAGTGCCCACTTTATATTTTATTACAAATAGCTGTACTGTAAAAATGAGAAACAAAAGAAATAGTATTTTTCAATTCACCTCATACAATACTGTAATACAATCTCTTTATCATGAAAGTGCAACTTACAAATGTAGATTCTTTTTGTTGTTGTTGTTACATAACTGCACTCAAAAACAAAAGGTTGATTTTCTTTTATGGTGGTTTGGGTTATGTAGTTTTCACATTGGAGTGTTGCTCTTTTAAGACTTCTGAAAGCATGCTCCACACCTCATCCCTCTCAGATTTTGGAAGGCACTTCAGATTCTTAAACCTGGGGTCCAGTGCTGTAGCTATCTTTAGAAATCTCACACTGGTACCTTTGCGTTTTGTCAAATCTGCAGTGAAAGTGTTCTTAAAATGAACAACATGTGCTGGATCATCATCCGAGACTGCTATAACATGAAATATATGGCAGAATGCAGGTAAAATAGAGCAGGAGACATACTAGTCTCTCCCAAGGAGTTCAGTCACAAATTTAATTAACACATTATTTTTTAACGAGCGTCATCAGCATGGAAGCATGTCCTCTAGAATGGTGATTGAAGCATGAAGGGACATATGAATCTAACACATCTGGCACGTAAATATCTTGCAACGCCGGCTACAACAGTGCCATGTGAACACCTGTTCTCACTTTCAGGTGACATTTTAAACAATAAGCGAGCAGCATTATCGCCTGCAAATGTAAACAAACGTGTTTGTCTGAGTGACTGACTGAACAAGAAGTAGGACTGAGTGGACTTGTAGGCTCTAAAGTTTTACATTGTTTTGTTTTTGAATGCAGTTATTTCTTGTTCATAATTCTGTTTGTAAGTTCAACTTTCATGATAAAGAGATTGTATTACAGTACTTGTATGAGGTGAACTGAAAAATACTATTTCTTTTATTTTATTAGTACAAACATTTGTAATAAAAATATATATAAAGTGAGCACTGTACACTGTGTTCTGTGTTGTAATTGAAATCAATATATTTTAAAATTTAGAAAACATCAAAATTTTTTAAAAATAGAATACCATTTAATTGTTTAACAGTGCGATTAATCACAATTAATTTTTTAATTGCTTGACAGCCCTATTATTTATAAATAAAACACTTAGGTTTGTTTTACTTTCTGAATGACCTAGTAAAGTAGAACCCCCCAAAAGGAATAGAGATGAGTATACCAACCTGTGTTTCCATGTGTGGAAGACAAGACCTAGGAAGCCTACCTCTCTCCTCCTTGTACTACTGCAGATTAGAAATTATAAATTGATACAGTACAATAACAGATCGGTCATGACAAGAGTGTTTTAAGTATAAGATGAAGAGCTTATCCTTGCAGAAACAGAGGTCAGCCACGCAATGATGATGAGGCGGGATATCTAGATGGTATATGGACACATACTTGTCTGGATGAAGTGTACTATATATATATATATATATATATATATATATATATAGATAGATAGATAGATAGATAGATAGATAGATAGATAGATAGATATAGTTTGGCCAAAAATCTGACAACATGTGAGCCAAATAACCATATAGGAATAAAAAAGTCTCTAGAAAACCCAGTTATTCATTCTCCATAATATGCCACTTATATCAACATATTTTTCTTTCTAAAGAAAATAATTATCCATAGCACAGTTTATTTTTTGAAAAAACAGAGAACCAACACATTACAAATATTGGGTGACTCATACTGATGAGTCACCAATAAGGAATTTATTGACAATTATTTATCACAATTTAATACAAAATGACACAGTTTTTGGACTTTAAGCTGAGTGCAAATGTTAAACCAACTGGTTTTATACAACGTAGTAAAAAAAAAAAAAAATCATTTTAGAACTTGCTGTACAACCACTTTGAAACTCCAGTTTCAAACACTTTCTGACAGTAAAGCTTATTCTTTCAGACCCACTTTGCATCTCGTTTTCAAGATAGCTTTCTGTGTACTTAATTTTTTTTTTTAAATTAAGAAAAACGTTAGTGGCTTCTTCTAATTCAAGTTAAATTTAAACTGGAGTGTTCCTTAGTTTCTATTTTACTATATAGGACCAGCTCTTTTTAAAAAGGATTAGTAACTCTTGCTACAGCAGCAGGTAGACTTTTGATTTTTCCAGAAATTTCAATTGGTTGAGGTGCCAGAGTGGTTCAGTTTTTGTTGGCATCACTCCATTTGCCTGTCTATCCACAACTAATTTTATTTCAAATAGTAAAATGCTTGTCACTATACAACAAGACAGCCCTGCGCTGGCAAGGAGATGAGGGCAGATAACCTATAGGCTTTTCTTTAGAGTCATTGAGCTAAAAGGGCACTCCGTGTTTAGCTTTCTAAGGCAGGTGAAATAGGATTCCAGTTCAAAGGGTCTAATTATATCCTGGCGTAATGAGGCACAACTCCAGTAAAATCAATGAAGAAGCACCTACTTAAGCCAGGGCTGAATTTGGCCCAAATTGTGTAAGCAAACTGTTCTTTTTCTGCTTGGCTTTCTTAGTAATGAGTGATACCTAAGCAGTGTATTCTGGTAGGTGCGGCGGTAGCTAGTTCTCCAGCTTTTTAGGTTAGAGCTCAAATAACTGTCTTGCTTATTACTCAGGAAAGGAAAAAAGTAGTCCTATGATGGAAATAATGGCAAGATAACATTTTGGGTAAATGGTTCAAGAAGCTATTGCCCTCCATTAAAGGTGTAAAGTGGGAATTTTTCAAAGATAAACTTCATACTTTGTTTTACCTAAGGATACCCCCTTAAGTAAAAAAACTGACAAAACTTATTTTCTAGTTTGTGCTGTTTCTAAAATTGTTCGATAGGAATTGCTTCTCTACATGCACAAGATTCCTTGTAAGTAAAGTTTCTGATTGCTACAAGTGATGAGGCAGAACAAAGCCTATTCGAACTGACAGTTACGTATTTGGATTTTCAATTACCTGGATTTCACAGAGAAGTGTCCAACTCTCACTCTTTTTTTTTTTTTTTTTTTTTTTACTATCCTACTAAAAATATCATTGCTTCAATTTCAACTGCAAATTATTGTAATAGTTATTATTATTATTGCTTCTATTTCAACTGCAAATTATTGCAAGCCAGAGGATCAAAGAGTTCTATTTTTTTTAAAATCTCACTTGAATCAAACTAAACTTCACTCTAAATATAAAGCAACATATCTTCCCATCAATTTTCATACAAAACTCTCATTGGCTCAGTGTGGGTTCTATTCATGTAACAATGGAAGGTTATGGCCCAAAATGCGAGCAGCCAAACTCTGAGGGAACTACAACTTGGAGATTGTAGTAGGCCAAGAAGTCTGAGAAATGTTCATTTAAATCATAAGTGTAAACATGTAATTTAATAAAGTTCCAGAATCGTTTATTGCTTCTTATAGTACTTTGCACAATTACCCCCAGGAAACAGAATTATCAAACATAAGATATGCAAAGAGTTAGTTTTTTAGTAAAATATTAAATACGTGTCCCTCAGTATATCCACACACTTAACACTAATACAAATTACTATATAAAACTGTCAATTCCAGACAATATTCTTTATTTAACCAGCCCAAATATTTACTATACCAAGCTTGAACTACAATACTGAAGTACTTGGTTTTAAAAAACTAAAATGCAGCACAGTTGTGTAAGGGATAATTTCATGGTTTGACAAGAGACCTGTCAGAGAAACAGCTGTCATGTTTCAGGAACATACAATTAGGAATGAATGAACAGAAGGTTGTATAGTTCGTGCTCTTTTTTTCCCCCCCCCTTTTTTTAAATACAGATTTCAATTCTCTCTAAGTTTTCTCTAGTAAATACTTGTAAAGTCACAGTTTGAAGACTTCATGTGACTTTTTTTTTTTTAATTCAACATTATTTTCAAGAGTTGGTTCCTTTCTTCATCTTACAGTATACCTTGAGGTATACTGGATATAGGTCCAAATTCAGGTTAAATTTGCAAGAACTGCAAGATCTGGTCCCTAGTGATCGCCTTTAAGGCCTTGGTAATTAAACTGTAAAGTAAGATGGGCAGTGCATAGTATTGTGTTGTTTCACTTCAATTGTTCCGAAATAAATGAATGTGAGAGCTTCATATTGACTTGAGGAGTGCTGAGATATTCAGTATGAAGCCTCTATATACCTTCTGTCCAGCTTTTCCCCGGATTCTGTATTGTTTTGTTGTCTGACCCCAAGAAAACAGCTGTTTTTCCCCCTCCAAATTTGATTTCACTTACATTCTGTCTTTTGTTCTCATTTCTCTGTGTATTTTGTCCTCCCTTAAGTTGCTCTTTTCTTCTCTGAATTTTCTGTAGTTTTGGTTATACCTGGAGTGTCTCTAAATTTCTTTACTGTATACCCTTTACTGTAAGTCCAGTCTTCTGCATCATTCCAGGGAGCCTAATATTTTTCAGCTCAATGTGCAGTAGTGGTCAAAAAGATTAACAGAATTTAGGAACTATTGGAAAAGGGACAGATAATAAGACAGCAAATATCATAATACCATTATGTAAATCCATGGTCCACCCACACCTTAAATAGAGTATCCAGTTCTGGTTGCCCCATATCAAAAAGGTTATAGCAGAACTAGAAAAGCCCATTTTATAACAATTTAAAACATTATCTGAAAGGCTTATCTGTCAATGCTTGAGTTTAGAATTCTATTTTATTCTTACATCATCTGATGACATTACTATCCCTTCAAGTGCTAGGTGATACCATTGCGACAGAAGAAAAGCAAAACCACCTCCTCCCCCATCCCTTCTATGGCAAAACCCCTCTGGAAGTAAACAAACTTCCATTTATTAAGACTTGGTAGTAGGACCAGGACTGTTTCTTTATGACATGTGAACTTAAAAACATCCTTTTATGTTCAAATACAAAATTTCAGTAATTTTGGCCAAGATTTTAAGTACACCTCTACCCCGATATAACGTGACCCGATATAACACGAATTCGGATATAACGCGGTAAAGCAGCGCCCCGGGGGGGGGGGGCGGGGCTGCGCACTCTGGTAGATCAAAGCAAGTTCGATATAACGCGGTTTCACCTATAACGCAGTAAGATTTTTTAGCTCCCGAGGACAGCGTTATATCGGGGTAGAGGTGTAGTAACTAATTTGGGGTGTTTCAGTATTTGGGTGCTCCACTGAAGACATTTTTATAAGTTTCTGATATTTTCGTTTAGAAAGCCCTGAGCACCTACCCTCTGAAAATCTGGCCCCTTTAAGGTGCCAAGTTGGGCTTCTGTACAGAGGCACCTAAAACCAAAATTTTAGAAGTGACTAAAGTGATTTTTATCCTATCTATTGGTGGTGAATTAGGCATATTTTGATAAATGGTATTTATGTTAAGGACCAGCTCAAACAGAAATAAATGGGAATTTTGCCATTCTCGAAGTAGACAGAGAAGGCCCTACAGTATTTCCTTTAACACATGAAAGTAAAATGTGCTGAATACCTCTCAGGCTGACATTTGGTTATAGACAACACATGCTGATAAAGTTACTGGAATTTTTTCCTTTACCTTTGCAGGTCACCTTTAGAACAGCTTTATTTGTTTGTTTAATAAAACATGCCAGTTCACCTCTAATCAAGTGAAACAAATTCTGAGAAACCAGTTCACAAATAGACATGCACATTACCAAACCACAACACAATTAGTCACAATTGGCTTTCCTTGCCCGTGGAAGACAACAAAAGTTGTATGGTAGAGGTCCTGCAGGAATAGAATAGAGTGTATTGGCAAATCTGTGAGGAAGCTCACAAGAGGCCCAGTTCTTCTCTGTATTACATCAATTTAAGCCCAGAGTAACTACTAAAATTGTGGAGTTGCACTAATTTTTTTACACAAGGGTAGATTACAGCAGAATTTTATATATTTGATTTCACTCAGCATTGATGTTCTCATATTTGCAATTACTGAAGAATGTGTCACAGTTAAAGGCTAAGTTTCTATGTGGCTTTAAGCTAAGTTGCCACATCACATGAGACCAGCTTAAATGACTTTAAAAAAGTATACTCCTTTGTCTCCGAAAGGGTTGAGTGCTGTTTACAGGGCTTTTTAATAAGGTGAGAACTATTTTTTTCAGACTTCTAAAAAGTATTACAGTGCTTCTTCCAATGTTCTGACCTTTTGTATTTCTACAACATGTACTTTATCAGACTTTTTTCCAGTTTGACTTCTATCTTCTCAATGAAAATAAAGATGTTGTTGTATACCAAAAGACTCAGTATAAAGTGTTTGTGTGCAGTGTTTGGGGTTTGAATCCGGTGATGATCAGAATGAACTTCTTAAACCCTACTTACAATACACACCTTTCATAATTACTTGGGGGAATATGCTATTAGTCCAATGATTAACCTAATTTCAGTGTCAATAAGGAGCACTCAAAACTCAGATCTTTTGTAGACTCTCCTCCACTAAAGAAAGGACTACCAATAAATTTTGTAGTTAGCCTTAGAATACCTAGTAATGACATTTTTAAAAAGAGGAAAAGCCATTTGAAGTTCTGTAAAGAGGTACACTTTGTGTGCCTTCTAATCAGTTCTTTAAAAGGAATAAAGTTAGCAAAGGCATAACTAAAGTTTTTTTTTTTATTAGCTACTGTCTTTTATATGCATTTTTACACAATTAATAGTTTTTTAAAATTCTTGTGGTTTTGTACTATAGCACAGAAACTACAACAACTAGACTTGCTGTAAATGACTTACAAAGCAAATAAAGAAAATGACTATATCATGAACTGTTTGCTTTTTACTGTTTGCTGTTCTACCACTCCCTCAGTTTGAGCATACAATGTGAAAAGCCACACAATGGTGGCTTCAGAACAAGTCATTAAAATGTGAGCAAGCACAAAGAAACCAATATTCACTTCTCAAGAACAGCTTAACTCTTACCATCTTTGGCCACAGAAATATTACAAAAAAATTCAGTTCCTCTCACCAGTTGGATCCTTGTACTATCAGTTCCCTGTTTGTCTTCTATATATAGAACTTTAGGGAAGGGGACTCTTATTACAGCATAGTTTAAAAAAATAGACACAATCAATTCTGTCAATAGTTTTCTGTATTTCTTAAGTATATTGAGGTATAGTGCTTCTCTCTTACAACCTACATTCTCTGGCTTAATTCTGCAATGAAGTCATAATCCTTTGTTGGAAACAAACAGTTGTCATAGAAATATTTGTGGTGATATATTCGTAGAATTAGTATTATGACTTCACTGCTAGCAGAACAAGGAGAACACTGATAGGGTGTTTGGAATTTTAGCTCAAATGGCAGGGACTCTTATGAAACTTACAATAATGTAAAAGTAAGTATACTACCACAGATTTTAATATTTCCTGGAGTTTTATGTCTCTTTCAAAGGCTGAACTTCAAAAAGAATATTCTTACTATCTTTATAAGATTATGGAAGAAAGCTTAAAGTAGGGTTTACATTTTCAAATATATGGTGCTCAGATGACTATCAAATCTTGTTCTTAAAGTATCATGTGCTAACACACTGACCCCAATGTTCTGTTATCCAAAATCCAACATTCATATCTAAAATGAAATTAATTTTTTCCCCATTGCTATGTAACAGAGTACTACAAACTTTGAAAAATAAATTTATGCACAACTATAGGTACACAAGACCAGAAAGAACTATGTTAAATTTATAAAAACATCATCTTATCTTTGGAGTATAAAATTTAACACCTCTTAAACAAATATTATTTGCTAAGGTACTAAGTAAAGAATAGTGCATCTAAAAATTAAATACAATTCTCAAGTTTATGTAGTCCCTTCCTTCTACCCATTATATTTAATAAGATTAATGTATTGTGGCTTCAACCCTTTAGTTAGTCTTGATTTCCCTTATAAAATAAGTGAATACTCTTGGGAATTTTCTTCACTTTTTTTTAAATTTAATTTTTTCTTACTGGCAATCTTTGTCCATCATCCCTGATTCATTTCCTCCTGCTTCTGAACATTTGTTAGTTGCTCCTGTATAAGATATCTAGTCAGATAACAGCGTGACCTAGCCCAGAAACAGACTTGGGAGGAACACTGCAGTCTAAAACAATTTTTGGGTGAATGATCAGGTGGCTCATAGGGAATTCGTGTATCACAGCATAGTAAAATTCTGGGATTTGTTCAGCACTCTGATGTAATAAAAATCAGAGAGTCCTACAAAAGTTTTCCTGATTAATCTGAGATCAACTCTTTCAGGGGGGTGTATGCCTGCAAAAAGCAAGAGTGAAGAACTAAGGAAAGTAGTTTTTGTTTTCCCATTTAAACTCATCATAACCAAGGAGGGAGGCAACATGAGTTGGCAAAAAATTTAAGTGCACTTCCTGCAAACAGTTATACTGAATTTAGCAGCACAGAAAAGTGTTCAGCTTATGAAATTTGAAATGGGACTGTGTGAAGACATTGAGGTGGATGGGCATTTCTCCTAGGACTGAAACTACCTGACACTGGTACAATCTAGTGCAGCAGTTTTCAAATTGTGGGTTGCAACCACATCTTAATGGGTCGCCAAGGCTAGCTTAGACTTGCTGGGGTCCGGGGCCCAGAGATGAAGCTCATGTTACAGGCCCCCTTGCCTGGGGCAGAAGCCCTTGGGCTTCAGTTTTGGCTCCATCCGAAGCAGTGGGGCTCAGGCTTTGGCACCCCCAACCCCGAGCAGTGGGGCTTGGGACAGCTCAGGCTTCGGTCCCCCCTCCTAGGGTAGTGTAGTAATTTTTGTTGTCAGAAGGGGGTCGCAGTGCAATGAAGTTTGAGAACCCCTGATCTAGTGCATTCCAAAGATATATTTTGCTCTTCAGAAGTATTTTTGTGAGCCCATCTGATAAGGCTCTGGGAGGGGCAATTTAGCAGTATCAAGGTGAAGGATCCTAGGCAGAGCAGTCACCCCAACTCTCCTTTCAGTAAGAGGCTTCTACAAGCTCCCTCACCCCAGCAGCTCCTTCCAGTGCCTCACTGTCCCTTTTCTGTTAAACTCTAATTAGTTCAGTGAACCCCCAGCTGGGGAGGCAAAGTATCCTAAGCTGTAATTTAAATGAAATGTGATATACAGTTTTACTTACCCAATTCTTTAGAAACTGGAGATGCAGTTGCTATTTCTCCAATCTTTGCAACACCATCATAATATGCTCTTCCAGCCAGTATCATAGCTATAGGGAAAACAACAAGAGTACTCAGCTTGTGTTGCATTAAAAAAATTGAGTACATTATGAATTACCATCCATCAGGAAAAGGTGAATGATATTTTCACAATGCCTGCCTGGGGTTCAAACGGGGTGCACAAACTTGGTTCTCTAACTTTCGGGAATAATATTCTAGGATATTCTGAGTCCAGTCCAGTGCCTGTTGATGTCAATGGAAAGATTCTGACTTCAACACAGGCAGGATCAGCCCCCAATAATAGTAAATGACTCACATCTATTAATACGATACAGAATTCCCAAAAAGCATATTATGTGTGTTTTTTTTAAATGACATAATACATATAACCAAAAAGCACGTCCTTTCTGTCTTACTTTAGATTCATATGCACTGTATGTACTGACAACTCATAGTGTAGTGCAATACTTTGAAGATGACACAACTGGTCTTCTAGGAACAAATTCTGCCCACCCTCCCTCTCCGTGGCTGCAGAAGTTCCCAGATGCAGTGAAGATCTGCTGTGAAAGTTTTAGGGAAATCTATAAGAAAGCTACAGTGCTAGAATGTTGGGGAAAGGCTGATAGATCTGCTGCTGTGTGTTTCCAACAGCCAGTGATCCCCTGTGAAGTGGCATCACAAGAGTGACCAGGCGCATGGAAGGATTACTTCTCTTACCCTCACAGAACCTCCCTATAACTAATAGGAATGGAGAACAGAACACAGTTACTTTAAACAGAAAGTTATGATGTGAATTATTCCAGATACCTAAATCGCTATGACAGAGTAGCAAAATCAATACTGTTGATTCCCAAAAAACAGATGACAGTAAAAGCAAGGCACTCTTCTTAAAAGAACTAATTCCATATAATTTAAATCAGTGCCAAAAGAGAGGTCTATAATTGCCCTATGATAAGTGAGCATGAATTACAAACTACCAGTGGAAAATGTTTACCATTTCACTGCTAGTCAGTATGTCTGAAGCATCCAGCTAATAATGTGTTTATTAACGGTAGCTGAATGAACCAAACCATCTATCCTAAACATTTTATTAATTTGAAGGGAGGTTCTATAGATACAATTCCACACATTTTTAATACACAAATAATGAAGCACCATCAGATACTCTTTTGTAATTTGTGCTCAGAGGACTTTCTTCAACCAGTTCTCTAAGTAGGATTTTTATGGAAAACCATTGTTATACATATGGACTACAGTGAAATCACATCAAGGTTATTGTTCTATTAACAGGCAATAAATACAATGGCACCCTTAACTTCCAACAGTACTGACTACCAATATTAATGACAAGTGTAGTTCTTATATTCCCCAGGATACAATCTGGAATGTTGGACAGCTGTGTCCCCTCAATTCTCCAACCTGGGGTGCTTTTTACACTGCTTTGCAGTGAGAGCAACCACTCCTGGCTTGCTCACACAGCCTCCAACATGTAAATTACCCCCAGGTATACTGCAATAGTGCTTCAGCCAGCCAGCCACCCTTGAATTATACTGCAGAGTGACATCAGCAAATTCACAGTCCCAGACTTCCCCCAGAAATGTGTATCTTGTACTGCCCAGATCTTTCCTTCTCAATACAAGCTCATATAAAGTCCGTTATTTCATTAACAGAAAATGTTATCCATAAATATTATCTCAAATGAAGTTTCCCAAACACTTCAATCCAAACACACACTAGTTTAGATAAAACAAATTTAACTATAGAAAGAAAGATTTTAAGTGATTACAAGTAATGAGGCATAAAAGTCCAAATTGGTTACAAAGAAATAAAGGTAAAACACAAACTAATACTTAACAAGTTAAATTAATTCAAAGCCGAAGTCCCTCTCTCTCTCATCCCATGTTCTTTTGCACACTTCCTGGTTGGATGCTTTCCAGCCAGGACCCATCCCCCGGTCCAATGCTCCTTTCCTTGTCCTTCAGACATTGTGGATGTCATGGGCAGAGAGAAAGGAAGGAGAGAGGTGATTTTTTATATCTTTTTCTCCTCTTTGATAATCTTCTCCAGTTGGGGTTCAGGAAAAGCAGATCTGGGGAAATGGGAACTTCCAGCTGTTCCATTGCCAAGATGTAAATTTCTTGCTCACATCCTTCTTCCTGCCAGAGTGTCCGCTTAACAAGGTGCCAGTCCATTTGATTATGTTGACATTCCATGTGGTTATGCTGATTATGCCAAGGCTCAGTTTGCATTTTGTCTCTAAGGAACTGGTTTGTGCCTGCTTTTCTAGACTTGGAACATGTCTCAGCAATATCATACAGTAGAATCTTATAACTTTACATACAATGTTGTCACTATTTTACCAGGACAAACATGTTCAGCAGATTGAGTTTTCAAATGATACCTCACAAGGCATACTTTGTACAAAATTTATCATCATCTTGTAAAAAGGATGAACATAAGGGTGCAGACTGTCACAACAGTCTGCTAGACCTTTATGTTTTACTCTTCTTAATTTTTCTGTAGCACATGGACAGGTACTCATGGAGATTAATATATTACAAATATTAACCTGCACTCATCACATACTTCCAGCTCATATAATGTCACTAAGCATTTAGAAAATGTCTAAGGATTCTCTATGGCAAGAATAATAATTAGGTTACCAAATATAGTTCTAGAAATATAATGCCACTGATGTTTTTCGTTTTAACTGGTAAGGCATTCTGGAGTCTTTAAATTATAGGACTTGAAAATCTTTCAAGAACTTAATCTTTCAGATTAAGGAGATTTATGCTAGCTAGAGTTGGAATGCTAGATAATCAGATTTGGCATTATCATCTTTATTTTCAACTGGTGACACTAACACTCCTGAGACAATAAGTAAGCTGCCTGAATGAGCCATACAGCATAATATCTATCAATATTTCAAGTTAATATTTCCACTTCCTTGGACAGATCTGAGGAAGATTTGTATGAGTATTATCTGCGTACAATTTGCCAATCAAGGATTTTGTCATTCAGAGAATTAGTTTCAGTCTCCCAAAACAATACCTACATCTATCTGTGTTTAGAGCTTATTTTACTCATGAACACACAGAAACTAGTTTGAGCCAAGGTTTACTTGAAACTAGACTGAGACTATCAACTCATATCATACAGGTTACCCAACAGCTATCGGCTGCTAATTAAGTCCTTTTTTAAAAACAGAAAACGCTACAAATCTATGGTATCCTATGGAAGAATATGTGTTGAGTGATAGCCTGTTTGAACATCTATGTGATTACAACACTGTCCCATTATTGACTCTAGATGTCACAATGACTTTCTTTTTCTTTCTTTGTTCTATTTTTATATGTAAATTCTCCTACATAGGAATATGACGATTCAGGAGGTCCCTACCAGTCCCAAGTCCAGTCCCCTGCTATTGCAGGCAACTCGATCACATAATCCTGTTCACAAACTTATCATGCTTCATTTTAAAACTAATCAATTTGTTTGCCCCACCAGTCCTATTAGAAGCCTGTTCAAGAACCTCATTTCTCTGATAAAATCTAACTAAATTTATTCATGGCTGGATCTTACACGTGTTCTTGTGCCGTCATTATCCTTTAGCTTAATTAGGTCTTCTCCTACCTTGATTTTTACCCCCATTATGTATTTATAAAGAGCAATTATATCCCCTCTCACCCTTCATTTGCCAGTCTAAACAAGGCAAGCTCTTTGAAAACTCCTCTCCTACGCAACTTGCTGTGGGAAATTTAGATTCCCAGGACAAAGCATATCAGGATGTAACAGCAACCTGAAAGTGAGTATATACTATAAATTCTTCCAGGCTTGCAGTACTTATGGTGCAGTAAAGCTGGACTCAAACCATTTCAATTCAGCTAGAGGCTGTTATTGATATTTAGTAAGTTCTGTGAATTAACATTTCTCACCTTTTCTTGGTCAGTGAATTCACAACTCCAAAACAAACTGCATTCTGCATGTTTGACGTGATCACACTTGTTAGGCACAGGCATTACAGAAATTTAAAAGGCGAAGCTGGAAAACTTTCATTGCTGTAAGACACAAGGACTAACCTAATGTACAAGAAAGAAATCCTGTTCTCTGAGAAGACGTGACAATGTTTTAACTGTCTCGATTTTAAGACAATGTTTGGCCAATTTTTATTGCATATTGGCTGGATACAACATAACTGAGTTCAGGTTTTTCAGGAAACATTAAGCATAATTATATATTAAAGTCACAGTGGTTTCGATTATTTCCTGTTAATGATTTCCATGTTAATATGTGCATTTGATTTAAATGGTAGGGCCAGTTTTGCTGGATTGAACACTGAAGCAGCAAGATTCAAACTGGAGAAGGGCTAGCAGCGAACAGCAGTTTACACATGTAGTAGTTTATAACATACAAATCTGATTCCCTGCATCTTCAGGGCATCTGCATCAGATTTTTATGTCATGAGCTTAAGAGGTAATGGCAAGAATTGGTCAGATATTCTTGCAAGTAGAAATGATGCATATGCTTTGAGTAGTAGTTTGTTTTTGAAGGAGGCAGAAAGTCTTCTTCCTTTTATCTTTTTGTTGTAGTAAGCTTTTCATTCCCCAAGTACAATCCAAGCAGGCCATCTCCTCTGACCTCAGAATACTCTTGTTGGGGACAGCAGGGAGAAGAGACAGAGCAGTGAGCCAGCCAGCCAATTACAGTTTTACTGCCAAAGGTAGGGTTGCCAATTTTGGTTGGACGTATTCCTGGAGATTTCATCACATCACATCACATGATCCTTAAAGATTAATCTTTAATTCCTGGATATTCCAGGACAATCCTGGAGGGATGGCAACCCTAGCTAAAAGTGAGGTAATTGCCTATCCCATAGTACATCAAGTGGTTCTTACATTGGCTAGTTGTCCTTGAGCCAAGCTCCAAAGGGGTTACAGGATCCCCTTCAGTTCCTGGTCTCACTCCCCTACACTACAACTCAATTTTTTGATGGGTAATGCCCATTACTTTCCAACTCTTGATGGAGTTGATCAGTACTCTTCACAGTCTGGGTCTGAGCCAATTTTCTTGCCCCATTACCAGTATCTTTATTTATGGCTTTCCAGGTAAGCAAAGCTATCCTGAAGGCTAGATTTGAGTCAACCAGACACATTGCAACCTGTGCTAAAGCTCTGACCAGCTATAGATTCAACTTCTTTTCACCACATGGACTAGTGAGGCACTGGATCAGGGGTGGGCAAACTTTTTGGCCTGAGGGCTGCATC
>NW_020664444.1:14821189-14835397 GCF_002925995.2 Terrapene triunguis | reverse complement strand
CATCTCTCTGTCCCCGACTGCCCCCGGAACCCCTGCCCCTGACTGCCCCCTGCCGCCCCATCCAACCCCCTCTCTCCTTCCTGACTGCCCCCCCCGGGACCCCTGCCCTCATTCAACCCCCCAGTTCTCCCCCCGACCGCCCCGCCCCCTATCCACACCCCCGCCCCCTGACCACCCCCCCGAACTCCCCTGCCCTCTATCCAACCACCTCTACTCCGTGCCCCCCTTACCGGGCTGCCTGGAGCACCGGTGGCTGGCGGTGCTACAGCTGCACTGCCCGGCTGGAGCCGGGCCATGCTGCTGCCGCCACCACACAGCACAGAGACCGGGTCAGGCCGGGCTCTGCAGCTGCGCTGCCCCAGGAGCTCACAGCCCAGAGCATTGCGCCGGCGGCGGAGTGAGTGAGCTGAGGCTGCGGGGGAGAGAGAACAGCAGGGGAGGGGCCAGTGTTAGCCTCCCAGGCCAGGAGCTCGGGGGCTAGGCAGGACGGTCCCGGGTGCCGAATGTGGCCCACGGGCCATAGTTTGCCCACCTCTGCACTGGATCATCAATCATCCTGGGGGCGTGGGCTACTGAAGTAGCCTGAGGCAAAAGCTTCCCTCTTCTTGCATGAAAATGAGAAACTTCTCACTATGTTACAGGTCCCTGCAGTCTCTCACTCCTTTCTAAGCCATCTTTCACAGGGGTTTAGTATTCAAACTTTCTGAATAGATGCTGCCAAATTAGCCTCACCTACTGGATATAGGATACAGAAGTCCAAGAGATCAGTATGGTGCTCTGATCTAAATCCAATATTCTCTCAGGCTGGAAGCCACAATTCTATTTTCAAGCAATAACTTTTAAAATTTCTCCACCACTTTCACCAGATATGATTGAATGATTTGGAGCAGACTGAGTATGTGAGCAGGAGTTTGTCTTTTGTTAAGTTATATCCCAATATATGCAATCTACATTATTTAATGGTCCTTTTTAAAAGTAAGATTTTTCTATGCTTGTATAGCTGGGTTGTTTTTAATGGGAAAACATACTATATAATCTCTTCACCTGTTTAATGACTGGTAACTTGTAATACAGAAAAGAAAGGGAGATTCATGTAACCCCACCGTATCTACAAAAACGGTAATGAAGCATTCTGTGTCGGATTTAAAGTTTTACTTTTTGTCCGTTTAATTCTGATTTATGTGAGAAGTCATGATACATTTTAGTGCTTGGGAACAGAATATTTACTCCTTGTTACAGCTTACATAAAACAACAATTATATCAGATCTCTATTGTTGGCTCCCATAATGTGCTAGTTGCTCATCAGCTGTTGTAATTAAACATTCATTCGTATTAAATTGAGCATACATACAAGACCTGGTACATCAATCTGCTCTTAAGAACACATTTTCTGGTACACAGTACATAACAGCAATGTACTTCTCCAGTGCTGCTGTAAAGACCAGGTACATTTTATACCACTGTTACAAACACATATTTTGTTAAAATGGACACTAGAAGAATTTGGCAGCAATAAGAGGTTTGAACTGCATTTTCAAAGTGTTAGTGAGCAATACATAATGAATCAAAATAGCGAGTATGAAACCTTTTCAAAATGTTTAAGTATTGTTGTCATATACAGTACTGCCTTCATTCTATAAACTGCATAACCAATATAAAGCATTAGTTAATTGAATCTAAACAGACATTTTTGTAATACGTCAATTTTCCTTGTATTTGTCTCCATCATGCTGTAATTTACTGTTTTGCAAAATATGCACTGGAGTTTGAGAGCGAAGAGATATCCCAGTGGCTTTTTGGTTGAAGATAAATACATTACCCTTGACATGTTCATGAAGTCTAGGACTGTGACAAAGGAGAATGACAAGCAATAGACACCTTCAGCCTCTTGAATCAGGTCATATTATTTAGGGGGTCCACATCTCTCTAATATGAAATTGTTCCATAGGTCCACGTAAAAGAAGGGGTCCCTCTAAGCAAACTCTGGGGGTCTAGAGCCCACTCTTGTAAATCAATTCTTATACAAACAGTGCCACTAAAGTCGATGGGTATATGTCACATGAGAAAAAGTTTGAGATTGGGTCCGAGGACACTAATTCACTTATTTCAATTTTAACTAGATTTAAAAAGTGACACTGTCTAATTTTTTTAAATCTAGTACAATCCTGCAAACCTTACTCATGCAAGTAGTCCCACTGAACTCATGGGGCTATTTGCATGGGTAATGAATACTTATGTGAGTAAGAGTTGGCAGGAACAGGTCGTTTTTCCATGCATTTCTAAAGACACTTAAGATATTAAAACATCTAATTTTTTTAACCTTGATATTATTTTTACATTTCCACTAAGCTTGGACAATGAAAATTGATTAGTCAGTTTCACTTTATTTTTCATGCAGTAGCACTATGGTAAAATGTTTGGGATGTAAACACTGCAGCTAAAATCTTATTTTCACTGATTTAAAGAAAAATACAAAACCTAAAATTAATAGAAATGATGATTTAACATGCAAAATTGAATTTAAACTTATATATAGCTTCTAATATCTTAAAACAGCATATACATTTAAAATTAAAAGTTATAAAATTTATAATTGAATTTAAAAATTAGGAAGACTTACCATTAACAGCTTTTTCATAATTTTTCCCCAGGTTTATTACATTCCGTAGCCCAGGATTGAACTGTTCCATAACATTCTGATGATCAGAAAAAAGCCACATTATAACAAAGAAAACTCAGTGCATGCAATAAGTACATGAAAAAGCTGATTGGAGTCGCCACAGCATAAGCCAGCACTTGTCTACATTGCAATTAAAAAACTGTGGCTGGCCCGTGTCAGCTGACTTGAGCTTGTGGGACTTGGGTTAGCGGGCTGTTCAGCTGCAGTGTAGACATTCAGGCTTGGGATGGAGTCCAAACTCTGGGACTCAGAGAGAAGAGCATCACAGAATTTGGGCGCCAGCCAGAGCCTGAACATCTACACTGCAATTAAATAGCATCCCTGGCCCTGTGAGCCCAAGACAGCTGACGCAGGCCAGTTGTGGGTTTTTAATTGCAGTGTAGACATACAGGATTTTAATCTCAGATGCAAGGCACATATTGAAAATTTGCTATTGTGGATGTCTGACCTCCACAGTGAATTTTTTTTGGATGCTGGGCATTCAAGATTAGGATATCAGTGCAAAATTAACCTCTGGCCTAAGCAGTGCAACACTTCCAATTTCAATGGATTTGTGCTCACTTAAAACAGAGATGAATCTGACCTTTTCTCTAACCTTGGTAAGAGTGCTCATACATTCAAGACTAAAGTTTACACAGATCCTTCTTTAATGAGAGAGAGAGAAGGGAAATCCCTTTTCTCCACTACTACCTAAATACTTTAAGACAAAGAAAGACTACGGGCTACTATTCAGAATTTGGATATTCCTTCAAAAAGAAAAGATACTTTTGAGTTTTCTGACTAGACAGGTGACTTGGAGATGACTTAACACCTTCCAATCAAAAACAATACAGCGATGGCCCTACTGAAAGGTTTTTTGTTTTGTTTTTTTGGTGAGTCACACAGCATGGCATTTTGAAAGAGTAGTTCACACATTCAATTTCAAAGCTCAATGTATTGTATGGTGTCAGCCCAATTTGAGCGATAATACTTCCACCCAAAAGTAAAATGAGAATTACTGGCTTCCTTCAACGCAAAACAAAAACAACAAAAAACCGACTACAGCTGCTTTTGAATGTTGTTACAATTATTTTGGCTGGAGCAACTAAGACTAGAAATCCAAAAACACATAGTATAGCTGCCTTCATAACCACCAAATTCTAATAACAGGTGAAGTGGCAGAGATTGTGAAACTGTCATTCACAATTCAGGAAAATAGCTGCATTGGTCCAGTTTAGAAAAAAGTAACCATTCATTGAGATCCAGTTTTAAACACTCCAAATTTTAGAAATGCCTCCCCTGTCGAAAAGTGGAAGGAGAACAGCAGCATTTTCCTTCAGACCAAGATATTCAAAAGTGCCCATTGATTTTTCGGTGCCAAAAGCTGAGACATATTGAAGAGGCCTGATTTTTCAGAACATCCATCCTTGGAAAATCTGGCCCTTTAAAGGTGTCTCAAATTGGGTAATAAAATGGATGCACCCAATATTACTAATTACTTTTAAAAAAGTTGTGTCTGGTGTTTAGCTACTTGGTAGGTTGCTTGAACGGTAGTCCAATGGATTTATGTGGTTGTGGTTTAACTGTAATTCAGATAGTTACCCCATTTATGTTTGAAAAGAAAAGGTAAAGAAGCAAAAGAGGAGTGGGTTGATCTTGCATTCCTTACTCATGCTAAACTTCCACTGATATAAACAAGACTTATGCCTGAGCAAACAACACAGGACTGGCTATATTTATCATATTACTGGTCATTTTAAGCTAAGTAGTTTCAATATTATGACTCTGTTTTCCCCTTGTATGTCAAATACAATTCCTCATACATGTAAAGGAATTTCCTCTTGATAGCCACAAATACTGAGCAATTAATCTTCACAATATATACTTTTATTTGAATATATATACACACCTCTACCTCGATATAACTCTACCCGATATAACACGAATTCTGATATAACGCGGTAAAACAGTGCTCCGGGAGGGGGCGGGGGGGAAGAGCGGGGCTGAGCACTCCAGCGGATCAAAGCAAGTTCGATATAACGCGGTTTCACCTATAACGCGGTAAAATTTTTTGGCTCCTGAGGACAGCGTTATATCGAGGTAGAGGTGTAATATATATATATAAAATGCTAATTTTTGTGAATCACTGAAATTTTGCAATGTTTATAATTTCAAATTACCTCAAGCACTCTACAAGCACTTATTATGCCAAAGCAATGCTATAATTCAAATATCACATGTGAAGGAAAATGAAATGGAGAGAAATATAAAATTATACTGTATTAGTTCTGCACTATCAATTTTAAATTGAACAGTTTTAAAAATCTCCCATCTTTTTCAGATTTTTTCTCTCTGTGATGGCTTGTATAGGAAACCCAGCAGCTGGAAGGAGGAGGGAGTGTCTTATACTCGCAACAAATACATTCTATTAATGATGTGTTTTGACATCAACTTATACATACGTTACTGAAAATTGTTCTACAAGTCCATTATTTTTTGTTTAAAAGCAACCTTTTCATTTTCTGACATATTTCTGTAATGGTACATCAAATACAAAAAGAATAGAGACTTTTACAAAAATAAGTGTTACAGGTTCTGAGAGAACCTAGAAAAAAAGACCTACTAATAAACTCTGAAATATGCCAAGTAAATCTACAAATCCGACAGTGCTACATTACAAACCACTAGAAACAAACAAGGATCATTACATATCTGAAAACTCACATAGTAATTGAACAAAGGAGTCTGACCTGAAACACTGGCATCTTTTTAGATGTTAGTCAAATAAATGTACTTTGAAACTCAAGGTGTTCAAAATAAACACTTTCTGTTTAACAGAAAGAACAGACAACAATGAAAAAGTTTTAATCTTTTGCATGCTGTACTGGTAATATACTGGCAAATGTATGTCTATTTAGTATATGCATAGACCAAAAGAATGTGATAAGAACATTTTAAAATTTAAAAAAATTTGGGAAGAAAAAAACAAAAACAAAATTGTCTCTTAAGGCTATTCAGACACCATAAAGAAAAAAAGAAGCCTTTTTTACAAAGCATCAATCCACAATCAAATCTAGTCAATTTATAAAGTGAAGAATGAGTTAAAATCGGTTTCAAGTACCACCTCACTTGTGTTTTTATGGTCCTATTTTCCTTTTTCTAAAAAAACCCCATGCAGAGAACAGAAGAAACTAGATGACTGCACATGAGAAACAATTAAAGTGATTGATACACGCAATGATGTCAAACTGGAGAGAGAGAGAAAAAAACATTTCCCCTATATTGTTTTGTTATAATCTGGAGTGTTTCTTGTAACAGCGAGTAGATTATTTTCAAACTCACTCTTTTATACATTTAGTAGTCACAGATTCTACTAATAACATTTAAAATATATGTGACTGTTTATATTTTGTTGGAATGAGAAAATTATAGGGTTTAGATACTGCAGTGCTTACTCATGCACAGCTCTCACTGAAGGCACACTGTAATATAGCATCCTAAGGATGTGTATACAAATGTATAGCAGTGACTAATGTCATACTAAAGCCCTGTCAGACAAGTCTGTTTTGTAATAGTAAAAGAATTATAGCATGTTTCTGTTCACCCACTTGAAAGCATTTTTCTTACAGAATTAGACTCCATCCATCAGTAATTCACCATGTTGACATCAGAACCAACAAGACTTAAATGGATATCTTCTGAACTTTTCCCTCTCTAGTAATGCAATATTTTGTTTAACAAAGATGCACACATGTACACACATACACGAGCCACTGAATACATTTATTTTTCTCTTTAACATACCGACTTGGCCCAGGTACTCTCATTGCTAGGAAAACATAGCAAGGAAATGTTGATTACCCCCAATGCCTCACTTTGAGTGGGCAATGTAACCGCTTCCCTCCGGCAAGCGGTTGCTAGACACATGATCATGAAACCTACTTTTAGTACTGATAAAATTCCCAATTATTGCCACGACTCTGACCTTCCACTTCTGTGTAATGGTATTGAAAAGTTTGTGGCCTGCAACCGCAGTGCCATTAGTCCTTATACTTCTTTGATAACTTTCAATTTGGCTTTCCAACTGGGTAGACAAAGACTGTACTAGCTTCATTGTTCATCTCTTCCTAGAAACAGACAGAAGTCCAGGGCCATAGTATTTTTTTCCCCATCCATAAGTAGATTTCAGTACCATTGACCATTAGATTTTGTTGACTCTCTGCAGACACTGGCAAGTATAGACAAGATTATGATAGAAGAGTAAGTCCACTTAAGTATAGAGCGTTCTCAAGAAGAGTTCCGCTATATCACCCTTTCTGCTCATGGTATATATGAGGCTATGGGGAAAGCCTGAGAATTTGGCCTGCATTAATGAAAGACACAACTCGTGGATCTTTTCTCTAATAGACCCAGATGTGGCTGGAAGCCTTTGCACTGCCACAGCAGTTGACTGTTAGCAGAAGTGCCCCAGCCAGTCTCTAGATTTTAATGTTTGAGGGATGGAGACAGGACATTCCCAATGGAAGGTCCTATGCTCTGGAATTTGCTTGTCTGATTCAATGCATTGGCCATAGTTAATTGACATTCGTGGAACAGTGCAAAGCTCATCTATTTTCCTCACGCTTTTGTCAAAGGGGATGGTTGGTAGGAATGTTCAGCATTACTTTGAGGGTTTGGGGGGAAGGAAACAAAGTCCACTTAAGTTTGTTATCTGACAGCAAATTATGCATTTTATTTTTAAAATGTCCTACTCCAAGATTATTAAACTCCACTCTTCAGACAATCTCAAAAAAAAAAAAAAAAAAAAAGGCAACTGAATTTATTAAACAGGGTTTTCTTCTGTTCAGCAGTAGAGAGAAGCAGGATGAATCCTATCATTTTATGAAAACCTCAAGACAAGCAAAAGTCTGATCTGTTTATGTAACTTGATTTGTAAAGTAATGACACTTCTTGCCCCATCCCCCAAAAGTCCCACAAAAATGCAGAATATTTTTCAAAAAGAAAATGGCTTTATCTTGGAGTTATCTTTGAAGTTGATGGGAGCTGCAGGTGCTCAGCATTTCTCAGGGCAGACCCAAATTTTCTGATAAGTATTAGTATTTTACACATTGCTGAGATATTTCATATTTTTAAAAAGTGATTGCTTTATTTTTGTTGAACTCCAGAAGTAGCAGAAAAGTCACCCAGGGATAAAACACTGGATTTAAAAAATAATTGGCAGAACATGCTTTTTTTTAAATAACATCCCAGTGTTTTATAACTTCTGCTATTTATAATGTATTGAAAGAAACAATAACCCAAGAGAACTTTTACTAATATGAATTATTTGTATTACAACAGTGTGTCTAGAGGTCCCAGCTGAACCAGGAACCCATTGTTTGAAGCATTATACAAACACACAAAAAGAAATGGTCCCTGCCTTGAAGAGCATCATCCAAATAGACAAGACCACACAATGCCTTAGGGCTTGTCTTCACGTACTGTGCCGCTGTAGTGCTTTAGTGAAGACACTACTATGCCGATGGGAGCGCTTCTCCTGTTGGTACGGTTAATCCATCTCTGTGAGGGGCAGTAGCTATGTCAATGGGAGAAGCTCTCCTGTTGGCACAATGCTGTCTAGACCAGGGGTTAGGTCAGTATAACTACGTCGCTCGGGGTATGGATTTTTCACACCCCTGAGCAATGTAGTTATATCAATATGTTTGTAGTGTAGATGTGACCTTAGTTTTCACCAGCGGGAGTGTAAATTCTAATGTGCACCAGCGTGTCACGAACTAACTGGCTTATGTGGACCCTCTGGCATGCACTAAAAGTCCCCCAATGAAATGGGACTACATTTCACATGCAAACAGTACTACATTAATGCGCACGATAGATCTTTTAGTACTTGCTCCATGGGCCAGTGAGCGTGCAACAAGCACAAAGGATGGGAAAGGAAACAAATGAAGTGACAAAACCCAAGTCTCCTACGTGTTAGTCCAGTGCCTTATGCTCTGGTACCACAGTGCCTCTTATCTAGTCATAAAAATAGATAACTAGAAGAGAACAATAGGCATATAATCAGCTCATACAGCTTTCTGATCTTTAGGATGAATGGAAATTAAGAGGAGACACCTATTCAAAACAGACATCAGGAAACGTCTTTTTATGCAAAGTACAATAAAAAGGCAAAATGACCTGCCATGAATGAGTTTGAGAGAAATATACTGTGGTCATTCATTAAACAATTATATGGAGTTGTACTCGAGTCCACTGCTGGGTGCCTTCAACTCCTATTGAAGTTAATGGGAGTTGAATGTGCTTAGCACTCTCCAGAATTAAAAAGGAACCAACCTTGCATTTCCACATGTTCTCTCTCTTTGTAATATAAAACAAACACACACACACACACACACACACACACGTATTCCTCAATTCCTGCTACTATTATAAACAGTTTTAACCTTCTACAATGGGTCTCATTTGTTTTGGAGTTCTTTCCTGTAAATGCTCAGCTTTGCTTTTTATTTTGAGATACACCTATGCAAAACAATAGCTCAGCAGGTATGAACACAGCTAAACAATACCAAGAGTCCCTGTAGCTCCAGGTTTACATCCTGCTGACACTTTAACCAAAAAAATGGATAGATTACTAAACATACAGCATGTGTGTTTGTGTATAAACCTTACTATTCATATTATTACAGTGTTAGATATTCAGTCATAGCAAGACTGAGCCATACTTAGTAGTTATTAATTAAAATTTTATATTGGACTGATTACATGTGCTATTTCATATTTAAAATAACTGCAAATTACATTTAGAAGAATCCTTTAATATAACAATTTTATGTTTGGAAATCCCCTTGAGATTTCTTTAATTGACTCAAATAGGAGTCAGATATAAACATACATAGAACAAATCGTATTGTACTGTGCTTAAAACTTTTTTTTTCTTTTCGCATGATCATACTACGTCTCTATAACAAATAAAATTAGGGCCTCATTCTCCCCCTCCTCATTAAGAGTCACATCCTGTTCCACTGAAGGCAATGGGAGCTTTACCACTGATGTCAATGGGTGCAGAGGCAGAATCAAGTCCTAAACCCATTTTATACTGGTGTAATTCCACGGCAATCAACAGAATTACAGTGATGTAAAACAAGATTAACAAAGTGAAAAAATTAAGATCCAAGTGTTTTCAAACCAGGTGAGATCTTATGACTGATTATCAGTCAGCTTGCCAAACATTTACTATTTAAAGGAGAAACACATTAAAGCGTCATCCATCAGTATGTTTCAAATATAAATTCTTTTTCAAGAGGTTATGAACATGTGACCCAGGATGAAATCTAGGTCCAAATGAAGCATTAAGTTGGCACAACTCTATTGTGGTCAATACAGAATCATATTTTACACTTAGGTGGAATTTAGCTCTTGGCACTCCAGATCTCAACCCGGTAGTGTCTTTTACATTTTTAAACAAATTTTTCAAATAAATTTTCTTTAGGTTTCAGTAGTACAAGACAATTGTTTTGAAGAAACCCATTTAAGGTTCTTAAATTGATTTTAATTTGTTTTTAAAATGAATGTGGTAGGCAGTCCATAATCTAATCACTGGTCAGGGCCGGCTCCAGCGTTTTTGCCGCCCCAAGCAGCGAAAAAGGAAAAAAAGCCATGATCGGCGGCACTTTGGCGGTAGCCGCTTCATTCTTCGGCGGCAATTCGGCAGCAGGTCCTTCCCTCCGAGAGGGGCCGCCCCAAGCACCTGCTTGCTACGCTGGTGCCTGGAGCTGGCCCTGCCATCGGTCCCTTTTTCTTTTAAAGGAATTTAAAATAACTATTGTCAAGATTCTTAACTATGCATATATAATTACATATTTACATGAGAAACCGTTATTGTCTACCAAGAAAGTATTATTTAATAATTCCATACATTACCAGAAGAACCTAACACTTCCTGGAGTAAACAGGATATTTTAAAAACTGTCTAAATATGCACTTAGAATGATTGCTAGGTTATATACAGTTTAAAATCTAGGCTTAATAACAAACACCATTGAACTATAAGGGCTATCACCCCATCAAGAGTTCTGGAAACCTCATAAGCCACAAGAGCGCAGCACGAGTGTCTTGTGCAGTCACTAGAACATAGAAATGGAATTATAGCTTTCTAATTCAATGCTTTCTTGGTTATCATTTTGCATAGTATGCGATCAGATGATTCACTGGCAGTTTTTCTCTATACTGCTGCTAGCATGAAGTCACATTGGCTGTAGTGGCCTTCCAACAAGTGAATGGCCTAGCAGTCTACCTGGGGTCACAAAATATCTACTCTCACTGCAGAGCCTCCTGATTCATAGGTGCAACATCACTCCAGTAAATTATTAGGGTTGTGTGCTATGAGGAAGGTTGTGGCTGCCTTTAAATTATGATCTTCTACACCCTCAAGTTTCATCCTGCATGTGCCATTGTATCATATACTCAAAAGCTATGTAATACCTAAAGAATAAGAGGGCAAGATTAAGTGTCAGTCTTAACTCTGAAATTCTTTGTTTTTGTTGACTTGTGGCTTTAGGGTGGTGGCTGTAATAACAATGTTGATTAGTTTTGGGATGTTCACTTTTTCTTTTTATATTGTTAAATTAACACACAAATGATACCCCAAAGAAACATGAATTTACAGTCTACCTTGTCGACTCATCTTTTAGCTAATCTGATTATTTGTGTAAATATGTGTAAGAACTTCATACAGAGTGAGTAAATATGTATTTAAAGGGTATCCAATAGCATGGATAGTACTATTAATACACTACAAGGGAGGCAAGGTGGGAAACAGACAAGCAAGAGAACCTTTAATTTTCCTTTTCCAATATCTTTCAGTTCCCCTTCAAGCTATGATTTTTTCAAGGATGAAAGCCTATGTCCCACCATTTCTCAGTTCCTGTAATCCTGTCACAATCCAGCATTTGTAACATTACAATTAACTTTCAGAGCTTCCTCCTGCAAACTTACTCAAGAAAATGATCCTATTAGCAATAGGCATACTTGTGTGAGTGAAGGGTTTGCTGATTTAGGGCCTTTATTGGTAACTGTGATGTCACAAATATTAGAGATTATGTAAAAGACATGACAAGATAGAGTGTAGAGGAGGGAGCTTTTATTTATACACAAAGAACCTGATCTTCCTTCCAATAAAGTCAATGGTAATTTTGCCCAAATTTGGTATTTTTAAGCCCCCTAGTCATAGGTGCTGGAACTAGGGGTTTTGGGGGATCCAGTAGGCCCCCCCCCCGGCTTGAAGTGGTTTTCATCATAAACAGGGTTTACAGTTTGGTACAACGGGTCCCAGCACCCCCACTATACAAATTGTTCCAGCACTCCTGCCCCTAGTGATCAAACAGAAAACACAACATGATGCCAACACAACTGGACTAATTGCAAGAATAAAAGGTTGTAGGATCAGTGTGAGAGTAACAAAACAAATGGGGGGGGGGAACCTTACAGAAACAGTTTGAGGGATTATAAACAGTCAATTTTTAAAATTTTGTTTTATGAAAACATACCTTGACAATGTCATTATTAATTATTATTATTATGTATTCTCTTGTATGAAAAAAGACTAGAAATCCTTCATTTGGGCTCAAAACTGCAAATGCACATATGTAACTTGATTCACAAGTGTTTTTTGCAAGTCTGAGCACTTTGTCTGGTAAAAGATAGTATGCAAAACTAAGATTATGGGCCAAATACTGCACTCATCTCTCAGCCAAAACTCTGATTTTAAAGAGAGTTTTTCATGAGTAAGGATTACAGGATTTGACTTAGTATGATTAAATTCAGTGTGTTTAAATAGAGACACATGCAGAAATTGTAAGTATAAAGACTTTTAATATAGGTAGTTGTTGAGTTTGGAGAAGACCGAGTTTCAAAATAAGTATGTACAGGTAATGTAGAGAAACAAAACATTCTGCAACTAGCAAAACACAGGTGTGTGTGATTTTTTTTTTAATTATTAGAATTGGATTGTCACTCATAGTTCATATACTTCTACATGAGGCTCATTTGTGGTTGTGTGTACATATTTTCACAAAATGGATTTTGTATCCTATAGATGTTGATTTATTACAAGCTTTAGCTTATGATGTAAGTTAAAATTTAAAAAACTTTTTAAAGAAAAATTTCACACCCCATACATGAACTTACACATAACTAATCAGCATCCAGACGTACAGTTAAGTATGTCCCCATTTATGAAATCAGATCCACAAAGGTGGACTCCTCTGCTGATCTGTAGCCTGGCTGGGGCTCAGGATCACCGCATGAGTGGATCCCTGTGAATCCGATTGCCAGACTGGGGCCCATGCCAATAACTTTACTCAAGTGCTTAAACATTTTTAGGCTCCAGCCCGGAGTGAGAATCACTGTTCATAAAACACCAGCAGTAAAATACCCTATTATCAAAATGGGCTATATGAATTACTGGTCATTTAAAGTTATTGATTCTGCAAAAGAAAAAAATAAATCTTGAACTCTTTAGGGCAAAAGAGCTTTAACACATTGTGGATTATATTGCAATAGAGTGTTATGTGCATAAGCATACATATAAACAGACTTGCCATAAATTGGGTTAACAGTTGTCATATTGGGGTATGTATACCCCACAACCATTAACTTTTCATGGATTTATCACACAAAAAAACAAAAGCAAAACCCAAAACAATGCAAGAGTCATAAGCTTAGTTGAAAAAAGTGAACACTCATGGCACAAAATATTTTAATTAATGCTCTACTGTTTTCCATGTGAAACTACAAGCAGTTAAACTAATATCCTTAATGATACCATAAAAGTTTTTTGAATTTTTTTGTTTTATTTAACCCTCCTCCCCCCCATACACACACACACATTCTTCTGTAGTGGGGCATGTGTAAACATATCCTGGAGAAAACTTGCTTAGTAGCAGCCTGATCAAAGTAAAAGACCCTGACAGTTTGGGAGTAGTATATAGAGGACTATATTATCATTATCCTGGGTATGCTGAGTTCTCCTATATTGTTTAGAAAGGAAGAATAATGCAAGTATGCTATACATCAGTGGCTCTCAACCTTTCCAGACTACTGTACCCCTTTCAGGAGTCTGACTTGTCTTGTGTACAGTGTACCTCTAAGTTTCACTTCACTTAAAAACTACTTGCTTACAAAATCAGACACAAAAATACAAAAGTGTCGCAGCACACTATCACTGAAAAATTGCTTAGTCATTTTTACCATAGAATTATAAAATAAATTGATTGGAATATAAATATTGTACTCGCAATTCAGTGTATAGTAGGAGTATAAACCCATCATTGTCTGTATGCAATTTTAGTTTGTATTGACTCTGCTAGTGCTTTTTATGTAGTCTGTTGTAAAGCTAGGCAAACATCTAGATTGAGTGGATGTATCCCTGGAAGACTTCTACAGTACCCCTAGGGGTAAGTGTACCCCTGACTGAGAACCAGTCAGCTTTATATTGATGTGTGTTTCTGAAGAGTGACCTTTACTGTGCCAGCTGCCCTCTCCCCCGAGG
>NW_020664444.1:14816819-14821179 GCF_002925995.2 Terrapene triunguis | reverse complement strand
GGGAGGAGGGGTACCTGTGTGCCCACCCAGGGGTGCCCCAGCTGCCCGAGGAGGGGATTGCCCCTTGGACTGGGTTATGTCGCTGACTCCCTGAGCGCCCCCTTTCGTTGCGGCCCGGCCCTACTCACCTTGTAGGTGCTCTCTGTCAGCTTCTTCACCTCTTCGGGATCCCGAGACATCGTGGCCACGGACACGGCGGCAGCGCCTCAGGCAGGAGAGAAGGGGTCAGGGCAGCGGCGGCTCCGGAGAATCCGGCAGAGAGGCCGAGGGGGCCGGCGGGAAAAAACTTTCTCCTCGGGGAGCTGCTCCGCTGCCCCTCACGCGGGGCCCCGCTCTCCGCCCGGCCGCCGCCCCAGAAAAGTCCCGGCAGAGACGGCTCCGCTGCTACCTTCGCCCAAACTGTCAAACTTGTGGAGCCAGCCAGCCCAGCCCGGCGGCGCTCCCGGGGCGGAGCCTGCGAGGTGGGGCCGTCTGACGCGGCAGGGCCTGCTGGCCGGGCGGGGCGAGGCCTCCCGGGAGCGGGGGTGGGTAGGGCAGGCGGCTCCACTCTCTTACCTGAGCAGCAGCCCATCCCCTCCCCTCATGCTCGGCCCCGGGGAGCTTCGAGCTGCTCTATGGCGCGGTGACAGGATGTCGTGTGACAAGGCAAAGGCGCCCCAGGGCACGACATGGCACCACCACAGCAAAGGGCTACGAACAGCTCTGCCAGGCGAGCTCCCCTCGGGGCACACAACACGTCAAGTATCAGGGGGTAGCCGTGTTAGTCTGTAGCTACAAAAACAAGGAGTCTGGTGGCACCTTAAAGACTAACAGATTTATTTGGACATAAGCTTTCGTGGGACCTGAGGTTTTTACCCACGAAAGCTTATGGCCAATTAAACACGTCAAGGCCACTCAGAGGTGGTGCCATGGGCCTTCTGGCTGGGTGTGGCTATGTGCCCCGTCGCTACAGTTTTTGAGCACCTCAGGAAGGTTAATGGACTTATCCTCACAGCACTTAGGAGGTAGTGAAGGGTTATACTGCCCCCCCCACCTCACCTGTGGTATTGAGGCACAAAGAGAGTGAGTTGCTTGCCCCATAGTCACCCAGGCCTGGCATTAAACCCAGATCTCCTGAATCCCAGTCCCGTGCCTTACCAACAGGACCCCCCCCCCCCATGTCCCTGAGACCTGAGTTAAGTTTAGGGCTTTGCAAAGACTGCAGTGGTACATGATACCCTCCTCCACCCATAGCTAAGGAAAAGGGCTCAGGAGTGGCAGCAATAAAGGGAGCTTTTTCAAAACAGAAAGGAAATGAAAGGGGTGAGAGGGTTGGGGGTTTAGTGCAGAAGCTTTCTGCAGAGTGGATGGGATTAAGACACTGGCATCCACTTTAGGCACATTTCTTCTTTAAACAGCTATGCCTCACTCTCCACAATGAGGTTATGCGAGGGCTAACTTGAGGGAAGAAGGTTTGGAACAGTCTACAAATATTTACAGTGTGTAAACATCAAGGATGGAGAAGAATATTAGAATCATAAAAAGTAATTGGAAGTTGTGAGATGAAATTCAGATTAGGGTAGTACCAGGAAAATCTTCCTGATAGAGCAATGTAAACTCCCTCACAAGAGAAGTGACATAAACCCCATAGCCTTGGACATTTAAAACTATGAATTTTGGTGGGGCTCATTGGTCTCAAGAGGGATTTTCATGTCCCTGAAACTTGCTCAGACCCTTCTATAGTAGTTTAGACTGCAGACTCAGTCTCATTCCAAGCCTCTCTTCCTAAAAATGACTTTCTAAAAATGATGTTCCGAATTAGAGTTTGTTTTCAAGCTTAACAGCTTGTTTTAATTAAGAAAAACTTGTTAATTTCCCCCCATCTCTCTCTCTTTAAATGTTGGGCTTCCCCATCCGGTATTGTCTCCTTGTTTTTCATGCCATCTTGTTGCTGTGGTGAGATCACAAGAGGCAAACAACAAGAATTGGACTTCGAACAGAAAGGCAAATGGACTCTGATGTGGGAGAAGACTGTTATCAGGTTTCAGGAGTTGTAAAACAAATTGTTCTCAAGGTGTTTATGCCTTTAATTCTTTAATTCTTCCTGCTCGGAAACAGTGAGCTGTGAGAGCATTATCATGAATACAGCTAACATGGCATGCACAGAAGCAGGTTTATGGGGCATTTCCCACCCTTCCAAGCAAAGTCTTCTCAAGCCTCCGGAATTTATTGTATTGATAGCATTTCTGGAACATACAGTTTACAGTACTGTCCTGATAACTGTTCTTAATAATTTTGGGTCCAATTCTGCAACCTTTACTCACACTGAGTGGTACAAGCAGTATGGACAAGAAGTTCAATTAAAGTAACCTAATGGGGCTATTTGTGTGAATAAGGGTGACGAATCAGACCATTTATTTCTATACCTTTTTATAACATCTTTCAGCCTGCTGGATTTCAAAATGCTTTGCAACTGGAGAACCACATTCTATCTAACTGCTCCATGGGTGTTCAAAGCAGGTGCACGGATGAAAGGGTGCAGAGAAGCCCCCCACCTTGCATCCTGGCACAGCCGCCAGGGGGTGCAAGTCACCGCAAAGGAGATGGAAATGAGGCCATGGTTCCCTTTCCTCATATTGCATCAGCCATTGGAACTGGTACGTACGTGGGAGGAAATATGCTGTACCCCTAAAAGAGTGTAGCAGTGATTCCACTATCCTTGTACACTGTGGAGCTCCAGGAGGCTCTCTACAGTCAAAGTGAGTCTGTACCTAATTAGAATCATAGCATGAGAGAGCCCTTATATATAAATTAGCTGTACATGTAGGTCCTGATTCTCATTTACATTTAAGGCCCCTTTACACCACTCTGGCAGAATCTGGCTCACAGGGTTTACTTCATGTACTACTCAAGTGCAACCACTTTTAGGTTACAGCTACACTCCAGCAGCAGATATGATTTGCAGGTCATGTAGATATACCCATACTAGCTGTAATCTAGCCAGCTTGCTAAAAATAGAAGTGAGGATGGGCAGGTGTGGGCTTCAGCATTGGTTGCACAAGTGAGCAAATACCAGGGGGGATCAAGCAAGCAGACTTCTGCAGCCCTTGCTGAAGCCCAAACTCATGTCTATTTTTAGCAAGCTAGCAGATTACAGCTAGCAAAAGTACATCTAGCTGCAAATCACAGCTAGGGCTGCAGTGTAGATGTACCCTTAGGGTGATAGACAGCAATAACATACAGCCACACTACACAACAGCTTAAGGCATGAAGTATAGAATACCATGTCCAACCCCCCCGCACCCCCCCCCCCCCACAAAACCTTGTAGGAGGGATTTAGATTGGCTGTATTATAATAATAACATTACTTTATTTATATATGTTTACATTCAGTATGGGCTTTTAAAATTTTATGATTCTCAGCACAACCTCATTAAATTCACTGGAGGATGAAGAAGGCATTGCTATCTAGGGCCTGGTCTACACTAGGCTTTTATGTCGACTTTAGCGCCGTTATATCGAATTAACCCTGCACCCGTCCACACCAGGAAGCCATTTAGTTCGACATAAAGCTCTCTTTAAATCGATTTCTGTAATCCTCCCCAACGAGAGGATTAGCGCTAAATTCGACATGGCCATATCGAATTAGGCTAGGTGTGGATGGAAATCGACGGTAATAGCTCCGGGAGCTATCCCACAGTGCACCACTCTGTTGACGCTCTGGACAGCAGTCAGAGCTCGGATGCTCTGACCAGCCACACCCCCGGGAAAATTTGAATTCATTTTCATTTTCCTGTCTGGGCAGTTTGAATCTCAGTTCCTCTTTGGACATCGAGGGGAGCTCAGCAGCAGTGGCAACTATGCAGAGCTCTCCAGCAGAGATGGCCGTGCAATCTAATAGAAAGAGGGCCCCAGCATGGACTGATCGGGAAGTCTTGGATCTCATCGCAGTGTGGGGCGATGAGTCCGTGCTTTCAGAGCTGCGCTCCAAAAGAAGGAATGCTAAGATCTACGAGAAGATCTCCAAAGCCATGGCAGAGAGAGGCTACAGCCGGGATGCAACGCAGTGCCGCGTGAAAATCAAGGAGCTGAGACAAGGCTACCAAAAAACCAAAGAGGCTAACGGACGATCCGGATCCCAGCCCCACACATCCCGTTTCTACGAGGCACTGCATTCCATCCTGGGAGCGGCTGCCACCACTACCCCACCCCTGACCGTGGACTCCGAGGATGGGATCATGTCCGCGGCCGGTTCCTCGTCGGACATGACAGCGGACGGGGAAGATGAAGAAGGAGATGAGGAGGACGAGGCAGTCGACAGCGCTGGCACCGCTGATTTCCCCGACAGCCAGGAGCTCTTCATCACCCTTACCGAGATCCC
>NW_020664444.1:14729427-14816809 GCF_002925995.2 Terrapene triunguis | reverse complement strand
AAGCCCCCGTCCAAGTTTCACACCCCACGTTTCATGTCTGGTTCGCAATAAAATGTTTGTTTCTCTCCATTACTGTTTCAGTCAGGTTCTTTTGAGGGAGAGTCTGTCTGGAGGGGGGGAAGGGGCTTGGTAATTGGACAGGACAGTGACCTTTAGCAGGGTACAGAGGCGGTGTCAGGTCCAGCATCAGGACACATACACAGTGCAGTCACTGGTTACCCTGGTCAGTCTGGGAGGTGTTTTTCATGTTCTCCATTGAAATAACCAGTCCACCAGTGCGGAGCCTGTCATTCCGGGAGTTTAGAAGCATCATTTGCATCAGAACACTGAACCCGCCCCCCGCCACAGTCTGCGTCCCCGGTTTAAAATATTCCCGCGAAAACAGCAATACAGACAACGGTGTTCATTAACAAAATCGAAATGATTTTATTTTTTGGGAAGGGGAAGGGGGTGAAGGGGGTATGTAACTGAAGAGGATAGTCAAAATGAACTGGGTAAAGAAACGGGGGCAGGTTCAGCTTTTCTGTCCACAAACTGAAAAGTCACTGGTTGCCCTGCTCACTCAGGAACCTAGCTTTCAAAGCCTCCCGGATGCACAGGGCGTCCCGCTGGGATCTTCTAATGGCCTGGCTGTCTGGCTGGACGTAATCAGCAGCCAGGCTATTTGCCTCTAGCTCCCACCCCGCCATAAAGGTCTCCCCCTTGCTCTCACACAGATTGTGGAGCACACAGCAAGCTGCAATAACGATGGGGATATTGGTTTCACTGAGATCACAGCGAGTGAGTAAGCTTCTCCATCTCCCTTTGAGACGGCCAAAAGCACACTCCACCACCATTCTGCACTTGCTGAGACGGTAGTTGAACAGTTCTTTTTCTGTGTCCAGGGCGCCAGTATAGGGCTTCATGAGCCAGGGCATTAGCGGGTAGGCTGGGTCCCCGAGGATGACTGTAGGCATCTCCACATCCCCAAGAGTTATTTTGTGGTCTGGGAAGTAAATACCTTCCTGCAGCCGTCTAAACAGACCAGAGTTCCTGAACACGCGAGCGTCATGAACCTTGCCCGGCCATCCGACGTAGATGTTTGTAAACCGTCCCCGATGGTCCACCAGTGCTTGCAGCACCATTGAAAAGTAGCCCTTTCTATTGATGTACTGGCTGGCCTGGTGGTCCGGTCCCAGGATAGGGATGTGAGTCCCATCTATAGCCCCACCGCAGTTTGGGAATCCCATCGCGGCAAAGCCATCTATGATGACCTGCGCGTTTCCCAGGGTCACTACCTTTGGGAGCAGTACCTTCACGATTGCCTTGGCTACTTGCATGACAACAACCCCCACGGTAGATTTGCCCACACCAAAGTGGTTCGCGACTGACCGGTAGCTGTCCGGCGTTGCAAGCTTCCAGAGGGCTATGGCCACTCGCTTCTGGACAGTGAGGGCTGCTCGCATGCGGGTGTCCTTGCGCTTCAGGGCAGGGGACAGCAACTCACAAAGTTCGAGGAAAGTCCCCTTCCGCATGCGAAAGTTTCGCAGCCACTGGGATTCATCCCAGACCTGAAGCACTATACGGTCCCACCAGTCCGTGCTTGTTTCCCGGGCCCAGAATCGCCGTTCCACGATATCCACATGACCCATTGCCACCGTGATGTCCTGGGCGCTGGGGCTCGTGGTTTCTGACAGCTCTGTGCTACTCTCCGACTTCAGGCCATCACGGCGGTGTCGTAGCCTCCTCGCCTGATTACTCTTCATCTGCCTCAGGGAAAGGTGTATGATAAGCTGCGAGGTGTTGAGAACGGCCACAAGTGCAGCGATGGTCGCAGCGTGATCCATGATCGCAGTGCTGTGGCGTCCGCGCTGTCACTGACCAGAAAAGTGCGCGAACTGATTTCCCGCCGGCGCTTTCATGGAGGGAGGGAGGGCATTAGTGACGGACGGATGACGACAAATTTTTTTTACCCAGAAGGCATTGGCGGCTCGACCCAGAATTCCGATGGGCAGCGGGGACTGCGGGAACTGTGGGATAGCTGCCCACAGTGCACCGCTTCCAATATCGACGCTCGCCCGTTAGTGTGGACTCACAAAGTCGAATTACTGTCCTTAGTGTGTCCTTAGTGTGGACACACACGTTCGACTTTGCAATATCGATTCCACATATTCGATTTAAGTAAAATCGAATTACCCTCGTAGTGTAGACATACCCTAGGACCAGAGCGATCAATTCTGGAAAGGCTTCTCTTGTGATCCTTGTGCTTACCCTCAACATTGACCAGTAGGTTGCATTGTTGTCCACTGATAAAAATGTCTGCATGTAACAGAGAATAAAGGGATGGTTTTGGGCAGCTGCATCCAAACTTCAGATGTTTATATGCATACTTCTAAAAGATCCCTTTGCATTTTAAAAAGCTGTAAATTTTTTCAAGGTTTTACTGAAGTCCATCTTTCTCATTTTCTTCCGTCAGCATGGGCAGTACTCTATTTTTAGCTTCTCTAGTCTCCAGATAACATATTTTTGCACTTGAATTTATAGTAACAGAAGGTGCAAAATTTTACTTATTTTCTTTATTAAATAGTTCAGAAATATAAAACACAAAACAGAAGGAGGTAAATAAAGATTTAAATGCATAAGCAAATCAAATTGCAGGGTGAACAGGTCAAAAAGGATCAAAACCATTTTAAAGATAAGGAATGCCACAAAGGGAATTGTAGATGGCAAGGGAGAATCCTTTAATTGGGGAAAACAATGTTGTTAATGAAAGAATGAAAATAAATGAAACAGACAAAAATAGAAAATATACTGAAGTTAAATTTCGCAAGTCTGGCTTATACTTCAAAGATAGAAACACTAAAAATGTTTCCTCCAATGTCTTGGAATCTTTGTCAAAGGCATAGTAATTTACAGAATCAATATGTTTAAATGTAACATTTTTATTGGAAAAAAAACATTTGTGTACATTTTGACATTAGATGTTAAAATAAAAATGGCAAATGTGGAAAAATATTTTCTATTTCTTTTATGGAATTTTGTTTTTCATGGTGGTGAATATTATTACTTCAGATCTAGTTAACATTATTTGTATGTGCAGCATTTGGAAAAGTTTACAATATACCTCTTGTTCTGTTATATATCTACTTCCCTGCATAATAAATGGTAGTATTGTTCAGATTTAGTTTACCACAATTGTGTTTTAGCAAACAACATAAAAACCCTTACTTGAAATGTGGAATTATGGTCTAATTGCATATTTACAAATTCCCAAACATTGCTGGGTCAGAAAGTCCTACATTCACACAGAAGGCTCCTGATAAAAATAACAGTATCAGCTGAACTTGACAGCAAAGTTTTATTATAGTACAAAATTCTGTATTTTGATCTTTTATTATAGAGATATAGAGCCTTTGATCTCATACTGGTTTTACATCATTTGTAACTCCATTGACTTAATTGGGTTATTCCTGATTTGAACTAGAGTGAGTGAGATCAGAATTGGTGAAATAAGTCTCCTTCAGCAAGTTTCTTAAGCATGCTCTTAAATTTAAGCACCTGAGTAGTCCCATGGGATTTAAAATTAGACATGTGCTTAAGTGTTTTTGCCAAATCAAGTAGAATGCTCATTGCATTGCAGGTGTGAGCTCTTAACGACTAAATTTTGCTTTGTGCTCTGTTGCCTATGTACAAATATCAAAATACATCATGCTGTTTTGAACATTCTGTCCCATATCTTTGTTTATTTAGGGTAGTGGTTCTCAACCTGGAGTACACATACCCCTGGGAGTACACAGAGGTCTTCTGGGGGGTACATCAACTCATCGAGATATTTGCCTAGTTTTACAAGAGGCTATATAAAAAGCACTAGTAAAGCCAGTACAAACTAAAATGTCACACAGATAATGACTTGTTTATACTACTCTATATACTATACACTGAAATGTAAGTACAATATTTATTATATTTTATAATTATATGTGATAAAAATGAGAAAGTAAGCAATTTTTCAATAAGAGTGTGCTGTAACACTTTTGTATTTTTATGTCTGATTTTGTAAGCAAGTAGTTTTTAAGTGAGGTGAAATTTGAAGGTACGCAAGACAAATCAGATTCCTGAAAGGGGTACAGTTGTCTAGAAAGGTTGAGAGCCACTGATTTAGGGAACATTTTTCAAAAGTGGCCTCTGATTTTGGGTGCTGCAATTTTTGATCTCTCAACTCCACACACATCTTGGGTCTAATTTTTAGATGTTTGGAGCACACATGACTCTCATTGACTTTGAGTTATGGGTATTAAGCCATTTTGAAACTCAGGCCCGAGGAAAGGTGTCACCTAGAAAAAGATGACACCCAAAATCAGAAGACTTTTTGAAAACTTTGTTTTGTTGAAATGCAGTATTCAGAATCTTTGTGTTATGTCATTAATATACTTGTAACTGTATAGTAAAACATATTGTAACATCAGAGGTATTAGAAGCTAAGAAGCTAATCCTCATTGGGTACGTCTATATTTACCTCCGGATCTGGCGGTAAGCAATCGATCTTCTGGGATCGATCCTGGAAGTGCTCGCCGTCGACGCCGGTACTCCTGCTCCGCAAGAGGAGTACGCGGAGTCGACGGGGGAGCCTGCCTGCTGCGTCTGGACCCGCGATAAGTTCGAACTAAGGTACTTCGACTTCAGCTACGTTATTAATGTAGCTGAAGTTGCGTATCTTAGTTCGAAGTGGGGGGTTAGTGTGGACCAGGCCATTGTCTTAAAAATCCAACAAAGTTTAATGCAGGTGGAGCTCTAACACAGGTGCCCGCCTACTCTAGAGATGAGGACAAGTGGCATCACTAACCAAAAGAACACTTCATTTCAATCTTGTACCTTCAGCCTCTTTTTTAAATTACACCCACCTGCAACACAGCTAAGGGAGGAGGGGAAGCCCATCACATTATTTGAAAGATATCTAAGAGACGTTATTTTATTTTGTTTGAATGAAGTCTCCTCCATAATGTTACTAATCTCTGATGAATGCAAACTATGGTCCAGAATCTCTGGTGGGTTCAATGTGGGCAAAGAGTACACCCACACAGATCCAACTGTAGAATTGGGAACAAAGGACTGAACCAAAATGAATTGGGATATTCATTCCCCACACAAGGCCAATCCCTCTTTGCATTATTTTAAATAAATTTAGAGAAGTTCCCATGGAAATTGTAAATTTGAACAGACTTGCTACTGAAATACTGTATCCACAGAACAGGTATAGCTTGAGCAGCAATTGTGAAAGCTTCGTTGAGAATTTGTCAGCTTGTCACAGTTTTTTAAGTGTAAGGGGGAAGTGTTAGAATTCATGTCTATTGAAAAAAAATAGAATTTATCCTATTAAGCAAATATATGGAATTCCTAAAAATTAATTAAATTGAATACTTACGTTTTTTGAAAATGTCCTACATGTCATTGACAAACAAATATACCTTTAAAAACTATTTAAGCATATTGTGATCCATTCATTTCAGCTCATCATTAAATCTTCAACATGTGTTTTACACAGATAAATACAACTGTTAGTAATTACACAAATTACTGTTAAGCAGTAATGCATATGCATGGTAGAGCCAGCTGTGGCTTATTTCATTCCCTATGGTCATTAGCAGGCATTTAGCTTAATTAAGAAAAAATGTACACAGCACTTTAATTTGTAATATGAAGTGATATTCAAAGTCTACAGCCAGAATAACATTTTCCAATCTAGAATTTAAAGGGACTTGCTCAACCTCATTGTTTTAAATATTGACTAGTTTAAAAAAAAGTTCTCTTTCCAACCTTTTGAACTATATATTTTAAATTAAAAAAAAATCTTTAAAAGGTTTTCTCCACCTCTGTTCATGCTTACAAGGATCATTTCAGGTAGTTTCTCCTCTACTGGCTGTACAGGGAAACAATGAAACTTACTATGTTCAAACTGCTGTTAAATGAAAAATAAATACACTTTTTGTAGGACTCACTGAGCATAATGAGTCTGATTCTACTCTCACATTAGTTGTATACCTTAGTTCAGAGGAGTTACTCCATTTTTAAACTGATAACAAGTATGGGCAAAATTAGCCCCCATACGTCCCCTGATGTCATTCCCATGAGCGGGATTTTCATGGTGAGTGGAACATGGGGCAGTCTAACTGTGATTTATGGCTCAATCCTGCGAGATGTTGAGCAACATGGCCCTGATCCAGCACAGCATTTAAACACAGGCTTAACGTTAAGCATATAAGTAGTCTCATTGGCTTCTTGGGAAAAGGAGAATTTCAAGCAGCTGCAGAATGCTTTTTATAATCACAGGTGATAGGGCTACTTCTTCCCACATACCCTTTAAATGGGGACATGCTGTCATGACTTTGTAGCCTAGAAAGCTACATTTTTGTTCAGGTAAGACTCTTTGGTCTATTTTTAGTCAGTTTTTGGACACCTGTGTTGTTGATACCTTAGTGGTCTCCAGCAGCAAATTACTATGGCAATATAAAGAGGAATGATAACCTATTGATTTCGCCATTGTGATATCTTTTTTTCAGATTGGAAATATGTGTTATCCTGAACATTGAGGGTGAGTTTTTCTCTAAGAGATATTTTTTGTACTTGCACAAGACACCTCAAGTTATTTAATTTCCCCAGGATTGAGGCACTTTGACAGGGCAAACTGGTGGCTGTTGCCACTAGCACCGCAGATCCTGAGCAGATCTGCTGGTAACTGAAAGTCTTAATTTTCCAGAAGTGTTAAACCAGTACCTTATACAAGCATTGGTTTCTTATCAATAGATGGATAGATTTTTGCGTCCTTTATTTTATCAGCTGTAACCACTAGATGGCAAGCATGCTATACATAACAGAACCAAATATGATTTTTATATAATGCTCAAAGTGCTTTACAAATTAACACGGTAGATACTGGTAGTAAGCAAATGAAGCAGCCATTATGTTGCTCACACACAGCCTTGAACTTTTTTCCTTGAGAGACAAAACATTGTTAGGATGCTGATATCACTTGTGTCTAAAAAGTGCCTTGGGATTTTTAACTTTCCCCTGGAGGTTAACCATGGATAGCAAGTCCAAGTCCTGCTTAGGGACTTTGACCTTCCAGACTTCTAGTCTACTGACATTGTGAATGCTGCCGTATAAGCCATGCCAATAACATGCTATTTAGAATAAGTATATGTTCATTCTTCCCTTTTGTAATCTATCAAATGGAGGATTAGCTATCCAACAACATGTTCTTTGTTCCAAAGGGATAAACTGTTGTTGCCTGAAGGAAAATGTAGAGTATTATAGCTAAAGGCAGGATACACATTATGCTGCTCTTACTACTTCTAACTGTTTGGCTATTAAATTAGAGTTATTATTATTATTTTATTAATTGTTTGAAATGTAGTATGTTATAGGCCCCAATTAGGGATTGATTCCCCTATTATTCTAAGCACTGTACACACACACACACACACAGAAAAGACAGTACCTTGTAGTTATCTTAAAAGGACTCTACATACATTTGGGCTCTGTTAATCTTAACTCTTATTTTAAAGTGGTATCAAATAAACAATGAATATCAGGGTATTTGTTCTAGCATTTTCTGCTTATAAAAGTAGCAAATCTTGTAAATCCTTCTTTTGGGGAGGCAGGGGGGTAATCAAATACTTTTCACAGTAAAAGTATCCCTTGGTTTCACTTCAATAACAAAGCCTCCAAGGAACCATTCAATGTCACTTTTTGCAATTAGTGGGTCCGAAATGAGCCCTTCTGAAGTGTGGACAGAAGTTTGAGTTTTAAAGTTCATTCAGAAAAGCCATCTGAAAAGATAAAAGCAAGGACTATCCTCATCCGAAAACTTGCAGGCACAACATAGGATGCTGCTGCGCACGCACTTGGAACAGCTACACTAGCACTGGTATACTCGACTGCTGAATATTGCACTCCAGTCTGGGCACGCATCTCAGATACCAAATCTCTGGACACGCAGCTTAATGTCACAATTGGAATCAAAACTGGAACATTAAACTCAATACCCATTCAATGGCTGTCCACTCTAGCACATATACCCCCACTCAGTATTTGGAGGAAGACACACAGATCATGAGTACAACTGAACCATGGCCAAACTGAACTTACCAATTCATGAGGCCCTTCAGAATCTTTCAAAGACATGCTTGAAATCTCGCAAGTCTTTTTAGGGGTTGGGCTATAGCTCTTAAAGCATTCTCATTCAATCCTGAGGTAAGAAAATTATTTCCTGAGGGAAAGAATTCTGGGATAATGCTAATGTCCCAAACAAACACCAGATTACTGACCCTACAAAAGAATGCACAGGCTTCGGCATATACCAGAAACATCAGAATGTAAGAACATAAGAACGGCCATACTGGGTCAGACCAAAGATCCATCTAGCGCAGTATCCTGTCTTCCAACAGTGGCCAATGCCAGGTGCCCCAAACCATTTCAGAACATTGCATGGCAGACGCTGTCATCTCTTGTACCTCTGGCAGATGAAAGACAATGCACAATGTGACTGTGGACATCAGTCACAAACTATGAACCACATTGTAAATTGGTGCCCCCCTTTGATCGTTCGTCAGTGCATCTCAGATTTACACCAAGCCACTTCTGAAGCTACTCACTGGCTCATTAATCTGGACTTGGTTATTTGAACATTGCTAATCACCTCTCTCGCCCAGTGGTGCAGTCCTAAATCTGAAGGTACCAGAATGCCACTAAAATATAAATTTTTCTTCAACAAGAATTATGTGGTAGGAGCATGAGGGCTGGAGCCAGGCTCTCAGGGCAGCTTCCTGTCTGCCCTGGGCTATAAATCTGGGGCTGGAGCCCCGCTCTTCCAGTCCCGTTCTGGCTCTTAGAAACACTACTGTTTCCCCAAGCTGCTGGCATGGTGCTGGGCCAGCAAGGGTCCGCTGACTCTGTGAAAGTTTGTATCCCGAGCCAGAGGAACCCTGGAGTGGGGACATGGGAGCCTCAGCCCCACAGACAGCACAGCTAAGTGGAGCCTGCTCAGGACCAATACTGGGGCCCAGTGCTTTGCAGCCTTTAGTGAGAGGGATCCCAAGGTGCCTTGGGCGTGCAAACCCCTTGGTAGTGGGGCCAACTCAACAGGATGTGGTTACCCAGAGGGTTTGGCCACAGCCTGCAGGGAGATGCTGCAGGTCCAGCTCTTCTAGGAACCCTCTCTGTGCCAAGAGAAGGGGCTGAACAAAGTAGCAGTAACGGCTATGGAGCATGCTGTGGAGCATCCAGGTCCCTCTGGAGCCCACCGGGCTATCCCCAGGCACTGCCCAAACAAATTACATATCATAACATAGAATATCATATGTACAGTCTATCCAGTGTTCATATAATATATTATATTATGATATGTATTTTGTTTGGGCGGTGCCCACTAAATCTTTAAACCCTCTTTAAATGTTTTAAAAGTACATTTAGCAACTTTGAAATCTCCATTAACATTTATGGGAGTTGCATGTATATTTCAAAAGGGAAATATAAAATGAATTCTGATAAATATCTATGAATACAAGGTAGAAATTCCAGTGACTAGATGGATTTAGCATCTACTCTGCAAGTGTGTTTAGTGTTAAAATGCTCTGGACCAAATTTTGCCATCAATGTTCAGGCAACAGTTCCCATTGCCTTAACTGGGGCTACATATGTGCATCAAAATACAGGTTTTGGCCTTGTGTAAAAAAGTGAATGCTTTAGCTCTTGGTGAACTTTTAGGCTACACTCTGCCCTCTGCTACATCCTTGCAACCTCATTGAAGTCAGTGGCAATAACTGAGGGCAGAATTTAACCCTTAATTTTTAATAGGACTTATTCTGTATATTAACCATTAACTATCACTTTTCAGACATGAACTAATTAATCATCACAACACCCTCTTCTGTGATGTGAATAAGTATTACTTTAAAAAGTTGGAAAGACAAGCACCCAAAAGTTAGCAAATGCCAGAATGAAGGTCAACCATACAACTTTACTTTGTTTCCCTTGGCCATGTATATTATGATACAGTTTGTAATTACATGACGCATGTCACAGGCCCCCCAGGACTGCACACTGTAGCCACGGAAAGGTGTTCTTGAGCAAGGTCATCCCTGGGTTTTAGTGGTACCAGGATCTGGGTGGATAACTTCCATCCTATGCTTCCTGAAGGTGAACGTGGCTTTTCTGTCTAGGAGAAGTCCCTGTCAAAACTTCACCTGATTTTTATCTACTGTATCAAACAATAAGGCTACTTAAATAAGAACTGGCTCAAATTTGACTAGGGAGAACACAATGATCCCACACGATCTGTACATTTTTTTCTTTTCATATTCCTTAAATCCTGCTCAGATGCTACCACTTGCTTCTGATTTATACAGAAATGTTTTAGAAACAGCAGATGGACCCTTGGTAAGCCCCAGACAGAACAGCCCAAAAGGCTTTGTCTAAGAACATATTTTGTTGTTGATCTCTGCTGGCCAGGTTCTTGTTGCATTACACAATACCCAGTGAAGCTACTTACAGAAAATGTTATGATCTCCTTCTGCATAGGGAAAGCAGTGGAACAGGTTTCTACACCCTGCAAACAATACAGTGAAACTTGTTTTGATTCAGTCTTCAGAGGACAGCAGATAGCCAGTTCCCACATTTATCTTTTGTTTCTGTTATTTCTCTCTTAACACAAAATGTTGGAGAGTAAGAAACATGAAGTGTTAGAGCTAATTCTGCTCTCAGTTACATCACTGCTAATCAGGAACAATTCCACTTAAGTCACTTTGAGTTCCTTCGGATTTACAGCAGCATTACTGAAAAAATTTGGGCCTAGTGCACCATGTTTTTTTGCTTTTCCCTTTGAAACTGATCAGCTCTCTGAAGAATACTGTGGTCAAGCTTATTGACTTTCTAAGGAATCAGAAGAGAATGAAGATTACTCTTGTAAATCCTAGGAGCCGAATTCTTCCCTTGCATAATTTAACTGAAATCGTGAGAGTTACACCATGGATGAAATTGTCCCTCTGTGTTTTGAGGAGACCCAACTTGCTGTTTTCCCGTGTTGTCCATATAGAGACAATGATCGATATTACCATTTCAGTTCAAGGGATGGCTTAGAGGGCTGTTCAAAATAACTAGACACCCTGGAACCCTATGTTCAAGTCCAGCTTTTGGATCCAACTGCAGGAGATATGTTGACTTCCATGCAGTTTACTAGGTCTCTGATCCAAAGCTCATTGAAGCGAATAGGAAGACATCAATGGGCTTTGGAACAGACCCCATATGTGAATCTTCTGGATGATACTATAAATACTGAAACTCTTTTACATATACTGTATAAGATTCATATTATCCACCAGCATCCATAATGGTGGATTTTCGCTTAAGTATCATTATACATGAAAGTCAGGGCTGTTCTGTACATTCAAGGGGAACTCAGTGAGTGCCTTATTCTTTTAATTTGTCTTGAGCTTTCAGTAACATCAAAAGCTATTTTAAGGGAAAACAAGTCTCCAGAACTCTCTGCTACACTAATGGAATAGTATTCAGAGAACATCAATTGACATATATGTTCTCCTCCACTCATTCTGAAATGTCAACAGGCAGGTATTGAACGTTCCACATTTTCATTATCTACTGAACATCAATCAGTTGAGTATACTGTATGGATAGATGGCATGTTTTTGTGAAGTTATTTTCCATTAGCATCAAGCAAGGTACATGTTTTTCCAGCTTAGATCATACATAAAGTCATAGGAATTGTTCCCTGCCCACGTCATTACTATTATAGTGCTACCTAGCAACTAAAAGTAAAAAAGCATCTTACAGGGAAGAGTTGGGCCTTAGCTGCTAAATTCAGGTTTGAATTTGGATCTGAATTTTCCCAGAGTTCAGGGTTGTTTGGATCTGAAATTTTTGGTTTCAGAGTCATCTCTTCTCACATTATTTTACTAACAGAGCCAACTACAAATTGTGGGTACTCTGTATACAACGTTCACAGAATAAAGGGACACTCAAAACAGAGGATGGTGAAAATGGAACAAAGTGTTACCATATTTATCCACTGAATATAAAAATGAAGGTCCAGGGCTTCCCCTTGCTGGGAAGACAAACAGAGGGAGTGAAAATGTAATGTCCCCAATGTAGAGAGTTTCTTCTGATCAACCTACTGGAGGGCACCCTCTCCCTGCAAAATTAACACCTCCTAAAATTTGTGACTCCTCCAAAATCATTTTCACTTCTTTTCTGGGATTGCAGTGACCTTGCAGAAATGTAACATGACCTGAATAACTCACATTCCAATTATACATGATAATCCAGATTCAAAAACAGAGCACATCATTGTGTAGCTCTTACTTTTCTTAAAGTGTGTGAAAATTTGTGTTTCAAGCTGCATGAACAACAGAATAGGGCAGTTAGGTCTCCAAGATGCTTAACACACCTATGGTATGTACAATGGAGTGAAATAAGCCTGGGGTGGCATCTTTCCCACTACTGTCTCTTGTTTTTTTTTTTACTTAAGTCAGGCTCTTAGGATACTAGTCTCATTTTGATGCCTGCAGATTTATTCATATAACTCCCCATGCATCAACATGAGAATAAAATACGTGCACTCTAGAGAAAATAATTAAATGAATCACTAAAGCATAAAATGCTCAAGTTAAAATGCTTAAATATTCCATTTGATGCAGCTATATATGACAATGTAATTTTCATCAGCCCAAAATAAGGATTCAGAATCCTCTTAGTCAGGCGGCTCCAATTTTCATCACCATTAAGAGGAATTGCACTGAAGAGAAGATACCAATGTAGTATTAATGCTACTGTCTGGGATGCTGCAATGTTCACTAGGTTTCTGAACATGCCCATGTAGTTGAGAGAAGGTGTTATCCTTATAAAATTACAAATAATTACCTTGGTCAGTGAAGTAGCACTATTGTAGCATGCAGACCTTTCTGTAGAAATTGTACTACCTTTTTATAAGGTATCTGCGGTAGGATAGGAACTTTAAATTATTGGCTGACCAGGTACCAGAGCAAAAAGTTACTGAAAGATGTAGCTATGACAACCCAGCATAAGTACACTAGTTGGCAAAGAAGGAGATGAGCTAATAGCCAAGTACAAGCAGTTGTGAAGTAATTCATACACTTTTCATATTCTATATGAATTTTACAGCTATTGTGGGACTGAAAACTGTTTTTCTTTTCTCTAACACAGTGATTCTCAAACTGTGGGTCGGAACCCCAAAGTGGGTTGTGGCTCCATTTTAATGGGGTCGCCAGGGTTGGCATTAGACTTGCAGGGGCCTGGGGCCAAAGCCCCACCGCTGGGGGGCCAAAGCCGAAGCCCTCGGGCTTCAGCCCTGGCTGGCAGGGCTCAGGTTACAGGCCCCCTGCCTGGGGCTGAATCTCTTGGGCTTTGGCTTCCCCTCCCTCGCCCCCGAGTGGCAGGACTCTGGCAGGCTCAGGCTTCGGTCCCCACTCCTGGGGTCACATAGTAATTTTTGTTGTCAGAAGGTGGTCGCGGTGCAATGAAGTTTGAGAACCCCTGCTCTAACAGAAGGAACCAGCATGAGAATGAGCCAAAAGACCTAAGCCCCAGAGGCATATGGCATTGTGGTACCCACCTCTTCAGACCCATATGCCTCTTTGTTCCTCTTCCTCCTACTTCTCAAAAACCTAATGGTGACATTTGGAAAATATGCCCCTTAACCTCTCTGTGCCTAAATTTAATCATGTAAAAATGGGTACAGTAATATTTATTACCTAGCAGGCTGGGTGCTGTGAAGTTCATTAATTAATATATGTGAAGTGTTTTGATATCCTCTAATAAAAGGTGCTATGTAAGAGTAAAAGATTATTCTGATGCCAAGAAATGCAGAGAAAACTGGGACTCCTTTCTTAAGCCTACAACTTCGTACTGAAGATGATTTTTGAAGCATCAGTTTGAATCTGAGTCACAACCTTAATATTATTTAAATAAATACATTTTTTCTATTTATAATAGAATAAGTCAAAGGATTCTGGGGTCCCCATTGTCCTAATATTCAAAGTCCTCCCTGGAACTAGCCATGACTGAAAGATCACAAACTATGATCAAAACCTACGGTGACAGTTGTGTCCAACTGGAATTGCAACACTGTCCACAAAAGCAGGGAGATCGAGAGCTGGATCAGGACCTAAATGCAAAACTTATCTCTTTGGATTAACTTTCCTTTATGAACACAACCAAAACATAAAATACACACAAATCATGTATCTTACTACTGCTAACTGGGAAGGAAAGGAGAGAGAGATTGTTATATCTTTCTAATTGTTAGGAGGCATTCACATACCATGGTGGTGGGAGTCAGAGAAAAATGTAGATACATTACAAAGAAAATGTTACTGAGTTAACATAATGTTTATATCCATTCTGACAAGCTGGATTTTTATGGTTTGGCTCACAGAGGAAAATGATAAATAGATTAAGCTACAGCACATTGTTGATTCACACTTCCTCTTATACCAAGTCTCTATATAATAGAGATTTTGAACAGATTCTACACTCCTTCAGTTTCACAGCTAGAATCAATTTAGCAGATCCACACAAAGTGTGAGAAACTAATAAGCTTTTTTCATCTTTAAAGTAGCTTTTGCGTCATTCTGTCCATTTCCCACCCAAAACATTTCTCACCTTGACGCAGACGATGGGCTTTAGGTTAGAGAAATCTAATGTTAATTAACATTTGTGGTCATGGTGAGTTGTGCAAATGTAACTTTAATACTGAAGAAAATTGATATGCCAACATTGATCTAAAATACAGAAGATAAAGGCCTATTTGAAGGATATCCTTTCCTTCAGGAAGAGGAAATCCCTTGATTTAACCTAGAAGCAAAATAAATGGACCTTTTGGCACCCAGAAAGATAATCTTTATTTTTAAGTGTATAATAATTTAAATAACAATGGACATAATTTGAACAGAAATTGAAAAAGGTATTTCAATAGTTGTTGTAGGTTGGTAATATTTTCATATAACTAAAGATGTGTTGTAATAATAAAAAGTGGTGAAAGGAATTATTTCCCAGCCCTTTTCCAAGATGAAAATAATAAACAGATTACACTCCATCTAACTGTGAGGCACTTTGACTTATGCACGTACTTAATGCAATGGTCCTTTGGATGTGTTCAGGAGAATACCTCCACAGAATTTATTGTAGAATCAGGGCCAAGTCAGTGGTAAAGTGTCAAGCTCTAGACCACATTATCTCCTACTCTTCACATTATTTAAGTATAGTTTTTATTTTCTCGTTTTTTTACAGGGGAAAAAATGTAATAAGATCTTTAAAATTTCTAAAACAAGCATTTCTTTAATCTGAAAAAAATATTCCAAGACTAACAACATTTTTTGTTTAGTAACTTATTTATTCTTGCAGGCATAGTCTGTGGTTGTATTCCAGGATTAGACGGATGGAGCATAGTGTGAATTCAATGCAGTAGTCCGTTGAGGGCAGCCATAAAGTCAGCGCAACACAAGGACACGGATGGCTACTTAAAGTATGGGCAAAGGCCCAGTGTGATATAAAAGGGTACAATCCAGGTTAATGATCAGCTGTGTCACCTCTGCCCTCTTATCTGGGATGGCCTTTACAATTCTTTCCTGCTGTAGCCTCCAACCAGACTGCTCACAAACAACTTCTAGCATGCAAGTCACTCCCAGCTATGTCTCTGTGTGTGCTGCAGCCAGCCAGCCAGCCACACCTTGGCTCTTACCAGCTTTGGTTATACGGCAGGTTGATCCCAATACACTCCCACTCTTAGATTTTCTCCCCAGAAATAAATGTCCTGTACTGCCCAGCCCTTTCCTGGATAGTACAAGTTTATATGAAGTCTGTTATTTCTTTAATATAAATAATATGCACACAACTTTCCACCACATATGGAGTGTCCCAAACACTTCAATTTAAACACACCAGGTTAGATAAAACAATAAAACAAGTTTATTAACTATAAAGAGAGAGATTTTAAGTGAGTACAAGTAATAATGCATAAAAGTCAGAAATAGTTACAAGAAACTAGAGTTAAAACACTATTAGTGCCTAACTTAACAAACTATATCATATTCAAGCACATTTTCTTACCATCTGCTTTCTGCAGTCTCACTGACCAAACCCTCTAGGTCAGGACCCCTTCTCCCAGAATCCAAAGAAGGTTTCCTCTGTTGCTTCAGGTGCATAGCATCGATAGGCAGGGAGAAAGAGATAGGGGTGCCTTGGGGTGTTTGTCCTTCCTTTCAATAGTGTCAACACCCCTTTTGAAAAATATCTCCAGATGGGTACCAGCACACAAAAAATCTATGTGGAAGGATGTTCCCTGCTTCTGTTTTCTCACCTGTTTGAGCTTCCTTTGTCTCCTCTTCCTGCTTGATGACTGTTTACTGCTTAAATGCAAATTAAGCAGAGCACACATTCCTTTGTTTAGGACAGACCTGTTTGCCAGCCTCAGTTTCAAACATGTGTTAAGAACACCATACGGTGGAATCTTATAACTTTATCAGGGAGATACTGATCATCAAATTATGAGTTTTCAAAAGATACTTTACAAGGCATACTTTGTACAAAGATTATTACAGTAGTGTGCAGGGTGTGAATACAGGGGTATCTGTCACACTCAGATCCTGCAAACACTTACATACGTGTTCAGCTTTACTACCGACTGTTTAAGGTAGTAAATTTAAGCACATATATATATGTTCGCAGGATTTGGGACAAAGTGCAAAGTTCAGACCAACAATGAGAGGCAGCAACTCAAAGTGTAAGCAGGACAAGAAAAATAAAGAATAAATGAAGTGTGCAGTAGATAGTAACAAGAATATGTATAATATGTTTATTTCCACTGTAAATGTTTATTTGTATGATTATTTTCTTGCTCTGCTTCTTCAGGTCTCCTACTTGCTCTCACCATTGCACTTTGTTTATTCTATAAGCAGCCACTTGTGTGAATATGTATTATTATTACTGCGGTTGTGTGAATTAAGCAGGGCTAGATTTGGGAAGGGGTTTACAAACTGAACCTACAAGTTGGTGGGGTGGAATTGGAAATGAGCACACCCTTGGAGATTTAAGTTCGGTTGGCTTGAAAGTCAAAGGGAAACCTCTCCTTCCTCACATTAAGGCTAAGCACCCCCTTCCAACCTTGGATAACACAAGGGAAGCTGGCTTTGAACTGAGCGAACAACCTCAGGCCACGTTTACCAGTCTTCCTCCAGAATGGGCTGAACTTCAGAAATCCACTCAACCTTGAAGAACCCTGGTCTTAGTTTAAGTGGGTATGAAGTTCAGTGTGAATATTTTATCCAGCTCCAGTTACTGGATATCAGGAATTTAAGAATATAACATTTAGCATAGAGCAGAACTATACAAGTTTTCTTTTTTACATATTCTAATTACATAATACTAGATAGCTTATATAGCATCTGTCAACCTGATATCCCGATGAATCAATTTCTAAACAGGCTCCTGTAATGTTTATGGGTTTTTGCTGGGTTAATGCTTTTCACTGTTGTTGACCAGTGTGTAGGCATCTGTGCCACATCATGAGAGATTATTACCTATTCTGTGGGGCATATTTTGTCTAGGAAAACGGTATTTTGTATTACCATAGCTATTGGAAGTTTCAGTAAACATGTTTTAAAACGTGCTACCTGCGTACAGAAGAGATGATTTAATGCTTCATTATTTTTTATAAATACTGAAATGTATATTCTTCCTTTGATAAGATGCAAAGGTTCTGCACCACAACCAGCATGTAGGTAGTTAACTCCCTACTAATCCAGTCTGTTTCCCACACATGAACATGCAGGCCTATCTGGACATCTTTCTAGGACTCCTGATTGAGTGAAAAGAGCCCCCACCTGTGTACAATTATTAGAGAATGGTGTGATCTGAATCAGGAAGCTTTATAAAGGAGTTTCCTCTGCAGTTAGTAGATGGTAGTTGTACCCCTCCCTCCCACCCCCCCAAAGAAAATAAATCTGCTCTGATTTGTAGCTCTGTTGACCTTCATGCATGAGGCTAAAAGAAGAATTTAGTCCCATGTGAGATGAAATACCTAAATGAATGATTTATCTGAGAATGATTTTTTTGTATTTCAATTAATATAAGAAACATCTCAAAACAAAAATGTGCCTGCTGACCAAGAGAATGTCTTGAAAAGGAAGTAAAAATCTATTATATAAATATAGCTGTTCTCCAGTCTAGTGCTATTATAGCTACTGGTGAGACTCATTTACTGTAGATTATTATAATTCTCTCTTTCAGATGAGAGACTGTTATCCAGTGTCATTGCAATTTGTGGGATAACTTGGCTCATCATCCATTTATTCATATTAACTTAGAAACACTGCAATAGTGACAATGGAATTGGTAAAATAATTCTTTGTGCTTCCCCAGTGCCTTTTATCCAATGATATTAAAGCTCTTAATGAAAATCTTAGTCTCACAATGCTTTTATTAGATAGGAAAATATTATATTGTTTTTCATATAGATATACTGAGAAACAGAGAGAGAGTAAGCAACTTATGCAACAAGCTGGTGCTAAGGCAGGAATGGAACCTGTAAGTCCTGACTCCTTGTCCTATTCTCTAACCACTGGAAACACTATTGTGTACTTCGTTATGGTAGAAGGTCTGACTCACCAAAGGAAATACTCATATGATAATATGTAGGTTAGGAAAAAGTGCATATTTTTCAAAAGTTACTATTTTTCTGCCATGAATTAGTGTAATTTCTTTCTCTATTATCCTGCAGTCCCATTTTGTTTTTCTCAAACCCTCTAACTACTGGCAGAATAAATGAGCATGTTATATATAGTGTTATTCAAAGCTTGCTTTTTCTGAACTGCTAATACTTTTATCCTGCCCAAGCTGATAGTCTTTCAACAAGATTTTTTACGGTATGGTATAATATGTTTATTGGCTCTGGCTCTGCAAATGAATAGTTGTTCTTGAAGTTTAAGGCTCCGTAGCAGCACTATTAATGTTCATTAGAGTTAAAGTGCTTATCAATAATCTCAGTGACAACTACAACAGTGATATCCTCTTAGAGATTTTTTCATAATGATACAACTTGTTTTCTAGCTTGTAGCACTTTTGGAAATGCTAAGGAAAATTTATCATTTATTAGGTCATTTTAAAACATGTTAATTAAAAGTGGCAATAGAGGCCAAATTCTGCTTTCACTTAAACAGTGTAATTCCAGAGTAGCTTCACTGGAATGGAACAAAGAACCAAAATTTAGAATTTAAGGTCAGAAGGGAACACCAGATTATCTAGTGTGACCTTAATATCACAGGCAACCAACACCACCCGACATCTGCACACTACACACAATAACTGAAGTTAGACCAAGTTATTTCAGCCCTCAGGAGACAAAACTATTATGTGCCACAGACAGATAACAGGAAGAACTTAGGGGCACCAAAGAATTGATTAATTGAAATATGTGTCTTTGCTTTATAGTTTTTTGGTTGCTTATTTAACAACCCCACCATAGGTTTTCATCAGAGATTGAATTTATAACATTCAGCATTAAAAACTGAAACTTAAAGGAGTAACTCCATTCAGAGAGAGATATTACCCATTATATAGATCAGCCACTAGAGGGGGACATAACACATTTAGGCTCTGATGTTGACAACACCTATGCATGTTCTTAACTTTGTGCACTGTGAGTAGTCCTACTGACTTCCCCACAACCAATATGCAGGGAGTTAATTCCCTACTTATCCTTTCAATTTCATTGGGGCTATTCTCAGTGTGTAAAGTTGAGCACATGAGTAGGTCTTTGTGGGATATACTCCTTAGCCAGTGTGGTACCCTAAGACACAAATATCATTCTCCTACACCGCATGTAATATTTGTTTTGACAAGCATGAATCACAATTTGTACAGAATTACATTTGTGGTTCTTGGCTTATTGCAGGTAGAGAGAGAAGGAGAGTTTAGTCACTAATTTTATTTACTTAGAGCTGGTTTGAAACAGTTGAAAAATTTCAGGACAATGTTTCCCTTTTTTTGATTAATTCTAATTTTACTAAAGAAACAGAATTGTTGACAGTCCATATTTTCTTACATAAGCATTAAAAGACACATTTTAAATACATATTTTAGTTGGAGGCAACTTGAAGGGAAAAAAGTAAGAACTTAAAATGCATGGCCTAGGGGTACTCACAACAAAAATTTTGGTGGCCTCAGAGTGTGGCCACCAACTCTTGCTGGTGGCTGCTCTGACAAATTTTCCTAAAATACTTAATTAACTTTAGGAAAAACAAATAAATATACACATCCAAATCATTGTAATTTATTTATGTAGGGTTTTTTTCAGACTCAATAATAAAAATAATGTACAGTTGTTTGTTGGCACTCCTGGCCCCCGCTGCCTCCTGGGCCCTGTCTCTTCCCCCTTCCACAGCCTCGCAGCCCAGGCTTACCCTGCTCCTTGCCTCTTGACTACGGCGCCGGGTAAAGCTGGCACTGCTGAAGCCCAACTGCCCTGGGCAGAAGCCCAGAGCCCCTTGGCTGGAGCCAGGGGGCCGGGGGGGCTGAAGCCCAGAGTCTGCCACCAGAGCCCCAAGGCCAAAGGGGGGGAAGAGGGTTAAACCTGCTCCAGAGCCCCTGGGTTCTGCAGGGGGGAGCTGCTGCTTTGCCCCCCTCCCCCATCTCTGCCCAGGAGGCTGTAGTGTCTGCAGGAACCCCCCCCCCACGGTGGCTGCATGAGGCCACAGTGGCCGCATTTCAGAAACACTGGCCTAGATCATACCTCCTGCCCCCATTAAACCATCAAGAGGGGTGAAATAACCCTCATGAAGATCCTATCATAGCGACTTCTGCACCAAGAAGATGGGGATCTTCACCCTCCTGAAAAAGGCTACGGGGCCCACCCTAAAACCTCGCAGATTACCAGGGATTCATGAGAGCCCACAGCCATATGTGCATAAGTTGTGTGCCTCCATACTGCCTCTGGCACTGTCCCCCCTACCCGCCCTCCCAGTTCCCTGGCATCTCTGATTCAGTGGCTAGGACAATGGAGGGGACAGAGGACTCAATGGTAAAAATAATAATGTATAGCTATAGGCTGACTTATCCATTCCAGGGAATCAGCTCTCAACAGGGCTAGAGGGGGCCAATGTGTACTCCCTTCAGTCTAATCCTGATCTCTGCCCACACACTCTTCCCCCATAGCCTGTATCCACCCCCTCTCTTGGTACGGATCTGAGAGCTGTAGAGGGCCATCTGTGGGGTCCATAGCAGGAGACAATCTACAGAGGTAGCTGATCTCCCTTTTCACGTAGGGCAGGGGAGACCAGTGTGTGGAATAGACACAGTTTCAGGGGGACAATCTAGGCCTATGGCAGCATCATGGAGATGATTACCTTACTGAAGTCACAGAAAGCATACATACCCTGGAACAAAACATCCGAAAGATTAAGGTAAATGGCATGGTAGAAGAGCTTATTCACACCAAAAAGTATCTTAAAAAAATGGAAATCCAGCCCAAGCACTTCTAACTGAATGGATTGTAAACTTTGATAAGATATTCAATGGAAATTAGGAGAGCTAACAAGAAGTTAAGAGCAAGATGTTAACAAATTATCTTTGTATGCACATGAGAAGCAGAAGACCTTTAGGAGAGTTGGAAGTCCACAATCAAAGATGATAAGGAGATGGCAGAAGGGCTAAATGCCCCCTTTTCTCATCTGCTTTCTCTAGAGAGGATAATAGTTACATGGGGGGGAGGGGAGTTACTCTTCAGGTAGTGAGGTTGAGTCAAAAGAAGAAACTAAGTGAAGAAATTAAATTGCAATAAGTCCCCCAGAGCAGTTGGTGCTTTTGGGGAGTTTTAAAGAAATGAGCCATCAAAGTACTTGAACTAACAAAAAATACATTTTATCATTAAAATTGCTACTGTACCAAAGGGCTGAAGGGGGGAGAACTTTGTAGTCATCTTTTAAAAAGATAATAGTGTGATCCCAGGAATTATAGAACAGTGAGCCTTAGTTCAGTACCAGGAAAATAGTTGAGAAAACCATAAGAGATAACAAAAAGGCACCTATATGTATAATAACAGGGACAAATTAGCATGGCTTCTGTAAAGGTAAATCATGTCTGTTTAACCTCCAAGAATTGTTAAGAGGTTTAACAGACTAGAGGATAAAGGGGAACTGGTTGGTATACTTTATTTAGACTTTCAAAAACCTTTTGATAAAGTTCCCCACATGAAGCTATAAGGAAACTAGATAACCACTGAGTCAGTGTGAGAGTTCTGTCATGGATTCACCATTGATTAAGATATAGGAAGGAGAGAGGACTAATTCTCTATTTAGAAAGAGGTCAAGAGTGGGGTGACTCCGAGCTCTGTACTGTGACTGATATGTCATTATGTTAACTACCTGGAAGAGGGGTGAATAGCAAGATGTCAACATTTTTTCATGACACAAAATTATTTAGGTTAGGCATGATTAGGAAAGATTATGAGGAACTCCAGGAGAAGGTAATAGAACTAGGTAATAAAATGTCAGATTAACTTCAATTTAGACAAGTGCATGGTAATGAAAATGTAAATCACTTGTACATGCTGGATTCTAAATTAGTTGTAGGGAAAATTGCATGATACTATATTGGATTATTTGAGAAATAGTACTGTGATCATGTAATTATAGACTGTGATAAAGCATAAGCACAAAGGGGAAAAGTTTCTGTAGAATTGCATGTTCAGTCTGTTTTTTACATTTACTGACTTTTGAGCATTCACAGTTGTGATCATGCAGGCTTTTCCTGATGAGAGAACCCTACTGGACCAATGTCACCCAATGCAGTCACAAAGGTCCACCCACAAGGAAGTAGCTTGCAGGATTAGTTGGAGGGTCTTATTTTCATTTACACTAAGAATGTTTTCCAAACTTAGTGTAATTGTACATTTGACCCTATGTCTTGTGTGAGCACTCTCCTAGTACATAACAAGCTCCTCTGGGAAATAGGTCCAAGAATGCAGTTTAAAATACATTCATAATCTTGTCTATGGAATTATATTAGCTTTTTACAAACATACTATAAACAGATCTATATATAATGTAGATTTATGTTTACTCATACATTATACTTGTAGGTGTTTACAACTGAAGACATTTTGTGAAAGAATTTTTTTTTGCTGAAATGAACTAGTAGATAAATTAGACCTGGTTATTTTCTACCCTCAAACTGCATGCAGAATTCCCAGTAGTATATGCAGGAGTTCATGAATGGATCAAAACAGAAGAATTTGAAAATCTACCACAGATAAACATAAATAATGAAATGATATAAGCTAGTTAAAAAAACATCATACAGTTGCTTATGTATTCCCTTTGATTTCTCATTTGCAGTTGCTGGGATATAGGACTTCTATAGGTTGTTCTCTACCTGCCATTTAATTATATGAAAATAGCCAATAAGCTTAAAAACTTAAAGCTTTGCCATTCTTGGCCGGATGACCCCTACATTTATGTCTTCCTCTTATATTCAATAAATGTAATCTACTAATATAAATACTATAGGGATGAGTACTATAGAGTTGCTACAAAATAATAAACTATAAGGCAGTCACATTTAGGATTGAATGGTGTTTATCCTGCAATAATTTCAGCAGTATTTGGATATCCAGATAATTTAAAAAAAATCTTTGGGTGTGAGACAATTATGCACAATTCAGCCACCACTGAATTACTCCTGTGTGATTTTTAGAAGCTGTTTTCTTGGGTAAAATCCCTGAATCCCAGAACTCCAAAGGAAAAAATGCTTTTCAACTTGTAAGCAGAGAAGGAAGATGGCATAAAAGGATTCACACCATCAATGCCCATGGCAAATTCATTTCCCTCTTGCTGACCTGATTCATCAACAGATGACACAGGACAGCAGATGAAGCGAGGGAAAATAATAATGATGCTATTAAGTATTAAGGTACAAAAAACAGCCATAAAAGAGGAAAGACCATTGGTGTGGCTGCACTGAAAGAAGAGGTGATATACTTGAGAAAAATTACTATTACAAAATCACAATGATCACAGTTACAGAGAGGAATTCATAAAAATGTAGAGAGAGAACTTTTGTTATAAAGTATGGTGTAGAGGTTCAGAATTTTTTAAAAAAATATTCTCCTTTGAGTGATTGCGTATGTATATATTCCACAGCAGGTGTATGTGTTTCCAGCGGACTCAAGTTGAAGACTTTTACCAGCAGTACCACTAGGCAGCGCATGCGTCCCTGCTGTCTTTGAATATTCAGGTGAGCCTTTACAATATCTCTTCAGATGATCTGAAGTCCCTCCACCAGTAAGGAAACTGCTGATGAGTCACTTGCAGTGGAATATATATGTACACAATCAAAAAGGAGAAAAAAGCAGGACTTAGCTGTACCTTAACTGTTTTTTCCTCCAGATGTGTTGTGCACATATACATTCCATGACCCTCCCACCTTCCCTGCTACTTCAGACATTACATACAGCAGTCTGAAGGAACAGAGAGAGAGGTGGCAGACATGCTGTGATGGGGTGTACAAACCCCAGACTGGTGAAGAAAGACTTAAAGAGCAACTCTGGGCCCAGAAAGCACCACCCAGCCAACCCTACTGGGCATGCTCGCAGTGGAGTCTGAGCTCAAAAGGGAGCAGCTAAGCTCAGTCAGGGTGGACGGAGCAGGGGAGCAGTTGCGTGTTGCAGGCTACTGCTGAGAAGCTGCTGAGGCACCATATGGCAGGGCCCAGGTCTCGCTGTCAAACCATCCCAGGCCTTTCAGTTGCACAAGTTGAGGACAATGAGATGTGACTGTGAGAGAAAGACCCTTTGCAAGAACAGAGAGGTCTCCAGGACAGCCCAGAAGTGAAACTCTGACACCAACAGAAGAACAGAAGCCGGGGTGGAAGTGGCCCAGGGAGCAGGCATAGGGGTGCCCACTTCCATAGGCTGCATGTTTTGAATTATTGTTTCATTGGGCCCAGTGGAGAAGGGGTTCCCCTACCTCTGGCCATTGACGTTAGCGGTTAGGAAAGATGGCCATTGACTCTCGTCATTGGCCGATACAGCAATGGGCGATTTAGCCATCGTCTCTCGATGCTGGGCGAGGCAGCCAAAGGCCCTTGCCCCTGGGCAGCATAACCCAGAGTATGCTGCCAGGCAGTGCTGCCAGTACCTGAACTAACCCCCCTCCCAACGCATGACCTTGTATTCCCCCATCTGGAAGCATGAGGAGAACAAGGGTTCATGTGCCACCTAGTAGTATTGCTGGCAAAAGTCTCCAACTTGAGTGCATTGGGAGCACATACTCCTGCAGTGGAATGTATATGTACACAACACATTTTGAAGAACAGCAGTTATGATACAAGTAAGTAACAATTTTTTTAATTTAGGAACTCTTTAATTCTAACTCAGTTTTGGCCTTGGGCAAGTAATTTAACTTCTAACTCAGTTTTACCATCTGATGTGATGGTTATTTTACTAATATATAGTGCATACCATAGCGCTTTTCATCTTAAAATCCCTATTAATAAGTGCTAGGTATAGTATGACCAACCTCAAGTGTTTGAAAATCAAGAGTCGGGTCCTCCAAAATCATGGGCTGAAAAGAAAAATTATGTGGGGTTCTTTTAATTTATTGGGGGAGGGATAGCTCAGTGGTTTGAGCATTTGCCTGTTACACCCAGGGTTGTGAGTTCACCCCTTGAGGGGGCCACTTAGGGATATGGGGCAAAATCAGTACTTGGTCCTGCTAGTGAAGGCAAGGGGCTGGACTAGATGACCTTTCAAGGTCCCTTCCAGTTCTAGGAGATAGGATATCTCCATTAATTTTAAATTTTATTTTGTTTTCTGTCTTTTGAGCCTTTAGGTGTGATTCTCATGTAATTCCAAAACTCTTGGAGGTGAAGCTTTAAGAAAACTATAAAATATCGTGAGACTTGTATTAAAAATATGAGATGTAGCAACACTCTTAGTATTTTTAATTATTTTTAAAAAGTTAATGTTCAAAACTAAACGTACTACATATCAGATTTTTGTTCACATATTTCAAGGTCAAGCTTAAATACTGATTAGTGTACAATGTGCAATACCCTTTGTGGCAGGGTGCATGAGTATTATTATGAGGAAACAAAGGTTAACTTCAGCTGATCTTCTCTCTCCCCTTGCACAGCTGCTTGTGGAGAAGAATTATTAATTGGTTGCTTGGGAGACAGAAATGGGAGGATACCTTTGGGAAACTTGTGATCCAAGCACAGGGCCATAGGATTTGGCAAAATCATTTCTTTAATTTAACTGTATATCAGTAAGATCTTCACCCATGGACACAACACATTCTTTCACTGAGACGCACAAAAAAGCACAAAAAAGCATAAATAAGAAAACAAGTTCTGGAATCTACCTGAATCTAGACTACTACACAGAATGATGTGTGAAGTTGGTATTTGGGTTTGGCTTATTTTAGAGACCAGCACAAATGGCAAAGTTTGGATCTAGGTCTTGTTCAGGCTCATCTGTATGGAAGTGACTATGCTAAGATCTGTGTTAAGCCTCTGAGCATGCCCAGTGTGATGTTTCCAGAAGTCTGAGCAGTGTCTGGCTGAGCTGAATGCTCATGCAGTTAATAAAAGTACTTTTTCTGTCCTGACTGCCTTGAGTGCTTATTATACATTACATATTTTATTTTAAGCTTGAGGTTTTCCACATGTTGGACGCTCCAGGCCCAGAATAAAGGAATTGAAAGTATGTTTTTGGATATAAGATAGAAAGGGACGTTACTGTTCATGTTGCCAGGCCTTAAGATAACATGGGCAATTTAGTTGCAATGTTTTCCCTTTTTAAGATAGGCAATTAAGAAATACATATTGAGGGCAATTTCAGTTTACGCCAAACTCACCTATCAGATATTGCACTCTTAGTTCAGTTTTCTCCAAGCTCAGTTTCTAACAAAAGGGGAAATGTAGCTGCTATAACTTTCATTATGATAGAAGTACTTATATGGCCCTATGCTGCAGACCTTACACTGAGTACCATTTATTTACCAGAGTTTTCCCATTGGAGTTTATGGGACTACATGTGTAAGTGCTACTCTGTGTGAGTACAAGTTACAGAAGAGTACCTTCATGAATAAAGCCTCATAGCACTACTGTGAGGTAGTTACATAGTGTGTTACTTCAGTATTACAGATGGAAAAACTGAGGCGCAGAGGTGAAGTGACTTGCCTAATGACATAGAAAGTTTGTGACAGAGCCAGGAAGTGAATTCAAATAGCCTAACTCCTGGTCCTTTGCTGTTGCCATGAAACCATCCTTCCTCTCTAGTTAAAGAATCACTTTTTATAATACTCATAGACAGTAAAATCACTGACATGTTTGAGGTAAAATACATGTTGTTAGCACTGTGTATTTCTTATTTCAGGGACAGAACCAAAATCTGTGAAACAATACAATAAACAGTGTTTTTAAAGAGAGAGTGCTCTTCACAATGATGCCAGGGCACTTTTGCCTTCTAAATATAAAAACTATTAAAAGTCTGTTTTTTCTTTAACTTAGTTCCAGGTATCATTAAAAAGATATTGCCAGAAGTGAAGTGCTGCTGTGGGCCAGGCCATCCTCCTTATTTGCTTCCATTTTCAGACCAAGTGCTCCTTATGAATCATGCGTTATTTCCTTTTACCACAACTCAGAATTAGTAATAATTTCTCATGGAGGTAATCTGGGGCACCAGAAAGGAGGGGGATGGGGCAAAATGGGTATTTTATACCAGTTGTTCAATTTGCCTGATGCATTAGACTGTATCATTTGTGGGCAGTGCTGGAGTTGCAAAAGATTCCAGTGGGAAATAATTTGGAGCCACCAGTTACACCAACTCATCATTGTTATGGCTGAATACTTCCAACTACCCAACAGGACAGAAGCTCATGATGCAGTTGCTGCCACAGACATACACATGTGACAGACTTTATCTTGAAGGAAAAGCTTTATAAGTAATTTTGGAGCAATAACACTAGCATATGGTACAACAATTTAAATGAGACAAGCAGGATCATTGTTCTGCCACAGACTTCACAGATAAGAATAGCAGAAGCAATAAAACTAATGAAAGGTGCAAAGCCTTATGGAAAGATTTACTGATAAAATGGATTGACAAAGCTAGTGAGCCTAAAAAAAACCAACAACCCACAAATTAAACAGTGGAACAGCTTTTCCTTAACATGCAATGATCAAGGCAAACAGATGAATGTAGGAGGCATAAGATAAATCAGCTGTTAACTTCCCTTTAAAAATCACTTATTTTTTAAAGGGGATAAAAGGGCTTCTTAGTGCTTTTTTTTTAATAAAAGTTTTGGGCTTTTCATCTTTGTAGAAGAAATTGTCTGAAAATAAAGAGTGTTTCTTGCTTCTACATTTTATTTATTTATAAAAATGAAACACCTGTTGCCCAAAGCTGTGGATAGATTTACATAATAAAAAACATGTCAACATTTCATAATACGCTGACAACAGTTGGGAGTTAGAACAGATGATCCTCAATCTAATTTCTAACATACACAAGAAGAGGATTCAGTCACCATCAAGCTACATTCCTTTGGAGTCATGTAACCTCCAATCCAAACCTACTTTAGGGAAAAAAACCTGAGTAAAGAGAGTGGGAGAGCACCAGACCCTGAAAGTCAACAAATTCAGGGTCTGGTAGAACCAGTAAGTGGAAAATGTTCCAGTGCTGAGGTTCTTCTCTTTAAAAACACCCTATTCCCTGCATCCCAACATCTGAAATTTGAAGTGTAACAGTCATCCTTTGGCTGATCAAAGTGGGAAGGAGAGAAGTGGTTTCCAAGTTAGCCAGCACCTAGATTAAACAAGGCTTTGTAAATTAATATGAATACCTTGAACTGGACTCAGAAGCAAATAGGAAGTGCAGCATAAAACGTCCAGCTATAATGTTTTCAGTACTGCCATGCAAGTGATTCCCCTAATCTCTTCCTATAAAATATGTGTGAAAATTCTAATTAGATGTTGTTGGAATCTGGTATCATCCCTTCTGTTTCCACAAAAACACACCAATACAGGACACTGTGTACTGCATCTGACATTGAGCTGCAAGCAACCCTATGGAACTTGGTGCTTATTGAACAGATCACAGCAATGATAAAAATATCTAGTAGTTGTGGTCTACTCTACAGCTCTTCTTGTGAACACTCCACCGTGTTGATTATAATCATAGCAGAGAAATGAAGAGTTTAAACTTCAATTCTAAAGACCTATAGAACAGATAAAAGAACTGGAGATAGGCACAGGACATGATGTTCAGATCTGAACTTCCCCAGAGTCGACTGCTGTCTGTATTATGTAAATCCTGGGTTTTTCAGGCCTAGTAAATATGTGGATTTTCAGCTTTTCAGGAAAAGTATTGTTATTATTTTAGATTCTTAAAACATATCACTGAAAATTTAGTGGCAGATGATAATCTCCCCTTTTAACTAATTTGCAATTAATTGCTAATTAACTAATGGGAGAAACCAGAATACTGTATTTCTGCTCTGTGAATGGTAATGTAGACAGAAAAGGTCTTTATTTCCAATTTTCCCAAGTGTCTCAGAAGCCTTCTAACTAGTTTAAACAATTTCTGTTGCTACAGCCTATAGGCTGCTTACAAAATTTAAGCAGCTTAAGTATAACTTGCAATCTTCTTGATGCCGTTTACAGTAACGTCTCTAGTTTGTGGAGAAAACAAACTGGCATAGATATCACTGAACCATTTACAAAACTCTGAATGTATTTGCTGGTAAGAATTACTTCTACAGACATATTTATTTTCCTCAGATGACTCATGTTTTAAAAATAAGTGATGGGGGAAAGGGTATTAACAGTAAATGCCTTTTAAGTCTTTTTGTGGGCCCAATTTCAAAATGAGGTGCCTAAGCAGGACATTCATTCTGACACTTATGCAGATAGGACCAAATGCAGTTTGCCTCTTCATTAGCACTGAAAGTTCTGGATGAAGTAGAACTACTGATGTTCCACTGCACTGTGGAAGGAAAGGCTGTAGAGAAGCCTTATAAAATGTAGTTTAGGGTTACACCCAATTCCATATCTACTTTCTAGGGTTTTCTTGCAATACTAAAAAAACAAATCCAAAGATGTTTTTAATCACATGAAAATATAATTCCATGTCTCTTATAATGAAAATACAACTGTAATTTACATAGAAAAGGATGTAAAATAAGCAAAAATAAATGTATATTTTTTTCTACCGGTTTTAATACTTTTTTCCCCTTTGTGGCCCTTATCCTGCATTTTTTTATAAACCTGTGAAAAACTGTTTATACATTTAATTTTGTTTATTTCTGATGTCTTTTTTACATTTATATTATATTTATATTTTATATAAATTATATTTTATTATAAGAAATTAATGTTTTTCTTACTTCAGGAAAATCCTTGAAAATTGATATATAAGGATAGGATTAAAGTTTAAACTTTACATTTCATAAGATGCTCCAATTCAGATTAAAGGCATATGGAAAATGAAAGGAGAATTACTGAGTATACATTAAGTTATTCAGCTTATTCCTGCAAGTGGAATTCCTCCCCCTGGTGAATTAATAGAACTGCTATTATCAGAGGCTGTTTTCCCCTTCTAAATCTCACAGGCTTTATTGGTCTTGTAGGGTAGACAAAGATTGCATTTATATTTTAAGCCTTCTGATGGAAACATATTCTGGTATGTATAATCACAAACAATAACACTCAGGAAAAACTGCCTCAAAATGGCATTCCATTGACATGGAGTTCACATTGAACAGTTTATTCACCACTTCCATTCTAGGGAACCACTATTTTAAACATTTTCTCCTTTCTAATGGATTTGGTCACTTGTTTTTCTTTCAACCATGAGGGATATGCTATATAGCTTTATCTGAGGCCACTCACCAATGACACTCCATGAATCAGCAGCATTAGGTACTAATGTAATGGTGAACGACTGACCTTTCTTCAATCTATTAGCATCAGAACCGAGACACACTTTTGTCTCCCACCCCCGTGCACTTTACTGTTGTACAGCATTGCTATTCAGCAACAAATGTTTCTAGATTCACGTAGGCTCATCAAGTAGGATTTCATACGGCTGATCCTGCTCCCACTGGAGTCAATGGAAATTTTGGTAGACTTCAATGGATAAGGAACCAGCCTGTAGACTCAAATATTTTCTGTGCTTAAATAAAAACTTTCAGTAATGTTGCCTTTTAGTTACTATGTAACTACAGCAGGCTTAATGCCTAAGAAAGTATGTGAATGTATGTAAAAATCTACACACAGTTATACCTATACTATCACATAGTTCTGCACATTTGTTTTGTATGCTGTTTGGTACAAAAACAATCTATATTTACTATGGCAACTACTTCGTCAAGTTACAAATATACTACTTATGAAGAGCAGGCCACCTACTTAACAAATTGCACACATCAAATTCTTGTGATGTGAAAATCTCTAAGTGTCACAATGTTTAAAAGGAGAAAATGCGATGTAGGTGATAGTTGTCTTTTTCATTTGTGGCCCTGATCCTGAAACTGGATTCATGTGGTTGAACCATTGTTGCTGTATGGGGCTCTGCTGAAGTCCTTGGGCCTCCACACAATTGCATAGGCAAAGGGATCTCTCTCTCTCTCTGTATAATATTTAAATACAAAAAATAAAATTAAAAGAATGCTAAAGTTGCAAAGTCAAGCACTGAAAATGTAGGAAGCATCAGAATTAAGGCTGCCTTTTCAACTTTGATTCATCCCCCTTGTGCATATGCATTATGTCAGTCTTTAATTACATAATCACGTGCTATTTTTTCCACAGGACTCCTGTCCCATTCAGTGCACAAAATGGACATTGCTTATTAAATGGGCAGCTATTTAATATTTCATGTTATCCTCACCATTCAATGCGTGACTCCATGCCTTATTTACTACGCTATATTTAAACCTTGCTCTCAAGACAGAATTATTCATTTCCTCATGGGAATTTAGATGGCATTCATCACTGAGCTCATTTGAGTGGTTCACAAATATTAATGAATTTATTTTCATAGCACCCTTCTGAGATAAGATGATATTATTATTCCCATTTTACAGACGGGGAACTGAGGAACATAGACATTAATGTAAAAAATATACACTAATTTTGGGTGCCCAGTTTGAGACCCCTAAGGCCTGATTTTTTCAGTGCAAGTAGCATTATATAGCACTTTACATGCTGAAAGCATAGCCCCATTGACTTCACTTGCAGCTGTGAGCACTCAGCACTTCTACAAATCAGACCCAAGGATCTCATTTTGGGCACCCAGAAAATGAGGAACACACAGTTAGTAGCCACCTGTGAAAATTTGGTTTAAGTGACACCTAGCATCACATTGAAACTCTGTGGCTCAGGCAGGGATAGAATCCAGTTTCCAAGGTGACATTCCACTGCCTAAACCAGAGGTGGGCAAACTACGGCCCGTGGGCCACATCCAGCCCACGGACCGTCCTGCCTGGCCCCCTAGCTCCTGGCCCGGGAGGCTCGCCCCCGGCCCCTCCCCCGCTGTCCCTCCTCCCCCGCAGCCTCAGCTCGCTCGCTCCGCCACCGGCGCAATGCTCTGGGCGGCAGGGCTGTGAGCTTCTGGGGCTGCGCAGTTGCAGAGCCCGGCCTGACCCGGTGCTCTGAGCTGCATGGTGGTGGCAGCGGCGTGGCCCGCCTCCAGTCCTGCCAGCCACCGGTGCTCCAGGCAGCGCGGTAAGGGGGCAGGGAGCAGGGAGTTTGGATAGAGGGCAGGGGAGTTCGGGGTGGTGGTCAGGGGGCGGGGGTGTGGATAGGGGTTGGGGTGGTCGGGGGGAGAACAGGGGTTGAATGGGGGCAGGGGTCCGGGGGGGCAGTCAGGAAGGAGGGGGGGTTGGATGGGGCAGCAGGGGGCAATCAGGGGCAGGGGTTCCAGGGGCAGTCAGGGGACAGGAAGAAGGGGTGGTTGGATGGGGCAGGGGTCTCGGGAGGGGCCATCAGCAATGAGAGGAGGGGTTGGATGGGGCGGCAGGGGTCTGGGGCCAGTCCGGGGACAGGGAGCGGGGGTGTGTGTGGATGGGGCAGGGGTCCCGGGGGGGCCGTCAGGGAACAGGGGGGGTTGGATGGGGCAGGAGTCCTAGGGGGAGGCAGATGGGAGATGGGAGCTGGGCCACGACCTCCTCCCCTAACCGGCCCTCCGTACAATTTACTAAACCCGATGCGGCCCTCAGGCCAAAAAGTTTGCCCACCCCTGGTCTGAACGATACGGCTGTCTTTTCCTCTAATCACCACAGGTGGTGGAGTGGTTGGGAGCTGTGCTTTGAACATATAAATTGCTATATAATGGTAAGTACTCTGAAAAATCAGGTCCTAGGCATCTCAAATTGGGCACCCAAAACTAGTGGATTCTTTGGATCTTAATCTCTGTGCCTCAGCGCTCCATATATAAAATGGGGATAATAATACCAACAGCTCACCTTGCAGGGGTGTTTTGAAAATAAAATAATTAATATTTGTGAAGAATTCAGATACAATATTTATGAGCACCACAGAAAAAGCCCATGAGGAAAATAATAATTCTGTCTTCCGAGCTGGGTTTGAATAGGATAATGTAAACAAGGCACAGAGCCATGCACTGAACAATGAGGAAAAAACAAAATATTGAAAAGCTGCTCATTAGCTAAGCACCATCCATCCTGTATGTTAAATAAGCCTGGGGTGTTATGGAAAAAATAGTATATGATCATGTAGCTAAAGACTGAATCATAATACATATGGACAAGGGGCCTGAATTAAGGTTGCACAGGCAACCTTAATCCCAGCATTTCCTAGTTTTTGGGTACCTGTAGTGTTCTTTTAATGTAGTTTTTTGCATGTAATACATATCAAGCTTAACAAATGCTTTTCCTTACATATCCTGTTTGGGAGAGCTACTTTTCATGAGATAATGGAAGAATTCATACAGTCATCTTTGGACTAGTTCTTCTGCTTCTTAAGTGTCATCTTCCATTACTGTATGTTTGCAACCATGGTAGCCCATTCTGTACAAACCTCTGCTAATCTCTTTGTGGAGGAATAGTTCTTTTGATCCACCCAGGATACCATATTGTCCATCCACAATATTCTTTTTTTGTCTCGTGTTCTTCTGCCATTAACTTTCCTTTCCAATGACCATAAATGTGCATTGCCCTCTGAACCTCTTTAAATGTTCCCTGCAAATTTAATCTTTCTTTTCATAAGATCTCTAACTAGCATTTGCTTAGTTCCAGTAATAGCCAGTACTTTTTAGTTGTTTACACAGTCTATCCATGACATTTTCAGAATTCTTCTATAATACCATAATTCGAAGCAGGGCTTAAATGCAGCCGGAGGTGTCCATAGCGGAGCCCCGGTAAATATTTTCAAACCCGTGGGGCAGAAGCCCCAAACCCCAGGGCTCCAGGAAATACTGTGTGAGAATTTAAGCCCTGATTTGAAGGATTGTAGTTTCTTTATTATCAATTGTTTGAATGTCCATGTTTCAGAGCTGTAAATTAACACACATCAAACATAAATTTTTAAGAGTTGGAATTTAGTCTGCAGATTTATGCCCCTTCTCATCAGATGTTTATTCTTCCAGAATGTCTCTTTCACGCTTAGTATTCTGGTGCTGACTTCAGCGTCGGATCTTCGATTTTCTGTAATGATGCATCCTAAGTAGCAATAATTTCTCACTTGCTGTACGGCTGTGTCAATCTTGCATGTTTTCCCAGGATTCTTACATACTACCATAGTTTTTGTCTTGTCCACATTCAACTCTAGACCATGTTCTTTGCTATATTTATGTACAATCTACACTAACTTCATCAGATCTTCTTCTGAATCAGCCAACAGCACTGTGTCATCTGCAGAGCAAATGTTGTTCACCCATTTTTCATTCATCTTTATATCTTTGTCTGTTCTTCAATTAATTTTCATCAAACGCTCACTATAAATGTTGAATAAAGTTGGTGACATTATACCTCACTCCTCTCTTGATCTCGATTTGATTTTCATTTTCATCTCCCAATATAATTGCCTTCTGATTCCAGTATAATTGTTTTATCACAGTTCATATCCATCAATCCCTACAAATCTGAATATATTGAGCAATTTGTAGTGGTAGATTCTGCCAAATGCTTTTTGGAAGTCAGTGAAACACAAGTATATAGTGTTTTTTCCCCATATGATTTTTCTTATATGAGCTTCAAGTTCAAAATGGTGTTTATCGTGCCCTTTCCACATTTGAAGCTGTTTTGTTGTTCGCTTATTTCCTTATCTGTCTTTCCTTGTATTCAGTTTTGAACAACTTGCAAAAGTATCTTACAGGCATGTGATACTAGGCTGACTTGTTCTGTAGTCTTTACAACCTATAGCATTGTTTTTTTCTGGGATTTGGATACAGAGTGAGGTTGTAAAATCTTGTGGCAATTCTCCTTACTCAAACATATTCTTCATTTCCACTAATAGGGCTTTCAAGCCTTCATCTCCTATACTTTTTGACAATTCAGCCGATATTCCATCACCACCTAGTACTTTTCCATTCAGAATTCTTTTATTGCTGCCTTGATTTCAACCATTATTGGCATGCTTACTTGACTGACCTCTAGTTGAGGTTTTTCAGGCCTATATCACCATATAGTTCCTTGATATATTCTCACCATCTCTTGTTCATGTCTTTAGGGTCTATCAAATATTGTCCATTTTTGTCCGTTAGAGTCGTATTGATCACCTTTATTCTGTAATTAAAGGCTCTTATCTTTTGATACTTCTCACTTATTTTATTCTCTTTATCCAGTTGTTCAATTTCTTTGCATTTCTCATTCAGACATTCAGACTTTGTTAATCTGCATTTATTCTCTATAATTTTATTTAGTCTTTGGTATTTCTCTTTTACTGTGATCCATCTTTGTGCTTTTACTTTCCTTCTTTTGTCCATCAGAAAAATGATTTCATCTGTTATCCATGGGTTTTTCTTAGCTAATAACTTCTTCCCTACATGTTTATCTGCAGCTTCTTTGATAGCATCTTTCAGATGTTCCCACGTTAATTGGTCTTTGTTTTCATTAGTGACCTGCAACACCGTCCTAATATATGGAGATATACCTATCTCATAGAGCTGGAAAGGACCCCAAAAGGTCATTGAGTCCCGCCCCCTGCCTTCACTAGCAGGACCAAGTACTGTCCCTCAGATTATTTTGCCCCAGATCCCTAAGTGGCCCCCTCAAGGATTGAATTTACAACCCCCCTGGGTTTAGCAGGCCAGTGCTCAAACCACTGAGCTAGCCCTCCTCTTTGATAGTGGCTTTGTATCTCATGATTCCTGAGAGCTTCAAGGTTCCATCCCAGACAGTGTTTGATTTTCTGTAACTTTTTCAGTTTGATATTCAGTTTCATCAATACCAATCTATGATTAAGTCCACAATCTACACTTGATGTAACCTTAACCTTCCTAACACTATTTGTACCTACAGTTGATTATGATAAAATACATTTGGTTTTTATACATCCCTCCTGGTTACTCCCATGTATGCATTGCATTTTCTTTTTGTTCAGAATAAGTATTGCAGATAATGAAGTCATGGCTCTTGAAATACTCTGTGAATCTTTCTCCTCTGTTTCTTTCACCAAGGTCAAATGGGCCAACTGCCACAGATATTCTTTCCTTTTCTACTGTTGCATTCCAGTCTCCCATAAGAATTATGACTCTATCTTTCTTTCCGCTACTGATTTTCATTGCTTCTTCAATGTTTTCATAGAATTTTTTGACATCCTCATCATAATCTGCAAGTGTTGGGGCATACACTTGAATAATCATTATATCTTTTAGATGTCATTTTATCACTATTGTCGCTACATGTTCAGATGATAGAACTGTAGCTGGAAGGAGCAAACAAGTGAACCTATCTATTATAATTGCCATTCCTTTCCTACTTTGATATCCACCTCCACTGACACCTCTGTATTCTTTGCTGCTTGGAAGACTTATGACAAAGTTATTTTGACCTCTCCAGAATGTCTCATTTAGTCTCATATTTGTCATGTCTAGCCTTTCCATTTCTCTGAGTGTATTGGCTAGCTCTCCAGGTTGATTATTCAGTCCCCTTACATACCATGCAGTGATCCCTGCAGTTGCTAATTTCATATGTGTGATGGGATGGACTAGGCCCAAAGGCCCCCTGCTGGAGGCCTCAAGGTCCTGCCATACCCATCCCAGAAAAGAAGCAGTGGAGAGGATTCATAGATTCTAGGACTGGAAGGGACCTCGAGAGGTCATCGAGTCCAGTCCCCTGCCCGCAGGGGAAGTCCAAAAATCAAGAGACTGACCTAAAAAACACAGTACAATCTTCTTTAAAATGTCATGATTTTGGGGCCAATCTCATGATTTTTGTGGGTCCAACTCATTATTTTTGATCTCTTGAAGTTGGCAATACTGGTGCATGTTCAAGTTTTCAATGCCTTCAATTTTTGCTCTGCATCATGTTCCTGCTGATCACTTGCAAAGAATCATCCTTATAACAAAAATCCTTGTGGGATCTTTTCAGATATGGTACATATATTCCTTACAAAGTTTCTCTTCACTTGTGTTTTTCCGTACAACTCTCACTACTTCATATTAGATTTAGATTTATTATCTACTGTAAATGCAGATTCTACCACCTTGGCACAATAAATGGGAATCAAGTTTGATTGTGAGATTTTTCTCATTCTAAGAAATCCAATTTTTTTGCATTATTTTACAAAACAATTAATGCTATTATTTGTTTAGATTCTTATGTGGTCTTGGCACTACGCAGCATACATAAATAGACAATATGTGCCCCAAAGGAAAGTTGTTTGCTGTTTACAAATCTACATATTTTGTTTGTTCACATGGGGTATGATCAATGTCCCATCAATGTCAATGGGAGACTTTCCATTACATAAAGGTATAGGGACAAATCATTAGCTAGTGTGAATCAGCATAACTCAGTTGACTTCAATGGATTTATAACAGCTGAGGATTTCATACATCATGGTGATGTTATTACTGTTGGTTTATTTAAGCACCAGCAGTGCTCAGTGTTGTGCAGAACAGCAAAGACATGTTCCCTGACCTAAGGCCCTAACTTCAATGGAGTTCCTCTGAACTTTCACCAGTGTAACTGTGATCAGAATTTGGCTTCTTACATATAAAATAGCATGGGGCATATTTTTGTCCCTTATCTGCCTGCTTTGAGACACTTTGGCAGTTCAAAGCTAGTAGAAAGCTAGCTTAACCAGCTGGTTGGGGATTCTCCTGACAGAGGGAATCTCCAGGCAATATAGAAGCAGCAAAGGGAGTCATGCCAAGAGAAGGGTATTGAAAAGGACTTGGCAGGAGTGCTGCTGTGCTTGGGTGATCCACAACTCCTGGAATGGCCTCTTGGGGGTTGTTATCAGACAGCACAATTTAGAGCATCCCTAAACCTGTTCTGTGTTGCATGGATTAGACTGGGACTGGGGGAAGGTCACCTTTGACACATTGCCTCTTCCCCTAGCTATGCTGCATGAAGCTCGACTTAAATTGAAGACTCAGTCCCTGTGAATTGTAATTTTGGCTTGAAAAAGCAGATGTATATTCTCATTTAGATGAGTACTGTTTTGTATGCAAACCTTCTAGGCATCAAGATGAGAATATTCTCCAAGGTGTATTGTTACTGCTTCAAGTACATGACTTTTCAATTTATTAAATTCTTCTCTCTTGCATGAAAATGTTGGCTCACGTAAAAAACTGTAATGTAAATCTATAGAATGACATGTATAACCACAATGCAGTTATTTTCTAGTCGTTACATTCTAGTTACTGTGCAGTTGGTGAACTTAATACCAGTGTTATCAAAAGAAGAACACTTACTAAGTCCTTGTAGTGTCATGGCAAGGACATTACAAATGCTCACAATTGAAAAGCTTCTATTATATTATAAAATTCCCAGAATCACTGTAATACTAAATGAAAAAATTTTAGGAGTTTATCACACCTATTCTCTGACAGCTAAAATGGCTACCCATTCATTTCTGGGTGCAATTCAATGTAATGCCTTGGATCCCAGGTTTGTGAGACACTGCCTCCCCCACCCCACCACCATGTAGCTCAACGGCAGCTGAGATTCGCTGGGGTGTTTGAGGAAACAATTACGAGATTTAAGTGGCCGAGAGATGGGAGCTCTCTGATGAAAACACTTAACTCTTGAACTTGCTTCTCCCACTAGTCTGAAAGAGCCTGAGTTTGCTGTTGTTAGGACACTGACCAAGTTCCATCTGTATTAATTTGAGTTTTGCCTGTGGGGGGGGGGTTCTCCCTTTTTTGGATGGGGAGAGGGGAGGAACTGCAGAAAGTCTTTCTTTTTTGCTTTCCTTTCATGTCATCTCTTACATTAAATATTTTGCATATGTCTGGACAATGTGCCCATTCTGATCTCACACAAGGGTAAATCAGGGCTAAATCTACTGAACTCAACAGCATTATTGAGTGTAGAACCCGTGGAAGGGAGAGCAGAATTGGGGAAAATTTATACATTCAATAAAATGTAAATTGCATAAAAATGTAACGCCTCTGGCTGCTGTAAGTGCCTGTAGGTAACCTATGCAGCCTAGGCTGTACGTCTTGCTAGCTAGTGGAAAATCAGCATGAGAGGAAGGATTAACATACATTTGTATGCTTGTTTATGTTTTCATTCATATGTAGGGTTTTCATTCTTACTTACAGTGCAGATTTGTGATATCTAAATCTTTTAATTGCAAAGGATATTTCCATGGAAATCCAGATACTAGGCCTCTGCGCCTGCAGCTCTCTGAGGCCTAATCCAGGGCCCATTGAAGTCAATGACAGTCTTTCAATTGACTTAGTGAACTTTGGATCAGGCTCAGAGTGAACATTTGGCAACAGGAAACAATAGACATCTGTGTATTCTTAATATTAAAAGGAGAAGGAAAATGCCGTGCTCTGTAGACTTCGAACTTGCTGTGATGTGTCGGAGGATGCTGGAAGGCTGCAGGCCATTATACATGGACTCACCTGCCTGTTTCCATGCCAGTTGGGGTTAAAAAGGGCTGCCTGTGGTAGCAAAAGCCATTCTTGCTTCCCCTTGGTGACTTCATTAGTGGTTTATTGTGAACAAGGGCTGCAGGTTTAAGCCCAAGTGTCCTATTTAAGTTAGGCCTTAGAAAATCAGTGCAAGATTTTTCTCAGTTTCATACAAGATACATTTTTAATAATCCATGTGTTGGCAGCAAGCCTATGTAATAATAATGTATTTTTATATTGTTCTACTCATTCCAAAGAGCTCTGCAAACTACACACACATCCCTATTTCCCCATCACCCCATATATCATGAATGTATTATGAAGATATAATGTTCAGTCCACCCTTTGACTGCAGCTACCTAAATCTCCCTTCCTTTAGAGGAAGTTATTCTTCCACCTGTTTCCTTTCAAAAAGCAACCATGCTGAGAGAGACCAAGACCAAAGGGTTGATTCTTTACTACCTTGCTCCTTGTGTAATCGTTTCATGGCTGTGCAAAGAGGGTACCTACAATGGAAGTGCTTTTACACCCCTTTATACCTAGGCCTGGTCTACATGAGGAAATTAGGTCAATTATAACTGTGTTGCTCAGAGATGTGAAAAGTCTACACCCCTGAGCAACACAGTTAAACCGACCTCACCCACGGTGTAGACAGCGCTACACTGAAGGGAGGACTTTCCCATCGACCTAACTACCGCCTCTCATGGAGGTGGAGTACTTATACTGATGGGAGAACCCCTCCCTTTGGCATAGGTAGTATCTTCGCTGAAGCACTACAGCAGCGTAGCGGCAGTGGTGCCGCTGCACTGCTGCAGCATTTTAAGTGTAGAAAAGTCCTTATTCACTATTAGACAAGAATAATGGTGAATCTGGCCCCAAGTTTCTCCCTACTTTAAGTTGAAAGAACTTTCATTCTTTTCCCTTTGGTCTTTGTGTTTTGACAAAAGCAACCATTTTACTGTCAAGGTTTCTTTTAAGAGGAGGGAGGTGTCCTCTCTCTTGTTCAGATTTAACATATTTATGTATGGTTGTTTCAAATATTTCAGTTTGATTCATTTGCATCTAAGGAAGTTGCTGTCATTAACTTGATTTCTGGGTTTCTACTCTGATTAAATTCACGTTATTCTGCGGGTGCCTTACCTTTTGTTTGTGTGCTCGTATCTCATTGATAATCAGTGGTAGTTTGGGCAAGTATTAAATAGAAGGTGGTGGATTTGAATTGTTCAGTGCTAGAACTCTTATTATAAGGCACAACTATCACCAGATGGTGGATTTAAAGGGACAGGTAGAGAAAAATGTGAAAAATGCATCATTCCTTTAAACAGAATTACTTTTTGCAATAACAATAACATATTTTAATCCATGTAAGAAGATTTAATGACTAAGATGACCCTATGGGAATGAACTTTTTTCCTACAGTCTAGGTATTTCAATCCTGAGAATTAGGATGATGTTTCATAATGTTCTAGCTGTTTTGAATTAAACGGGATTACTTCACTTCTGATTCCCATTCATTTACAAACATAAAAGGCAAGGAAAAGTAGTTCAGCATAGTAGCTATGTGAGGAACATCAGTTTCTGTTCTGAAGGCTCTTAAATCCCATAGTGATCTACAGTAGCACAACTCTAAAAACCAGAAAATATTGACCACTTGCAGCTGTAGTGAACTGGCAATACTATAAATCATTAAAACTCATGTACTGTAAATGCGAAATGTAAAAGCTGGATAATTTCATTGTCACTCTCAGCCAAAACATCTGTCTCATTAATATTAAATGAAAGTGCTTTTTGGTTGTTAAGAAAACATTACTATAAAATGTATGAGTAAAATGATCACCTCTTTAATACACTGTTATGAAACTCCCTGCACTGCGAGAGGGAGATTTACCCTTGCTTTATCTTATGTGGGTGAGAGAGGTAATGGGAGTATAAATTTGTGCATGATAATAAAATGTATAATTTAGTGTCTCTTCATGAGATTAATATTGCATTGTGCTGTGATTGCTTTTTGATTTGAGACTAATATTTTCATTTGTTAATTTTTGCCTTATTCATCAAAATCATCAATTGAACACATTCTAATTATGTGATTTTTGTAAGCAGAAAATCTTATTAGCCTTTTGTTCTCACAGAACAAAATTATTCCATATTAATTTTACTATCAATTCTTAATGCTCAATTTTTGCTGAATTGCCAGGGACTTTTTATTAGCTACATTACTTGGTTTTGATTTTATTTTGGGTGTTGATGCTCTGCAGAAATAAGTTATGGTATGTTAATGAAGGAACATAAATATAATGAGAAATGAGTAGCATGTAAATGAGCAACATTTTGTAATATTGAAGGAAGTACCGGAAACCAACATACAGAGTAAGGTACAGTAATTTCACTGTACACACTGGATTATTAAACCTCTTGCCAACTCTATACAACTTCTAATAATAAAAACGATTACACTAACAAATTCTCTTTTCAGAATAATGGAACAGCACAATCCACTTCAGCTTTGTTGTTACTTTATTATACATGTTGGAAGGCAATGTGATCCAGTGAAGAGGGCACGGAGCTGACAATCAGATGCTCTGGGTTCTAGTCTTGGCTGTGCTGTGAGATCTGGGATAAGCCATGTCACTTCTCTGTGCCTCAGTTTCCCTATATACATGTGAGGATAACAAATACCCTTTTCTATAAAGCACATTACTGCAGCAAAAGAACTAAGTAGCATTAAATTGTGTTGTTGGTGTACTTGGCCCTTCACAAGCCATCAGGCATTTACCAGAGCTGCCTGGAGGACTCCAACTGGCCTTTGTCAGCTAATGAAGGCTGATCTTGTTATAGGGCTTACTGTTATTAGCCAGTCCTAAAGGGATTCATGAAGATGAGTTGCATTTATTCGAGGCAGGAGCATCTCTTCTCTTCTTGCAAGGAGACAAGGGCAAGGCTCTCATGCAATGCTTTATGTTTTTAGTCTCTTTGTTGCTAGGACTTCCTAACCATGAAATGTGCTTGTTTTAATAAAGCTGCAACCTTGTTCTTTTCTATCAAACATAAAATCTTATCACCTGTCCTTGTCTGAGAGTGCCCACAGAACGTGGTCCCTTGGGACTTTGCTTCCTTCTTTGAGCTGTGTATTGCAAGCAGCCTTCCATTTATTTTTTCCCTTTAACTGGAATGGATTGGTTTCTTTTTACTGGCTGGAAATGGTTTCCCTTTCAGGCTGGAGATACCTTTAATCTACTTTTACATGTACCCTGGAATAACATTTAATTTTTGGACTGAAGATCATTTCATTTATCAGGAAATTATACAGGGAATCTTCCCTTCTTGTATTCTTCTAGCTGTTATAAACAGCTTAAATGAAATAAATGCTTAGCCTTTTCTGGAATTCTATAAGACCAATCTTAAACATACTTTGATATTGGTGGAACCAGTGCTCTGGCCCTGGCTTTCTTCTTAATGATTCCTTAAAATGCCTCCTTTTCATCTTGAAAAGGAAGAAACAACTTTGAGGTTAACTGTCCTTCCAAAATTAAAAGGGTTTTGTTTCAGGATTTAGCAGAAGAAAATATTTCTTAAATACTTTCTCTCAGAGAAGTTTGTAAGTGAAACATGTTACAAAACTATTGACCCCAGCCACTGGAGCAGCATACATTTCATTTGTCTGTACCTGGAAGTGGTATGTGCCAAAAAATATCATGCTTCCAGATAGCTTTTTAGAGTAGGTACTATCCAGATAGGTATCTTTCCTTCTTTATAGGATGATTTGTCACGTCTTTTCCATTCTACTCTCTTCCCTACATCCTCCAGGTTCACTGTACATCAGTGATGCAGTGTCAGTATTTAATAAAGAGACTCTCACAATATCCTTCCCCTCCCCCCCACCTTTAATCTGTGAAAAGCCCTGTGTACTCTCCTGAGGGAAGAGGAGAGGAATTGAACAATCTATTCATTTGTTTTCCCATTTAAAATTTCTCATAAACATAACTGAGAGAGAACGCCATACTGCTTGGCAAACAGAATTTGTGTGCTCTTTGGAAAATATTCATATTTGATATACCATTCAGGACTATATATATGAGTGTTCAGTTTTTACAATTTGGAATAAGAAAGGGGAGGGTGGTATGCAGATGGTTAGGAGGTGATGAGCTGGGGGAAATGTTTTGAAAATATCTGACACCTCCATTCCAAAGACAAATATTTGTTCTTTAGAAGTATTTTTATGAGCCCTTGTGATAAATCATTTCTGTCAAGACTGGATTAGCAGAATTCTGAGAAGGGGAGACTCCACTTCAGTCTGGGAAATCATTCTAATCCTTCCCTTAAATCTTCCTTCAGTACATGGCTTTCATACATTATATCCTGTGGCCAGGAAAGAAAGCAGTGACACAGACTTGTTGTGTAGCACCATTCCAAAGAGATGCTAGAGTATGAAATGTGAATAAAAGCAGAGAGTTGACTTTATGAGATGTGATGAGTAGGGATGCTCCCAACCCTGCATCTTCAGGGGTGACTCAATGCTCTTTTTGCTAATCCTTCAAGCTAGTCCACGTTTTACATTTGCAAATGGCAATTGCTTGGTTTCCATGTCTTTGTTTCTTTCTAATTACTTAGGGTCTGAGTCAGAAAATGGCTCCATCTCATTCCCTCATTCTTATACAAATTCAACAAGATTGTCCTTTTTGATAGTCTGAAGAATGGTTAATAATAATACTATTTAGCACTTATATTGTGCTTTACTTATTCAAAGCTCTGTATAAACATTAACTAATTAATCAGGAAGGGTTTAATGAATAACATTATTCTTCTTTATCCTTTGACTCACTGTAGCTTCTCATTCTGATAATTAAAACAGTTTTTATTTGTATGATATAAGAAGCCATCTGAACAACAAGGCCAGCAGAAATGTTTACATATAAGTTGATATATGAGCTCAGTCCAACACATTCTTGCAGGAAAATTTAATACAATTAATTAAGCTGAAATTGACTTAGTTCCTACAAGCGTCCATTATTAAAGGTTTTTAATTTTGTTGGAGAGTTGTTGGAAACTGCTTCTTTAGATGCAGATGAAGTTATTAATAAATGTTTGCAGGATCATTATAGTACCATAATTGATTAAATTCATGAAGATTTCATTTACACAGGGTATTGTTTTAAAGGTATGCAGCTGGGTAGTACAGTTTTTTCTGATATTCTTCATATGTCCAAGTTGGAAGTATAAAAACATTCAGAAAGAAAGACTATCTAATTTACAAATGTGTCTGCACTGACAGCAGTAGCATTATAATTGATGCAAAAATATTGTAAGATTACCAGTGGGAACAGAAAACAGAATTTGATTTTTCTGTAGAACTTTTTGTTATTTGTAAATTTTAAGGCCAGTAAAATTTTTGATTATGAGCATCTAGTCTGATTGCCTGCAGAATCCAGGCCATAGATTCCACCCAGTGATTCCTGTAGTTAGTCCAATAACTTGTGGTTCAAGTAGTGGTTGAATGTTACTTTTTAGAAAGACATTGATCTTGATTTAAAGACTAAATGCTGGAAAATTTGCCACAGGCTTTGATCTGTTCCAATGATTACTCACCCTCACTATTAACAATTTGCATCTTTCAGCTTCTAGATACTGGATCTTGTTATGCTCATTTCTACTAGATTAAAGAGCCATCTGGGATCTGATATATATCTTCTCCTTGTGTTGGTGATGATAGACCATGATCAGGTTGACTCAATGTTTTTCTTCAATGAGCTAAGTAGACTGAACTCCTTTAGTTTCTCATTGTAAGGCTGAGAACTGATCTTTTCAGGATCCTATCATAAACAACGCCACTAGTTCCCCATGAATGATTATGTTTTAAAATCTGTCAGTTGGCTAGCTTTTACCAGATTTAAAATGTGCCATGCAGATTTTGGGTAGTGCTAGTTTTTTAATGTGTAAAGCATTTGATTTAGTACCACACAAGTCCAATAATTTTATATGAATACAGTTAACTTTTTACAAGACTTGTGTCCTTGTCAAAGAATGATATCAAGTTCATTTGACGAGACCTATTGTCCAGGAATCCTGTTGACGGATATTAATTATATTTTTACCCCTTAGCCCTATTATTAATAATCCATTATCAGCCATTCCATTATTTTGTCTGGTATCAATGTCATGCTTGGTGGCCTGTAGTTACCCATCTCATCCTATTTACCTTTTAGTCCTCTGGAGATTTCCCAGGTAGCTTTATTCTACAGACAGTACATTTGGCTTCTGCAAGAACATACACAGATAAGACAATGCTAAATGGCCTGGGGTCAGAGGCAGATTTACAGTAAAACACAGGGTGCCCTGGCACGGGGCCCGCCAACGACAGGGGGCCCCAGGGCTGGGCAGCTGCGGGGGCAGAAGCTTGGTTCTGCCAGCTCCTGGGGCTCCTGCTGCAGACTCCGCACCCAACGTCAGCCAAGCTCCTTCCTCCCCTGCCTCCTCCCACGAGCATTTGCCGGTGCTCAGGTCGCTGTGTGAGGAAGGGGGAGGAGCTGGGCCGCAGCGCGCTCGGGGGAGGAGGCGGAGAAGAGGCAGGAGTGGGGCCTTGGGGAAGGGGCTGGAATCGGGGCAGGGTGGAGCAAAGCCAGGGCACCCACACTCTCCCTACACATAACCCCCCAACCCCCCGCGTGAGTCACTCAGGGCAGGGGGCTGGGGTGGGGCAGGAGGCTGGGAGCACCCCCATGATCCCAGCCCACACCCCCAGCCGCTGCCCTGAGTCCTGCATCCTCCTCACACACACCCTGCTCTCCCTGACTCGTGCACCCCTCACACATATCCAGCCCCCCCACCCCATGCCCTGACTCCTGCACCCCCCCCATCTCCACCCCCACCCTGAGCACCAAACGGGAGTTCTTGCTCCCTCCCACATTCCCACCTGCATCCCTCGCACAAAATGGGAGCTGTCCCAGGTAAGCGCTCCACGCCCCAACCTCCTGCCCCAACCTTTAGCCCCCTCCTGCATCCTAAATCCTGGCCAGACCCCGCACCCCAACCCCCAGCCCACTTTTGCACCCTAACTCCCTCCCAGACCCTGCACCCCCAGCCCTGACTCCTGCACCCCTTCACACACCCCCAGCCCTCCCTGACTCCTGCACCCCGTCACACATCCACAGCCATGACTCCTGCACCCCTCTCACACACACCCTGCCTCCTGCACCCCCCCACACCCCAGCCCCCCCACATCCCCAGCCCCCTGCCCTCCCTGACTCCTGCACACACCTCCCACATCCCCACCTGCACCCCTCGCACCAAACGCGAGCTTCCCCAGGTAAGCGCTATATACCCCAACCCTCTGCCCCAGCCCTGAGCCCCCTCCTGCACCCTAACTCCTGGCCAGACCCCACACCCCAATGTTTTTTTATTTTTTTTAATAAAGCGCTCTTATCCAAAGTGCTTTACAATAGTTAGCTAATGGTACAAACAATATTTGGAAAGATCATTAAGTGGTCTGCCGAGACCCTCAGCGATTTTCAAGTGGTCTGTGGAAAAATAAGTTAGACTACAAAAACAATCAACCTCACTTTATTTTCATTTACTTCCTATTACTTATAGGAGGAGGGTGAAGAAAAAAACGAATGAAAAATGGGCGGGAGGGAGATAAGAGAGAATGTTCTTTTTCTTGGCTGGGTCCCAAGGAGGGGCCCCAAAAATGAAGCTGAGCACAGGGCCTCACTAACTCTAAATCTGCCTCTGCCTGGGGTGTGTCTACCTGATAGACCATCTTGCTCTCCTTATGACATATTTAAATAGCTATGGTCAGCAGAGGTGCTTGAGCTGGATCTCCGATTGTTATGAAAGAGAAGGGACTACTCAGGGCATTCTATGTGAGGGCCACAGCACTCTGGAACTTCTACCCCCGTTTTGTTGAAATAGCCTGAATTTAGTGACCTTCAAGGCATGCTGCAAAAGCCCTCTGTTTGATAGGTGTGGCTGACTGGCCAAGTTGAGCTATTTGTTACTGAAATCCACAAAGCTACTTAGGCACCTAAACCCAGATTTAGGTGCCTAAGTCTCGTTTTTAGACCTCTAAATCCCCCACTGTGATTCACAAAACTCCTGCTGAACCCTGAGGTGTCTAAACTCACTTGGCGCCTAAGTTTTTTGCTTCCGTGCATGCGCACTGCTGACTCACTCTAGGCATCCAGATGTCTATATCCCACCTAAGCCCAGAGCAATTCATGAACAAGGTGAAGACAGGCGTTCACCTGCCTAACTTGCCCCAGGGGCCTGATCCAGTGAGCACCCTCTGGGTGCACCTACCCATTCGGGCCCCATTCAAAAGCTGGCTGGAAGACAAGGAGATGCTGCCGCCGCCACCCACCTTATAACTTTTACCCCAGTAGTTAGATTACTCACATGGGATTTGGGAGACCCAGATTCTTTTTCCCACTCCCAGGCAAAGGGGGAGAAAGAATATGAAGAAGGGTTTCCCATCTGTCAGGAAAGTGCTCTAACCACTGAGCTATGGAATATTCTAATATGGGGCTCTGTGATGGGGTGTACTAAGCCCTCATTGGTCAGGCAGGGGTTAACCAGCTACTTTGGGCCCAAGAGGCCACACCCCTTTGCTCTTGCTGGTCATGCTCCTGGTGGAGGGAGTATATAAAAGGAAGCTGCTCAACTCAGTCTGGGCTGGCTGAGGAGGAGACCAGACATGCACTGTGGGCTCCCGTGGAAGAACTGCTGAGATTCCAAGCTGCTGGGGCTGGGTCCTTAACTGTGCTGCAGAGAACCAGTTGACCGCAGGAGCCGAAGGGGACACTGAGCCACTGCTAGCTGAGGAGATGCCTGAGGCAGGTGTAAAGGTAGGAGGTGACCCAGGGGATGTGTTGGGAGACAGAGACTTAAACCCTCCTCCAGGGGGGTGATGGGTTTCCTAAGGCCCTGAGTCGGAACCCGGTGGAGTAGGGTGGGCCTGGGTTCCCTTCCTCTCCCCGCACCTACACCTGGGTGCTATGGCCGGAGACTATTGGGATTAGGCTCTACAGTGGACTGTTGATGCTAGGCATTACTGCCTTGGACTGCTGATACTAGGTGCCACTGCTTGGGCGTTGCTGACACTAGAGTGCTAGTGCCTTGGACACTTGCCGTTAGGCCTTGCCCTGAAGGAAAGGGTAGCTCTAGAAACCCTTACCACTAAATGTCACGACTGCAGAAGAGGGGGCGACCCCTATTGGAACACCATTGTCCCCCATGGCAGGCTCTCTGTCTCTCCTGTTCCACTGTGGATAAATAATGAAAGAATGACTGGGATAGAGGGACATGACCCAGGAGCTTCTGCCCTTTAGGTTCCAAATCACTGGGCTACAGAGTCATACATATTTGTGTGCTCGCTCGCGCGCTCTCTCTCTGAGCCAATCACTCTTTCTTTATTCACCCAGAGTGAAACAGCTTGAAGAGGAGAGGCTGAAGGAACCCCATGTCAGAATATCCCATAGCCAGTGGCTAGAGCATTCTTCTGAGAGGTGGGAGACCTGTGTTCAAAACCTTTCCCCCCTCTGCCAGAGAGGCAGGAATAAAAGCTAGATGAGTATCTCTGAGAAAGAAGTGGGCTTAGCACATTGGCAACTCCCATTGGCTCGCTTAGGCGAGGAGCCACCTAGTGTGCTGGCTTTTGTGGATTGCCTTTTAAAGCACCTATCTCTCCCCATTCATTGTAAAGGGAGCCTAAGCCCCTAACTTTGGATTGCAATATTGTTCCTGTGATTTTTCTAGGCACCTACAAGTTAGGTGTTGCAATGCTGAGCATCACAGCGCCTAAGTCCCTTTGTGGATTCCATCCATTGGGCCAAATGACTCCCTTCCATTCCCTGGTCCCCATTGGCTACCACCAAAACACTCAGCTGCTTTAATTCCCCCAACACCTCCTTGCTCTTGCGGTGTGTGGGGAATAGGCTCCTGGGGTCTTGCCACACCCTACTGCTGAGGGGGGAGGATCAATTGCTTTTTCTTGCTGGCAAGAAATGTCACACATGGAGCTGCAGAAAGCTTGGCATCTATTATTGCGCCAGCCTTTGAAAACTTGGGCCATGCAGCACTTTGAAGCCACAGTTGATCAGTCTTTTAGCAGCTTCCCTCCTACATATTTACTGGCAATGGGCCAGAACATCAGCTGTGTGTGAGGGGCACTCGGGTCACTTGAGGGGGATGCAAAGGTGGCTTTATAACACCCTTACAGTCTCTGATTCTAGGGTTGGTCTGTAGTGAGATGGACTCCTACTGCAAATTAGAAACGGTAATAATTTATACCAACTGGCAATGATCCCATGGGGCAGTTACTGCAGTTATGGATTGCAGTGCATAAGGGTACTTGTCCCTACCTCCTTTTCCATGTCCATTCTCCCTGAACCTCCAGTGGGAGAGACAGTTGGTGTAGAGCAGTGGTTCTCAACCAGGGGTGGGGCGGGTCACAGGATCAGTTTAGGGGGATTGTGAGTGCAGGACCATAGGGGATGGCAAGCACGGCAATTGTTCAGGTCCACATTCCAGAGGGGGCCCTGCGAAGCTAAGTTACATGCGAAGCTAAGTTACATCCCAGTGACATGTAAGTACAATATTTATATTCCAATCAATTTGTGTAGTTTTATGGTTAAAAAAAGAGAAAGTAAGCAATTTTTCAGTAATAGTGTGCTGTGACATTTTTCTGTTTTTGTCTGATTATGTAAGCAAGTAGTATTTAAGTGAGGTAAAACTTGGGGTATGCAAGACAAATCAGACTCCTGAAAGGGATACAGTAGTCTGGAAAGGTTGAGAACTACTGGTGTAGTGCCACAGTATTGGCACCAGTAGAATTCTCCTGGGGCTGATTTTGTCAGCTTTGTACTGCTGAACATAATGGCAGTTGAAATCTAGCATTTTACAGAGCTGTAACACAGTGTGATTGTTGGAAACCTGTAATCAGCATCCATACTAACATCAATATTTTAATCCAACATTAGTAAATGTATTTCCTTATTCACACTCACACTGCCTTACTTATGACTTATTCTAATGCAATGTTCATTTGACTTCGAGAGACTAATCTCCTTGTGTATGACCTCAGTTTCAGCTTGGGGGAGTGCTTAGAAACATTTAATCTGATTTGTCAGATCAGTGGAAAGAAGTTTACATAATACAGTATAAAGAACTTACTGTGGTATTACTTAAATCAGATAGTGGAGTTTAAATTAATTCTTGACAGTTTTCTGTATAGCATTTCAGCTTTATTAAAAACTCTGATCTATTTTTAGCATATTTTAAAAATACATGCAGCCGCACCAATTGGGCTTGTAATATCACTTTTATATAGTCATTTCTAAAGATACAAGGAATCAATCGAGGATGCTGAATGCTGCCTCTGCCTACACCCTTCCTGGACTAGCAACTAGGGATCTAGTTCAGTGCTAAACTTTGATTTTCAGTTTATTCATCAGTAAAATGGGTATAATAAGCCTATCTTGAACTTCACCTCACCAGAAGTCAATATGTTCCTCCAAGGCATGATAGATCTTTGTTTTCCCTCAACAGTAATTGGCTTGTATATTTTATATTTTTCATCAGTAATACAGTGTCCAGGTATCTCTCCATGAATTTAAAATAAATAATAGTTTTTCCTTTGATACTCACCTCATCTCCCTCTTAATGGTAGCTTCAAAGAAAAATTTACAGCTGAATAAAAATTATTTATTACGAATTTCATCCTTTCTGCTGGTGAAATGTCCACAAACAAATGATGATTTTCTCAATGTTGTCATTCAAAATGTTTCACAAATTTCTATGGCTTGCTGTTCAAGACCTGTTGCTTAGGTGTTTTTATTTCCTGATTGGATAAATAACTATTATAATAAGGCTTCTGGGTGAATGCTTAAAAAGAAGAATGTACCAGTTGATTTCCAAGCGCATTCATGTTAATAAAACATGTTTGCATATTTTTAAAAGCAGGATCTCTCCTAAATGGGGTTATGAGCATGTCTGAAACACATTATTGAAAAAGTCAAACAGATAGAACATTTATGGATATTAAAATTGCCGTAGTCCCTAGAGGCCAATCAGTTTGGGGTCTCCATAGTGCTAGGCACTGTACAGGCATAGAAAATGACAGTCCCTGTCCCAGAGAGCTTGCAGTCAAAAAACAAAACAAGATGCAAGAGAGGGATGAAACAAATAAACAGATTGGGATGAAGAGCAGAAGAGACAAGGTAGCAAAAATAGATACATTGATATCAAAATTTCTTAAGCAAGGAGAGTTGTATTTGACTGTAAACAAAAACCAAAACCCAACAAGCCTTCATAACTATGTATATTTTAAGAACAATACTGATCATTATGCATTGTGCAGAATGCATACAAAAACAAAGAGTATATACAGTAAAGGTTTCAGAAATACTTTATGTAGTCAAGTGGTCTTAGTACCACCAGATGACCCCTGTTTTGGGCAGAGGCAATGCGGGGGGACAGGGGGCTTGCAGGTAATATGCCCCCCCAGATTTGCTGCTTGGCTTGTACTGAGCATGCTCACACAGACTGAGCATGCTCGGTAACACTGCTGAAGCTGGTTGCCCCCCCTCCCCCCTTATCGGCAGGCACAGGTCATCTCTGGTTTTGGGCAAAAAACAGGAACAAGGCAGAGCTGGACCTGGAATCCATTTTAAAGCACCAGCTCACCTTGTGTCAGGACAACTTCATACTCTAAAATATTTTAAATCAGAAATCAATAAGAGCTTGACACTTCCTTTACTATCCTCTGACAAACCACCTACCAGCCATAAAAAGGTTACTACTACAGTACAATTTGCTAATACCACCTACTCCATGGTATTTTTAACTACTGAAAGTGGCCAGTTTGACCCTGAAGAGCCCCTTAATGCCCACTGGCAAAGGGAATGTTATACTGTAACTCAGGGGTGGGGAACATTTCTTCTATCGGGGCCATTGACCTACAGAAAAAAATCAATCGTGGGTGTGACGGGTTGGATCACAGAAACCCCCTTGGGAGCTGCCACCCAATGTACCAAGACTACCCCTGTTCCTGTTTTCCCTGCCAGCTCAGGACTCCAGCACCCTGTCTTGCTGAGCCAGACACTCCAGTCTGCTCCAACACAGACCCAGGGTCTGAATTACTTGTCCCAAAGCTGCAAGTTTACCTGAAAACAGCTCACAGAAGTGTGCTTGTCTTTAGCACTCAGATGCCCAACTTCCAATGGGCTCTAAACCCAAATAAATCCGTTTTACCCTGCATAAATCTTATGCAGGGCAAACTCATAAATTGTTCGCCCTCTATAACACTGATAGAGAGATATGCACAGTTGTTTGCTCCCCCAGGTATTAATACATACTCTGAGTAAATTACTAAATAAAAGGTGATTTTATTAAATACAGACGGTAGGATTTAAGTGATTCCAAGTAGTAACAGACAGAACAAAGTAAGTCACCAAGTAAAATAAAATAAAATGCACAAATCTATGTCTAATCAAACTAAATACAGATAATCTCACCCTCAGAGATGCTTCAGTAAGTTTTTCTCAGACTGGACACCTTCCAGGCCTGGGCACAATTCTTTCCCCTGGTACAGCTCTTGTTCCAGCTCAGGTGATAGCTAGGGGATTCTTCATGATGGCTCCTCTCTCTCTCTCTCTCTGTTCTCTTCCACCCCTTTATATATCTTTTGCATAAGGCGGGAACCCTTTGTCCCTCTGGGTTTCCACCCCCCCGCACTGGAAAAGCACCAGGTTAAAGATGGATTCCAGTTCAGGTGACATGATCACATGTCACTGCAAGACTTCATTGCCCACTTGCCAGCACACACATATACAGGAAGACTAACAGGTAAACACAGCCATCTGCAGACAATGGTCCTTGTTAATGGGAGTCATCAAGATTCCAAACCATCATTAATGGCCCACACTTTAATAGGCCCTCAGAGTTATAGTTCATATTTCTACTTTTAGATACAAGAGTGGTACATTTATACAAATGGGATGATCACACTCAGTAGATTATAAGCTTACAAGAGACCTTTTGCATGAAGCATATTCCAGTTACATTATATTCACTTCTTATTATGTTTTTATAAAACCATATAGACTGCACGACATCACAGTGGGCCACACAGAGCCCTGCGGGGGTGGGGAGGAGGGGGCACGGAGGCTCAGGGTTTCCCCCTGCAGCAAGGCGAGCTGGCACTCATGGCTCCAGCCCTGCAGGGCGGAGGTGCAGAGGCTCGGGGCTTCCCCTAGCGTTGCCAACTTTCTAATTGCACACAACAGAACACCTCTTCCCCGCCCCCTGCTCTGCACCTTCCCCGAGGCCCTGCCCCCCGCTCACTCCAGCCCCCCACCCTCGTTCACTTTCACTCGGCTGGGGCAGGAGGTTGGAGTGCAGGAGGGGGTGAAGGCTCCAGCTGCGGGTGTGGGCTCTGGGTTGGGACCAGAAATTAGGGTTCAGAATGCGGGAAGACGCTCTGGGCTGGGGCAGGGGATTGGAGTGTGGGGAGGGGGTGAGAGCTCTGGATGGGGGTGCAGACTCTGGGGTGGGATGAGGGGTTTGGGATGCAAGAGGGGGCTCAGAGCTGGGGCATGGGGTTGTGGTGCAGGCTTCGGGAGGGAGTTTGGGTGCAGCAGGGGGTTCTGGGCTGGGGAAGGGGGTTGGGGCGGGGGTGCAGGCTCTGGGAAGGAGTTAGGGTGCGGGAGGGGGCTCTGACCTGTGGCAAAGGGTTCGGGGTGCAGGCTCTGGCTGAGCTTACCACACGTCAGGTGGCTCCTGGTCAGTGGCGCAGCGGAGCTAAGGCAGGCTCCTTGCCTGTCCTGGCTCTGCGCTACTCCCAGATGCAGCCAGCATGTCCACCTCCTAGGCACAGGGGCGGCCAGGTGGCTCTGCATGGTGCGCGCTCCCTGGCCCGCAGGCGCCACCCCCGCAGCTCCCATTGGCCACGGTTCCTTGCCAATGGGAGCCATGGAGCTGGCGCTCTGGGTGGGGACAGCAAGCAGAGCTTCCCTGATTGCCCCTTGCCGCAGTCCGGATGAAATTAAGCAGTGAGATAGATCCGGGCCGTAGGTTCCCCAACCCTGGTGTAAATCATATCAAACCTGACACACTCACTACCCCCAACACACTGTTGTCATAATACGCATCCAAATGGTGTGTTGCAAGTTATCGTATGTAAACTGGTGATGCGCTGGTCATTAATATTGTTGAGTGATTTATTTATGGGTTGTGTATAAAGAATTATGTATGTGTGCTTGAAATATGTTCTTAAAATGTGTTTTGGAGGCAGTGCATAAATCAAGTCTGCCCTAGACAACGGAATGTAGATTTACTTGTCTGACCAGCTTGATTTAAGGCAGAGAACAATTCAAGTAGATTTACATGTAAGGTAAACAAAGTAATCAAGCTAACAAGTGGTGGAGAAAACAGTTTAGTGAGCACACTGGGAGACAGAATTTGCATCCCCAGGAAGTTTTCCTGGCTCTTGAGACACAGACGATAAACTTTGGAAAATATAAGGGGGAGCAAAAAGACATTCTTGTTATCCATCAATTTGGGGACAGAGGGAACAGCGCCCACTGATTCCGTGAATGTTGGATCCTCTTGCCAGAAGGGCTGGAGATCCTGGTGACCTGATGTAAGTGAGAAAGCTGTTTAGGCAAAGATTATATTTTGCTAAAGTTAAGTCTTAAACACGGGAAAACATTTTGTTTTGTTTGTAACGACTTTCTATTCCAGTTATTGCTGCCTAGTATCACTTAAATTTCTGTCCTTTGTTAATAAATTCATTCTTAGTTTTACTATAAATCATCTCAGTTGTGTGTGTGCGTGTGTGCGTGTGTGTGTGTGTGTGTGTGTGTGTGTGTGTATATATATATATATATATATAATGAGTCCTCAGCTAACCTAACAAGGTGATGTGTACATTAAGTTTACTGCCTCCAAAGAGAGAATTTCTGTGAGTGACCAGTGAATGGGACTGGACAATACAGAGAGACATCTCTGAGGAACCTGAGGCCTGGGGTTCACTGATAGATTATTTGCTAGGCACAGTTGAGACTGGCAGTCTTGGAGTTTGCTGGTGAAGCAGGCAGACTGGTGTGGCAGGGAGCTGACATACGGCCTAATCGCAAGCAAAGCTCACCCCGAGGAGAACGTAACACAATGGCTTATGGTTCTGGGCTGCCCTGAGGAGAATGTCACAGCCAGGTTCTTAGTGTGACATAAAATTCAATAGATGGCATCTCCAGCAGCATTGTTCTCATTAGTTCTGTGCTGGTTCATTGTTGACAGAGGGAAGACCACCACTTACTGAATCACCAGAACCACTTCTTGCAGCACTGTGAGTTTTCTTCCACACAAGTACTAACTGATAACTGACCCTGCTTAGCTTGTGAGATCTAATTAGATCACATCCCGAGCAACTTTAAATGACTCAACCCTTACAATATTAAGGCTGAGGATAAAAGGGATTTTGGCAAGAAGTCTCAACTGCTCTAACATTTTTTTATAAGATTTTTTTTATAGTGAAACACACATCAAGTAAAAGGAACACTAAAAACCATGTAAAATATATGCCAGGATACAGTAGGACTTTAATGTGAATGGTCTGTCTTTATTTATCTGCCAATACCTATTGTATGTGCTATCACCACAACAATGACTAACCCCTGCATCTGGCTAACTAGTCTGCACCAATTTTACCTGACACTCTTGGTATTCATTTACTCTACATTTTCATGATAGAGAATATAAAAAAATAAAGGAAATTAATATTAAAGGGCTCAGGGCTGGATTGTGGAGTTACCATAAGCCATGAGGTGGGGGGCAAGTAGTTGTGCTGTCCCAAGTGCAGACTGGGAACCAAACTGTGACTCAGAGTAACAGGTCTGTCCCTGCTTTCTTGCCTTTGCCAGGGGCCAAGTAACCTGCACCAGGCTTTACACTAGCAAAGATTACAGACCTAGGTGTGTCAGCTCAGGTGTACTAGCCAGCATGTTGTAGGGATGAAATCAAGACTCCACTCATTCCTGCTCTTTTGTTTACTCCCTGCCTAACTGTGTGAGAAGTCCACAGAAGCTGTCTCCCCTGCACCTTCAACCCTCTTACTCCCCTGTGTGGGCATGTAGCATGAATTACAATCACTCTCAGGTAACAATGGCACCAATTAATAAATCAAGCATTAGGGTTAATAACTGATTGTGTGCATGTGTAGTATATTGTTTTGGAATCCTAATAAAGCCAAACTCAGCTTGTTGTCCTCTCTTTATAATCAGATTCTCACTACCTCCACCACTGCCCAAAGGAAGTATTTCACTTAAATCTTTTAAATGTTCCCTACTGTCCAATGTGGGTTTTGCTTTCCAGCTAAGTGTAATTCAGCACTTTGCCAGGAGAATAAACATCTGTAAAAAGCGGGCACTGACTTTTTTTAACAGATCTTCTGGGACTTCATGTATCACGTTCTGGGAAACCTTGAATTATTTTGTGATTATTTTTTTCTCCCCTAGTTAAAAGAATGTGTTTTTTTTGAGCTATGCCATCCTAGACCACCACAAGTCCATTAATTTTTCCTTTCTATAAGAATCAGTACACATGTTGTACCGTCAGAGCAGATCTCCTGTCAAGTTAAGAGCTTCTATACCTTTATTACCATTGCTAGGATTTCCTAATTGGTTTCTTATTCACAGAAATCTAATCCTACAGGGTTAAATGGCTCTAGGGTTGAATGATGCAATATGGAATTTTTCATGGTCTCTGACCACTTCTTAATTGGCAGATGTTCACATAATTGGTGTCTTTGTTGGCTTCATTAATAGAGAGGCAAAGGATTATATTGTCATGGAGATAGAACTTATTTTAGGGGTGGCTCTCCAAGGGTTATTTTATATTGCCCATGAAGCACCTGTTTGGAAATTATTTAAGGTTTCAGCCAAGTGCTGGGTTCAGTACAACACTGGCTAAAGCCACAAGTGAACTGACTTTGCTTGCAACAATCTACTGCCGCTTGGGTGGTTTGAAATAGACAAACACCCACTATCACTAGTCATAGGTGCTACTGAGCAAGCCCCAGTACTGAAAGAGCTGGGCTCTTTTGCCCCTTTCCAGTGGTACTAATTTCTCTTTCACAAACTCCAAGAACCAATTTCTGCCCTCAGATAAGTATACAAAACGTTCATTGACTTGAGTGGCTGTTGCATGAGCAGATCAGAGAACAGAATTTGGCCCTGAGATACATTTGTTTATTTTCAAATTTAAAAGGTAGTTAGGAAAGGATTAGAATGAAATATAAACCCTTAGAATCAAAGAAGAACATTGTGGTTTTGTAGTCCAGGTAGATCTCTTCCAAATATTATTTGACATTTGCAGAGTCAGTTTGCTTTTTTATGGGTATTGTTTGTTCATATAAACTTCCATTTATAGGAGCTAGGGTATTTCCAAATTTCTTAAATGGTACCGCAGTTCTTCCATTTTCTATGGTGTGAAACAGCAAACTGAAGACTAATTAGCCTGTATGTTGGGTGCACTTCAGCAGCAATTATCGTCATTAGGAAATAGTCTAGTAGTTCCAGAAAGTATGTTAAATCATTGTCTGTGTGTGTCTGAGTACACCTGTAATTGCAATGTATGTGACTTGCTGCCACATCTGATACAAATTTTTAAATTGTAATACAAATTGTGCAGGCAGATTTTTAAAGCCACAGCAACTCTCTAAATAAAATATCCTTAGGCTTGACAACCTTGAGAGGTTTTGCTTTTAGTACATAAAATAGAGATGGGCTGAGCAGGCAATATTCAGATCAGGATCCTGATTCAGTTTAGACTAGATTTTGAGGTGGAGTCTGGGTGAGGGTTTGAGTTCAAAGCTGAAATTGAGACTTGGATGCAACTGTGCTGAAATATCACATCTTGGCCTACAATCCTGGATTCTGCAAATTTTTCCCCTTTTGTTTAATCTTCTCTCTCTCTAATATTAAAACTAATACTAAAAAGAAATTTTTCAGCAATTAGTGTTTTAAAAACTATATGTATTTATTAAACCATAATGGCTCAGAACTGGATAAATAATGTTTTCAGAGATTTGAAAGAGAAACCTGATTAGCCATCATACTCTTTGCATAAATCCATATTTAGAGTTTGCCAATCCATAGAGGGACTAAAATGAACCTAATATTGTACAGTATATAAAAAGAATCTTGAAGAGTTGCACTACTGAAATATTAATACCACCTATTTGGGATCCCATTTCCCCCCCCACCCCCGAGTCATTAACTTTGTATCACTTCCCTGGACTTCATGAAAGTTACATTATGTAAGAGCTGTGATTACAAGGGAGATTAGAGGGACTCCTTAAATCAAGCCATGAAGAGCCAGTAGAATGGGAACGTTGCCCCTGACTTCAGTGGGTGCAGGATCTGACACTCTGCCATTACAGAGACAGCACAGAACAGTGCACCCAGTTCATTCCCAATGTGTGACTCCATTGATAAATACAGGGGTGAATACACTCCATTTTCTTTTTCTAACTTTTTATGGAATGCTGAGTTTCTTTTGAAACAGGGATTTATCAGCTGCATGACCTCCATCAGTCTATGGAAAGGTTAAAGGAGAGTAGATTTTTGGATCTCAAAACATTGTCTACTTTAATTTATTGTTTCATATTATATCAATAATCTAAAGTAAGCCAAACATGTTTTGTGGTGCAAATAAATAAACCATTCACTAGCTATTCTTGTAGATAACGTTTTCAAACAAAAATGGCAGAGTTGTAAACCCCTAATAATAGGAGTTCACAGTTTCCATTATGGGTCCTGAATTGTGGCATCATTTTATCAGTGGTACCCATAACCCTATACCCCATACAAAGTTTCAGACTAGTCATAGAATCATAGAAGTGTAGGATTGGAAGGGACATCAATAGGTCATCTAGACCAGTCCCTTGCACTCAAGGCAGGATTATGTAATAACTAGACCATTCCTGATACATGTTTGTCTAACCTGTTCTTAAAAACCTCCAATGATGGAGATTCCACAACCTCCCTAGGCAATTTGTTCCACCGCTTAACCACGCTGACAGGTAGGAAGTTTTCCCTAATGTCCAACTTAAACCTCCCTTGCTGCAATTTAAGCCCATTGCTTCTTGTCCTATCCTCAGAGGTTAAGAGAACAATTTTTCACCCTCCTCCTTGTAACAACCTTTTATGTACTTGAACACTGTTATCATGTGCCCTCTCAGTCATCTCTTTTCCAGACTAAACAAACTAATTTTTTTCAATCTTTCCTCATGGATCATGTTTTCATTTTTGTTACTCTCCTTTGGACTTTCTCCAGTTTGTCCACACCTTTCCTGTCATAACACTCCTTATTCATTGATCATTATCCTGTCATCCTTGTGCCAGCAGCCTCAGCAAAAACTGGATTCACTAATTGTTCTCTCCAGCTGGGAAAGCTGTTTCCACCTTACCTCCTCCCTGGCCCATACAGTGGGATCACTGGGGGCGGAGGCACTTTCACAAGCAGGTTAGAGAGGTAGTCTCCGATAGGAAGGAAATGGATGTGTCTATGTGCATGACGAGTGCACAGAGATGGGAAACTTTGCAATAAGTGGAGAGAGTTGGAAGAGACTTGTAACAGGGTGCTGACCGCACCCCACTAGATTCAACCTTCTGGCCGCGCTCCCCCAATGAGTCAGGACCACTTCAAACTGGGGCAACACCCTGCTCTTTATTTCTGTGTCCAGTTCCCACCTCCATGCTCCAACTATTTACAGGTTATTTTACAGGTTTGGCCTAGCACAGGCCTCAGTGGCAACAGGATAGCAGGCTCCTTCTGAGCCTACTTTCCCCTCCCGGTCTGCACCCCAGACTCATTTCCTCCCAAGCTTTTAGCCCCTGTTAACAAGAATGGCAGGTGTGGCCAGTTTCCAGGTCAGTCCTACCTCATTGCCCAGCCCCAACCCATTTCCCCTGATTGGGGCTGGAGTGGCAGGAGCTGATTAGGGCTTCCCCTGCTGCACCATCCAATACACCGCCCCACCAAGAAACTACTGGGGGTGGGGGAGGGCTTGGTTCAGCCCCTTCTCCCCCTACCCGGGAGGTGATATCGGGACAGCCTACTGCCCTCTGCTGGAAGGTCCCCTGGATCCTCCTCACGGGGTTTGTTGGTTCCCCACCCCCAAAAGCCAAAATGCGTGGGGGGTGGACCGCCCCATAACTCTACTCCTGCCCAGAGGTCCGCACACCAATCACAATCGGGCTGTTGCCCTCCGGCTGCTCCCCCTTCTTGCCCGGCAGGATAGCTGGCTGTCCTGGGCCTCTGGTGCAGATACCGAGCCCAAGGGGGCCTGGCCCTCACTTCCTGCAGGCATTCCCCAGGACCTTCCCACTTTAAACCTTGAACCTCCTCTCCAGGGGTTTCCACAGTGGGGCACCCCTTTGGTTGCTCACTCTCACCTTCTTTCCTGTCTTTCCTCTGGCTTTGTTGTCTAGTACCTGCTTCTGTCTTCTGGGGACCTGGGTCCTCCCCCTCACCAGAGGTAAGGGGCATAGGGTTCCCCGCCACTTTCCTGGGGGCTCCTCCCTCCTCCCACCCGAGGGTCTCCTCCCAGGACCATTTTCCGCCCCAGGGACAGGGCCCCAATCTGTCCCCAGCATGATGGGGTACGGCAGCCCATCTACTACCCCCACTCGTTGCCAGGCAAATCTGACTCCAACCTCCAGGGGCACCTGCCCCATAGGACAGGGCCTCCAAGCCCCGTGGATGCATTCTAGCATTATTTGTCTCTGGGAAATAAACCAGTGCAGTTGTACCAGCCCGTGCTGAAGAGGAAGCGGGCCTAGGCCGTATCAACCAAACCCCTCTGGGGCTTCCTCCCCACCCATATGGGGATTGTGGCCAGCCCTCACCCCCGTTTCTTCTCTCCTTTGCTCGTCCAACCACAAAATTCGGCAAGCCCACACTCTGTCACCTGGCAGTCCTGGGATTTGTGTCCCTGCTGCCCACAATGCCAGCAGACCAGTTGACCTGGGCGACTGGGGGCCCCCTTAGCCTCCTCTCACTTTTTCTCTGGGCCTCTCCTGGGGGGAGGTTCTCAGGGCTTCTTCCCCCAGTCCAGGTCGCAGCCTGTCCACGCCTCCCTTCGGGGAAAGTCTGCCTCAGCATACTCCTCCATCATGTTGGCAACGGCCTCCACAGTCATCGGCCGGTGCCTCCGGACCCAGACCCTTATGTTCTCCGGGAGGCCCTGCACAAATTGCTCGAGAATCACCCTGTCCATTATTTCTCCCACCGTCTGGATGTCGGGCCGTAGCCACCGTGTAGCCCAGTCGGTCAATTTTTGGGTAAAAGCTTGGGGCCACAAACCCCCTGTCCACTGGGCCACCCTAAACTTTTGCCTGTATTTCTCGGCCGACAGCCCCATCCGGTCCAGGACAGCCGCCTTCACCATCTCATAATCTCTGGCCTACTTGTTGCTTAAGGCCATATAGGCCGCCTGTGCCTTGCTGGCCTGATAAGGAGCCAGTCTTGGGACCCACATTGCCTTATCCCAGCCTGCGCCCATGGCTACCCGTTCAAAAGTACATAGGAAGGCGTCGGGGTCATCGGCAGGGCCCATTCTACAGAGACCCAGCCTTGTCACACGGTTTCCAACACCACTCGGGAGACTGCTGTATAGTGGCCTGCTCCCAGATGAAGTCCTGGAGGGTTTTTTGTTGTTCAGCCTGCCACACAAGTAAGGCCTGCCTCTAGGCCTGGTGGGACTGGAGGAAAGCGTGCAGCGTCTTCTGCAGCTCCTCCTGCTGCTTAGCCAGCCACTGCACCGTGCCCTCCATTCTCTCAGGTTGCCACTCCCTGGCGGTGGCTTTCAAAATCTGGGACAAGTCCCCACGTGTAACAGGGTGCTCACCGCACCCTGCTGGCAGGGCTGGCTCTGGCTTTTTTGCCGCCCCAGGCAAAAAAGCCTCCCGCCGCCCCCTGCCCCCCGGCGGGGGACGCGGCAGGGGAGGACGCCGAGCCCGGCCGTGGACCCGCTCTGCACACATACAGAGAGCATATATATATATCTCCTCAATATATGTTTCACTCTATATGCATCCGAAGAAGTGGGTTGTAGCCCACGAAAGCTTATGCTCTAATAAATTTGTTAGTCTCTAAGGTGCCACAAGTACTCCTGTTCTTTTTGTGGATACAGACTAACACGGCTGCTACTCTGAAACTTCTCAGTCATAGTCTTTCAACTAGGTCTCAAACACCTTTCCTGGGCTGGACACCCTTATGGAATCCATGACAGTAACCTAACTTCTTCTTCTTCTTCTTTTCACCTAGAATACACTTTCAATGCACATAAAAAAAAAAAGTATTCATCTTACAAATTGTTTTGCAATCCAAATATACAATAGCTTGGAAAACAAATATTTTAGAAAACAAAAGCCAATGTGCTTAAAACAACTAAAACAGTAAAAGTTTCTGTATGGCTGTCTTTACAGTTTTCTTACTGCATCATCAATATTGGAAATCTGTTCCTTCAGCTGGCTCCACTGTTCTGGATTTAAAGAAATACCTCATTTTGCCAATCTGGAACATATTCTCATCTCAGATTCTAACTTCTGCAAGGTTAAACAATCAACCATCAGCACCTAATGCGAAACGGATGTCCAAATCCAAAATGGAGGTAACAACCCAATCTAGGCATATCTCACATCATCACACAGAATATCTGCACACTTAATCTCTGAGACAAGAGGAGTGTGAATGGTTAGCTTGAACATCACTGAATTTCAAGTTTATTGAAGAATAAATATACATCTGTTGCCTTGTTAATTTGCCTTCATTCTAAATAGCAAAGGTGTTGTTATATGTGAACGAAAAGCAATGCACTGTGTAAATAATACATGTATATCCTAGCTACACACAGAGCTTTACATTTTTTAAACTGAGCCAGCTTTTTGTCTTTTACATGCATCACATCATTACATTGCACTATGCACCTGCCAAATGCTGTAACAGGCTATATCTTTATTCATCATTCGTATAACTGCTCTGAAAATTAAGCACTTAAATTGGACGGATTTCTGAGCAGTTAGCAGGATTTTATTACATTAGCTAAATACTGGTGTTTTGGAATTTCCTGTTCTTGACAAGTACCAAACATCTTTGTTCCAAATGTCTAAGTCATGTTAATACATTCATGAGACTGATTGATATGGTAATTTTAATATGCTTACGATACCTGATTTACAACTATGTGCATTTGGGACTTCCCAGGGCGTGCAGATACCACTGTAATAGGTACCTTAGAAATAACCAAGCAAATTTACCATTCACCCTGCGTTATGAAACATATCTATTATTTTGTAAGTTCAAAGCAAGTCCTTTTTATTATTCTGCCATTTCACTGAAATAAATGGATGTTTCTACTGAAAACTGCTGCCAAGGAACATATGCATTTAGGCAGCACTGAAAAGGCTGATATATTTACTTTCGCACATGTCCCACTTCTCCTGTCATAATTACTAACAGGCTTGGTTATTAGCATTTTGGCTCTTTCTTTGGAAAAAAGTTTTGAAAGGGATGGAAACTCCTATGCCTCAGGCATATGCCAGCCTCTAACTAATGGGGGTTTGGAGGGTAATTTCCCTGCAGGCAGGTCATGGAGTCATAGAGTTTAAGGCCAGAAGGGACCACCAGATCATTGAGTCTGACCTCCTGTATATCACAGGCCATTAGCACCATCCCACACCTGTACACTTACTGCAACAACTGAAATTAGGTCAAAGTATTACAACCCACAGGAGATCAGATTATTATGTGCCACAGGCAAAGAATAGGAGGGACCAAGGTGCCTCAATGCCCGAAGCCCCTCCAATGGCAGGGAAATGATTAAGTGAGGTCTACCCAGATAATCCTGGCAACTGACCCCTACCCACATGTTGCAGAGGAAGATGAAAACCCCTTAAGGTCACTGCCAATCTGAGCTGGGGAAAAATTCCTTCCTGACCCCACATATGGTGATCAGTTAGACCCTGAACATGTGAGCAAGAACCAGCCAGCCAAGCACCTGAGAAAAAGAATATTTGGTGCCACCTCAGAGCCCTGGCCCTGGGTAAGCTTGAAAACTTATCTGTCACCAACAGAAGTTGGTCCAATAAAAGATATTATCTCACCCACATTGTTGCTCTCATAACCTGGGACCAATGACAGCACAGCATATATACAACTTCTTGGCAGGCAGAGAGAATGTTATTGTTCTTCTTTTAATGGATTCAAGTCCTGATGGATTAACTATTCTGTACTTTGTCATGCTACTGCAGTATTTAATCAGGCTGGCATAGTAATAGGATTTTACCTTATACAATAAAAAGTGCTGCTAATATGACTTAATATTCTATCATCATGGTATAAATTTGGGGCTAATACTCCACAATGGCCCCAAGAATCAAGTGCAGCCAGTTTTTGGGGGGTTGGAACCCTAGCCTTTAGCCAAAAGGCTTAACCCACAAGGCAGCAGGGATTTTGGCAGCAGGTTTATTGAATGGTGGCCTGCAGTTGCCATGTCACAGTACTATCTTTGGACATCTGTGGCATTTTATAGGGCCAGCAGTGCCATCTGCTGCTCTACCACACCCTGTCAGTACTGTGGTCAAATTGTCCATGACTGCTTATTCAACAGTTTCCCCTTTACATCACAGCTAACTTCCATATGTGCAGGCCATTCCATTTTCCGCAACCCATGGATGCTCTTGGTGGCAGAAGATGCTGCCCCTGGGAAGTTTACCTAATATTCTATTAGGCAGCAGCAAATATGGGATATGGTACAATGAAAAACTGCTATTAGTATATCAAAAACTTTATATTTAACTTTTCAAAATTCACTGTCGATGAACATGAACAACAAAGCAAAAGCACAAACAAGGCTCTTTTTCTATTTCAAAACCAGTCCCATCTGTCTCCACTTGTCTAATAATGAGGGCCAAATTCTGCCTTCAGTTACATCTGTGCCATCTCAGTGACTTCAAGGAGGTTGCATAGGTGTGCAGTAAGTGAAAGCAGAATTTGAACCTGTGACTGTCTAGCACTTCTAATCCTAAAAGTATGTGAAGTCATTTGGTGGTCTGTGCATCTAATCCACTTTGACATGGTCCCTTTCTGTGGCCTTGGGGGAGTCCTTTATCTTGTCTGCCTTCCATAAAACGGGGATAAACTTAACTACTTCACAGTACTGTTGTGAGGATTGATTAATTAATACTTGTAAGGAATTTTGAAAATGACAATATAAATATTAGTTACTATAAGACGCCAATTTATCATTTAGTGGCCACACATTTTCCCTCCCAAAGACATAATGAAGTTGACAACTGAAATTGCTACTATATGTTTCTGCAGCATCCTCAGGTGAAAAGATGTGGTTTAGTGTTTTTTTTTCTTTTCTTCCAACTATGGTACTATAGATATTTACAGATCTTGCATAGATCTGCAAGTTGTTAATTCCATAGTTGACTAACAGACCGCAGCTATTTTGTACATAGAAATAGTAAGTTCTGAAAAGATTAAATTATTCTGTGTCGACTGAATTTAAAATACAAGCAGGCATGCTGCACATTCCAACAGAGGGGAAGATATAGACTTCAACTTGACCACTCTGGTAATATCAGTATCTAAATGACTCTTTATTCTAGTCAGTAAAAAACTGACATTAATCAGAAACAACAAACAAATCATATATTATCATGTTTGCCAAAACTCTGATACAGCACTGCAGTTAAAAGCAATGCAAAATAAACCAGAGTAGGCTTCAATTAAATTAGATCATGACTGTTATTTGTTCCTTGGATGGAGGAGAAAGAAGTGATGAGATAGAAAAACCCTATTTAGTTTGATAGTACTTTTAAAAGTAACCTAATAGCAATGAGTGGTAGTATTTGCGTAGTCTCATCCTTTTAACATAAATGATTCTACTGCTAAACCACGGTCTACAGTTCCTTCCCTGAACTGTCGCTGCTTTAAAACCTAAATGAAATTCTAGTAAAAGAAAGTTGCTCTCATTTCCTGGCAGCATGATCATATAATGTGACTCGGTATTCTATAGTGTCTGCAAATGGAAAGGAATCTGATAATTGCATATTAAGGACCCAGTCATGCTCCCATTGAAGTCAATGGGTGTTTGCATCATTGGCTTCAATGAGAACAGGATTAAGCCCTATGTAAAGTGCAAGAAATTCTGCAGAAGCAAAGCTTCGGTGATGAATGGAGAATCTTGGCGGCCAGAGTATATTTTACATGCAGTTGTACAACAAATTCAGATTAGAGGATTTTTAAAATTTTAAATCTTTTTATTTTTTTAGAAAGTCTCTCCCTCCCTTACTTAGGCAGGGGCACAGACAACTTTTTTATTTGCAGGAGGGAGGGGCTGGTATTAAACGAATAAAATAACTGCTGAAAATGGTGTCACTGAGTAGTTTAGTTCCATAATTAAATTTGTCCACTTTTAATAAAAGTGAAATAAACAAATTTCTGTTCCAAACTCAGTGTTTCCTTTATTAATGCAATCCCTAAATTCTTGTGGGGTGGGGCTGAAGCCCCCAGTTTTTTAAACCCATGTTAGGTGTGGGGAAATCTCTTGAGAAATGGGCCATGCTTTGACTGTAGAGTGAGATGCTTAGCTATAGCTCTACTGTAGCTCCTGCTCTCTGGACATGTATTGCCTCAGGCTGCTGGTTCTCTGCTTGCCAACACTTTGCAGCTCTTTGCCATTTCTCATGCTTCCTTGTAGGGCAAAGGTCTTTGCTTTGTGCAGTGCCAGTCACTGTGTTCTGTTTCTATTTCATCACAAGTCAAATCCTGCCCACACCCTTTCAAAGCCATGAAGACCTGTGCAGTGGGTACAGGGGTGCTCTGCAGAAGCTCTCTGTGCTCCTAGCATGGAGGGAATTGGGGCCCATGGATCCACAACTAAGCAGTCCCATTGGCCGTGCTGCCTGGAGAGGAGCAACTGTGGAATGGAAGGAAATTCCTTCTCTCATGGCTCCTGGGGAAGATGGCAGCAGACAGACTTGTTACTGGAGCGGTGTGCTAATTTAGGATTTGAATCAACAATAGCAAATGGAAACAGATAGTCAATTCCTACACTGTAGTTCAGAGGGGAATGCATGAACATTTCTGTTTCTGCTCTGAGTGCTGTACCAAGGCATACTGGGAGGGCTAGAGGTAGCATTTTGTCTAGCTCTGCTTTGATTTTATTACAAATGACACTTGTTTGTGTCTAGACTGGTACTTGGCAACTAATTGATCTCCAGTAATTGATATGCTAACAATTATTTCTTTCATAATATGCTAATATGTGTACAATGACAAATCTTTTAATGCTACTGTGATATCTCAGAGGTAGAACTGGAAACTGAAAGAAAGACCCATAGATTTCTATTTATGTCAACACAGTGTGCACATATTTGCGTGTTCATGGTCATAGGAAACTGCTATCAATTGGTATAAAAATGAGAAAAAAAGGTCAAACCTGCTAGTTTCTGTTGATGTGAGAATTTCCCTCAGTGACTCCAAGTAGTTTTCTTTATTAAAAAAAAAAACATAAGGAAATGTACTCGTTTACTAATTAAACATTAGATTCTGACTAGGCCTAAATGGCCATTGTGACAGATAATGCAACTTATTGTATTAAGTTTATGAATCGGTTTTGTATTGCACGCAGTTCCAGGGGTGAGGGTCGTCACAGTTCTGCCAGGAACTAAGAACAGTAGCAGGTGATTAAGGTGCATTTCTTAGGTTCTAAGCAGGGTGGATTTGATTTAAATCAAATTGATTTAAATCACTAGTCAGGAAGACTCGATTTAATCATGGATTTCTACATAAAAGTGACAAGGAGTCCTGGGGCACCTTATAGACTAACAGACGTATTGGAGCATAAGCTTTTGTGGGTGAATACTCACTTCGTCAGATGCATGTAGTGCAAATTTCCAGAGGCAGGTATAAATATGCAGGCAAGAATCAGTCTAGAGATAACGAGGGTAGTTCAATCAGGGTCCAGGGAGATTGAAGTGTTCTCCAAAATATGCAACATACAAAAACCTGTAGGAGAACACTTCAATCTCCATGGACACACAATAGCAGATGTAAAGGTAGCCATCCTACAGCAAAAAACCGTCAGAACCAGACTTCAAAGAGAAACTGCTGAGCTTCAGTTCATTTGCAAATTTGACACCATCAGCTCAGGATTAAACAAAGACTGTGAATGGCTAGCCAACTACAAAAGCAGTTTCTCCTCCCTTGGTGTCAGGGCCGGCTCTGGATTTTTTGCCGCCCTAGGCAAAAAAGCCTCCCGCCGCCCCCCGCCCCCCCCGGCGAGGAGCGCGGCAGGGGAGAGCGCCGAGCCCGGCCGCAGCCCCGCTCTCCCCGGCCGACTGGAGCGCCGCGGGGAGGGCGGGGAGCCCGGCCGGGGCCCCGCTCTCCCCGACCTGCCAGAGCGCCAGGAGGAGGGCGGAGAGCCCAGCCGCGGCCCCGCTCTCCCCGACCGGCCGGAGCGCCGGGAGGAGGGCAGAGAGCCCAGCTGGGGCCCCGCTCTCCCCGGCCGGCCGGAGCGCCGGGAGGAGGGCGGAGAGCCCGGCCGCAGCCCCGCTCTCCCTGACCAGCCGGAGCACTGGGAGGAGGGCGGAGAGCCCGGCCGGGGCCCTGCTCTCCCCGACCGGCCGGAGCGCCGGGAGGAGGGCGGAGAGCCCAGCTGGGGCCCTGCTCTCCCCGGCCGGCCGGAGCGCCGGGAGGAGGGCGGAGAGCCCGCCGCGGCTCCGCTCTCCCCTGCGGCCCGAGGGGAGGGCGATGAGCCCGCTGCAGCTCCACTCTCCCCGGCGGCCGGAGCGCCGGGGGGAGGGCGGCGAGCCCGGCCGGGGCCCCGCTCTCCCCGACCGGCCGGAGTGCCGGGGGAGGGCGGCGAGCCCGGCCACGGCCCCGCTCTCCCCGGGTGAGCGCCGCCCCCCTCCAGGTGCCGCCCCAAGCACATGCTTGGAGGGCTGGTGCCTGGAGCCGGCCCTGCTTGGTGTTCACACCTCAACTGCTAGAAGAGGGCCTCATCCTCCCTGATTGAACTAACCTTGTTATCTCTAGACTGATTGTTGCCTGCATATTTATACCTGTCTCTGGAAATTTCCACTACATGCATCTGATGAAGTGAGTATTCACCCACAAAAGCTTATGCTCCAATACGTCTGTTAGTCTATAAGGTGCCACAGGACTCCTTGTCGCTTTTTACAGATCCAGACTAACACGGCTACCCCTCTGATACATAAAAGTGCATTCTTGTTGGTTGTTATAACCTTAATACATATTCTTCACAACTCAGAGATAGATATAGGTTTCATTTTTAGAAGGTACACACTATACATTTTTTAAGTGATTTATTTTAAAATCTTTTCAGATTAGTTTTACAGCTATATCAGAAAATGAATGATTGTTTGGTTATTTCATTTATCAAAGGTAATTGAAGCAGATATTTATAAAGTCATTGGGAGGTGAACTATCTCCAATTCAACAGGTTAATCATTAATATATGGAGGATTTTCTTGCCATGCTGTATTAGGAGACCATCACCAGACAGACATTTAAATTGTTTTATTTAACTAAAACAACAATGTTATGTATTCTGGATTTTTTTTCTTCAACAGCAAACATAATATTTTAACAAAACAAGCATATGAATTTTTGAATTTAGTTAAACATTCAAGTTTTTTAAAATCTGGTTTGTTTTTGTTAAAATTGTTTTTAACTAAAATAGTTAAATGAAATTTAAAAACAAAAATTAAATCAACTATGTCAGCCCGGTCAACATGAGAAACTTAATATTGGCTTCTGCAGCTAACTCAGTTGTCTTCACCTTCATTTTCCTGTTTGTTCATAATCTGGAAAAGAAAAAATAAGCTTTCCTGCTTTTTCAGGTCCCAAATGATTTCTCAATTTGGAATGAATTAGTCCAAAGGAAGAAAATATTCTTTCTATACCGGCAGAAGAAGCTACTGTTGTTAAAAGTGAGATTATCACTTCAACAGTCTCTGACTCCAAGTGTTTAAGTGACTTCCACCAATTCACTGGGGTGACTTTCTTTAAAACATCATCAGCAAACATATTTCTTGAATGGTTCACCCTTAGCTCTGAAGTTTATTTTAGTTGGCATTATGGAGGGATGATTGCTGGATGTCCATATCATAGCCAACTCCTCTTCTTCAGCAGTTAAGTACCTGGTATTGAGAATATTTGCAAGAAAATGAGCTGGAGATAGTGCTTATCCCATTTGTTTTTTTTAATGCTTATAATTTAACTCTGTCATTGTATATTTCTCTTAAGATCTCACTCAGTTCCTTCCATATTTCAACAGCGTCAGCAATAAAACAGCTATCTCCCTGCATTTTGTTCAAGGCTACAGAAATAGGCTTCAGGGTACTCAGCATGTGTTCAACATTTCTCTTAAGCCCAGTGTTGAGAACTTTGGCTGTGACAGTGCCATCTATTTTTTTCATGATTTTGTTCACAAACTGTCATCAGATTAGGCTAGTTCTTGATATAGTGCTCAAAACAGTCCACTACTGAGTTCCATTGCACGTCTTGTGGGAGAATTAGCTGGTTCCTCCCACTTTTTTCAGAGCAGCTGCTGCAAAGTGGTTGTTACGGAAGTATTTTGCAATTTCAACATTAGCCTTTATTTCTGGAACACTGAAGTCTTTGGCTAGGAAGTGCATCAAATGAGCACAGCAACCATATGTTATTAGCTTGGGACTCTCTTTACTCTCTTCTAAATAATTTCTTCTCATCTTGGATACATTTGCAGCATTGTCTGTGACCAAGCTGCATACTAGACATTTGAATTTTTTTTTCAGTTTGTTATAGCTTTTACTGTTACTTCTTGTATTCTGCTGTGTGTGCATTTCCTGATGTCTTCCTTACAGAAACAATTGATACATTCCCTTCTTCCTTTGTCACACAAGCACATACAACAGGATCATTGTGGACATTGCTCCACCCATCAAGACTCAGGTTAACAATTTCACCCTCTAGACCTTTTTCACACTGCTCAATTTCTCTTTCATACACTTTATCCAGCAATTTGCCTGAGACATCTGCTCTGTTGAGTGGACTGTATACTGGTCTTAATGATTGAACTATGTTAATGAAGTGGGAGTTCTCAATCATACAGAAAGGAGAGTTTGTTGCATAAACAAACCAGCAATTTTTTCATCAATTACCTCTTTTTGTAATATGCTGGTTCTTATCACAAATTTATCTATGGTTTCTGGATGATGGGGATTTTTTTTTTTTTTTTGCTACAGGCATTATACTGTGGCTATGTGACATATACGATGTGACTGAAACACTATCATTGGCAGATAACTCTGAAACTATAGAAAATGATGGTGATCTTGAAGGTGAATAGTCTTCAGAATCCTGTATGTTGAGGATGGATTCTCCTAAACAAAATAAGTCAATGCCGTTATTTAACTATTATTACCATACTGCACATTGCATTCACTGACACTCAGTACTACACCTCTACCCCGATATAACACGACCCAATATAACACGAATTCGGATATAACGAGGTAAAGCAGCGCTCCGGGGGGGCGGGACTGTGCACTCCGGTGGATCAAAGCAAGTTCGATATAACGCGGTTTCACCTATAACACGGTAAGATGTTTTTGGCTCCCGAGTACAGCGTTATATCGAGGTAGAGGTGTACTTTAAAGGTGAAATTGTAAAAGGAAGATCTGCCTATTTCAGCTATTTATTTTTTATCACAACTGCATCTAACATGATAGTACCATAGAGTAACAACTATATTTTTTGCTCAAACATGAGAATTCAAGAATAGTACATAAGGAAGACAGGCGGTCCTTAAGAAAAAAGTATGAAATAAAGAAGTTTACCAACCTAAAGATCCTGCATGTTCAGAAATGTTCCTTTCATCATCTTCAACACAGCTTCCTCCTGAGAAGGAACACTTCTCATGATGTTGTTTCATTCGGGCAACCAGACCTTGCATTTTTTTGTTGCACTGTTTGCATTTTGCATGCATGCCTGTCTTACCCACAGGTAGAGGAACTTCATTAAAATATTCCATACTGGGTCTCTTTTATGGCCTGCTGCCATTATAGGTTTTCCCTTCTAGTGAGAGAATGGTATGGTAGATCTCAAATCAATGAAGGCTACACTCAGAAAGACCTCAAGACTTCTGGAATATGCTGCTCAAACAGTTTCACTTTTGTTTCTACTGCCTGTCCCTCCCTTTTCACACTTATCTCCAGACTTTTCCTCGTGCAGATCTATTCCGACCCCAACAATCTTCTATTCATTAAACTTTTTGAAACTTTGCACTTTTAGAGAGAGGTAAAGGATTGACTCTGTAAACAAATTTGCAGAGGGACAATAGGGTTGAGGTCTGTTATTTCTCACCTCTATATATTATTTATTTATTTTAAAACAGTTTTGCTGTTAACAAGCATGTTATCTCTGGAGACACAAATCCACAGTTTGAGAACTGCAAAACTAAGCATCTCTGATGGTATCTTCTAGACTGAGCACTGAGTCCCATTGGGTTAACCTAAATAATCTATACAGAAGCCCCTGAAACCCCACAAGATTGGGTCCCTAATCCATGAACTATTGGAACTCATTTACATAACTTTTCTTAAATATTACATGAATATATTGTCTCATACTATAGAATTAATAATCACTATTCCATGATGAGATAGTTTTAATTAGGATACATTATAGCTCAAAGATATCTTTAGATAGGTTTTTTCCTCAAAAAGCATTTTATCAAAAAAATCTGATTTTAAAAAAATCAGATTTTATTTATATTTATTTATTTATTTAAATAATTGATTTTTATCCACCCTGGTTGTAAGCACCTCCTAAGAGGTACCTGGGGAGGCTTACGTATACTGGTTCAGACAGAGTTTTCCAGAGATCAATGGACAAATAAAGGGCTTTTAATATAAAAAGGCTGCATTTAAACCGATCCAGAAAATGGGTAGGGCCTTCTGTCAAAGGGGATCCTCACCCTCTTTCAGAAGGATTGGAAAGACTTTGGCTTACTAGGGTCCCATAAGACAGATGGCTGACCTCTGGTAAGCTGTTAATATGTGTATAGGAACTTTTATTATTTTACATGTTTTCTCTGTAATGCTTTTACCTTAAGAATAAATATGTTTGCTTAGAAAGAGTTGTATGGTAACTTGTAACTGTTGGCAATACATTGTTCATAGCCCTCAGTGAGGAAGCAATACACAGGCACTGGGTGTTAGGCAGATTGGCTTGCTGGGGATATCACAATGTAAGGTGGAGTTGTGTAGCCTTAAAACCCCCTGGTCAGAAGGGAGAGGGCTCAGGGCAGGGCCGGCTCTGGCTTTTTTGCCGGGGGGGGGGCGGCCGGAGCCCCTGGGGGAGGGCGGCGAGCCCCGGCGGCGGCTCCGGTCTCCCCCCCAGCGGCCAGAGCGCCGGGGGCAGGGCCGCGAGCCCCGGCGGCGGCTCCGGTCTCCCCCCCGGCGGCCAGAGCGCCGGGGGCAGGGCCGCGAGCCCCGGCGGGGGCTCGGCTCTCCCGCCCCTCCCCCGGCGGCCAGAGCGCCGGGGGCAGGGCGGCGAGAGGGCGGCAAGCCCCGGCTGGGGCTCGGCTCGGCTCTCCCCCGGCAGCCAGAGCGCCGCGCCGCCCCCCTCCAGGTGCCGCCCCAAGCACCAGCTTGGGTGCTTGGTGCCTGGAGCCGGCCCTGGCCCAGGGTCCCTGCCCAGAGACAGGCGATAGCTGGCGATCCCAGACCTGACTGAGTACTCCTGGAGTGGACCACAGAGAGGGGCAAAACAGGTGCATTTACCCTGAAACTATGACAGCCAAGAAGGGCAGTAACAAGAAGTAAGGACCCGGACCTTATTGCATGGCTTTAGGGCTGCTCACATCATGGCTCTTGGACTTAGTCAAGCACAGCTGCTGGACCCCGCCTCACAAATAGTTGGGGGGAAGGTGGAGTCTTGCAGCTCTGTTACCTCAGCCTGCTAGTCAGCAGAGTTGGCTGGGGATCAAAGGGGGACATAAACTATATCTTTCCCCGGGCTGCAGTGGATTATTTCCCCTGGAAACAAAGATGTACTAGTGGAGAGAATTGTAACTTTGAGACACAGTCCCTCCCAATGCTGATATAATTGGGCCGATTATAGCCTGTTCTTGCAAAGAGATCTGCATGGGTAAAGTCCTAATCCCATTGACTACAAATGACTTCAGTGAGCTCCACATGGGAATAAGTCTGCTAATGCAGATCTGCAGACCAGTCAATGCCCCTCTGCCAGAACTCAGAACAGCAAACCATGAGATTTTGTGCATTTCCTTTGAAGTTGGAAAACTTACCCCAAAGCAAGCCTATTTTTGAGTGGAAAATGCTGATTTTTCCCCAATTTTGCAAACAAATCCATTTGCACAGAAATATAATTTTTGTAATTTTAGGTATAATTTTAATCATTTTGCAAATATTTCACGGGGAAAAATTGTAAGGTCAGTATCAGGATCATTGTATTTTGATACTATGATTTACTAACCAGTGGCTGCAGTGGTTGGATCTGATTCACCACTATATACCTGGATTGCTAGTACCTCCATTGAATTTAACAGAGGGAAGTCAGTAAATTGAATACCAGGCAGTGAACTCAAAGGAGTTACTTACACCTGCTTAAAACCGGAGTAACACCACTGGGGGTCAGGCCCATTACTTCAAGATTGTACTTATATCGAGTGGTATTTTGTGAGATAATTATGTAAGGGCAAATTCTCACAACTACAGCAGCCCCCAAATGCTGTGGAATCATGATGGTTCTGCTGGGTAAGGAGGATTCTATTAAGAACATAAGAACGGCCATACTGGGTCAGACCAAAGGTCCATCAAGGCCAGTATCCTGTCCTCTGACAGTTGCCAATGGCAGGTGCCCCAAAGAGAATGAACAGACAGGTTATCATCGGGTAATCCATGCCCTGTCACCCAATCCCAGCTTCTGGCAAACAGAGGCTAGGGACACCAATCCTGCCCATCCTAGCTAATAGCCATTGATGGATGTATCTTCCATGAATCTATCTAGCTCCCTTTTGAACCCCGTTATAGTACTGGCCTTCACAACACCCTCTGGCAAGGAGTTCCAGAGGTTGACCATGCGTTGCATGAAAAAATACTTTCTTGAGTTTGTTTTAAACCTGCTACCTATTAACTTCATTTGGTGGCCCCTTGTTCTTGTATTATGAAAAGGAATAAATAACCCTTCCTTATTTACTTTCTCTATACCACTCATGATTTTATAGCCCTCTATAAAAGTAGCTCTTTGCAGTCTGCCTGGGACTTAACTATCTTGAGTAGTTTTGTATCATCTGCAAATTTTGCCACCTCACTGTTTACCCCTTTTTCCAGATCATTTATGAATATGTTGAATAGGACTGGGCCCAGTACAGATCCCTGGGGGACACCACTATTTACCTCTCTCCATTCTGAAAACTGACCATTTATTCCTACCCTTTGTTTCCTATCTTTTAACCAGTTACCAATCCATGAGAGAACCTTTCCTCTTATCCCATGACTGCTTATTTTGCTTAAGAGCCTTTGGTGAGGGACCTTGTCAAAGGCTTTCTGAAAATCTAAATACACTATATCCACTGGATCTCCTTTGTCCGCATGCTTGTTGACCCCCTCAAAGAATTCTAGTAGATTGCTAAGGCATGATTTCCCTTTACAAAAACCATGTTGACTATTTCCCAACAAATTATGTTCATCTATGTGTCTGACAATTTTGTTCTTTACTATAGTTTCAACCAATTTGCCCGGTACTGAAGTGAGGCTTACTGACCTGTGGTTGCCAAGTCACCTCTGGAGCCCTTTTAAAAAATTGGCGTCACATTAGCTATCCTCCAGTCATTTTGTACAGAAGCTGATTTAAATGATAGGTTACAGACGATAGTTGTTAGTCCTGCAATTTCACATTTAAGTTCCTTCAGAACTCCTGGGTGAACACCATCAGGTCCTGGAGACTTATTACTGTTTAGTTTATCCATTTGTTCCAAAACCTCCTCTAATGACATCTCAATTTGGGACAGTTCCTCAGATCTGTCACCCAAAAAGAATGGCTCAGGTTTGGGAATCTCCCTCACATCCTCAACAGTGAAGACCGATGCAAAGAATTCATTTAGTTTCTCCGCTATGGTCTTATCGTTTTTGAGTGCTCCTTTAGCATCTCGATCGTCCAGTGGCCCCACTGGTTGTTTAGCAGGCTTTCTGCTTCTGATGTATTTAAAAAAATTTTTGCTATTACTTTTGGAGTCTTTGGCTAGCAGTTCTTCAAATTCTTTTTTGATCTTTCTAATTATATTTTTACTCTTCATTTGCCAGAGTTTATGCTCTTTTCTATTTTCCTCATTAGGATTTATCTTCCACTTTTTAAAGGATGCCTTTTTGCTTCTCACTGCTTTTTACTTTGTTTAACCATGGTGGCTCTTTTTTGGTTCTCTTACTGTGTGTTTTTTAAATTGGGGTATACATTTAAGTTGAGCCTCTATTATGGTGTCTTTAAAACGTTTCCACGCAGCTTGCAGGGATTTTACTTTTGGCGCTGTACCTTTTAATTTCTGTTTCACTAACCTCCTCGTTTTTGTGTAGTTCCCCTTTCTGAAATTAAATGCTACAGTGTTGGGCCACTGTGGAGTTTTCCCCACCACAGGGATGTTAAATTTAATTATATTATGGTCACCATTACCAAGCGGTCCAGCTATATTCACCTCTTGGACCTGATCCTGTGCTCCACTTAGGACTAAATCAAGAATTGCCTCTCCTCTTGTGGGTTCCAGGACCAGCTGCTCCAAGAAGCAGTCATTTAAGGTGTCAAGAAACTTTATCTCAGCATCCCTTCCTGAGGTGATATGTACCCAGTCAATATGGGGATAGTTGAAATCCCCCATTATTATTATTATTATATTATTGAGTTTTTTATTTTAATAGCCTCTCTAATCTCCCTGAGCATTTCAGAGTCACTAACACCATCCTGGTCAGGTGGTCTGTAATATAGCCCTACTGCTATATTCTTATTTTTCAAGTATGTAATTACTATCCATAGAGATTCTATAGTACAATCTAGTTCACTTAAGATTTTTACTTCATTTGATTCTACGCTTTCTTTCACATCTAGTGCCACTCCCCCACCAGCACGACCTGTTCTGTCCTTCTGATATATTTTGTACCCTGGTATTACTGTGTCCCATTGTTTATCCTCATTCCACCAGGTTTCTGTGATGCCTGTTATATCAATATCCTCATTTAATACTAGGCACTCTAGTTCACCAATTTTATTATTTAGACTTCTAGCATTGGTATATAAGCATTTTAAAAACTTGTCATTTTTTGGCTGTGCATGATGTAATTGAATGGGACTTTTTTCATTTGACTGTTTCTCATCAGATCCTCCCTGTATTTTATCATTTTCCATTCTCTCCTCCTTATTAGGACATAGGGAATCTCCATTTATAGATTCTCCCCTAAGGGTTGTCCGAACCATATGATCCTCTGCACCTGTCGGCTTTCCCCCAGCCCTTAGTTTAAAAATTGTTCTACGACCTTTTTAATTTTAAGCGCCAGCAATCTGGTTCCGTTTTGGTTTAGGTGGAGCCCATCCTTCCTGTATGGGCTCCCCCTCTCCCAAAAGCTTCCCCAGTTCCTAATAAATCTAAACCCCTCCTCCCTACACCATCGTCTCATCCATTATTTTCCCCCTCTGAAATTTAACATGAAATATTATTTCATTCCATACCAAAATGGTTTTTACCCACTGGTGTAACTACATTGATTTCAGTGGAGTTGCTTTTCACTGACACCAGTATAAGTGGGAGGAGAACCAGGTCTATTACAGTGATTATTATCCTAAGTGCAGTTCATTCTACTGCTTGTAAATGACAAGAAATGTTTAAACATTCAGTCAATTTTGTTTTCTTCACTTGACATATGGCTGGATTCAGAAAGCAACATGTTTCTGAAATCTGGAGTGCCACCTCCCTTAACTAGAGTTTCTAAGGACGTTTGCTTTCCATTGAAGTTACAAGAAAAAATAGTTTACCTCACCGTCATGTTCTACTAGTATCGAAGTACAGCTTAAGGTTAGTGGGGAGGAAATGTATGTGCCTTTTAATATGTGACTCTTGCATGTCAAAAAAAGATACATTTTAGCTGCAGCCTTTACTGCTCGTTTAGATTAAATGGATGTGATTCCCTGAATGTATGTTAACATTAAAACAATGTAATCAAGAATTAATGTCTAGTCGGAATTGGATTTCTTCAGCCAAATAAATGTATCACAACTGGTTTAGACAGCACAGTTATACCCTATTTGGCTCCTTTGAGACTAGACCTTTGGAGCAGAGACAGTAAAGTGTTAACACATCACTGGTACTATACAAACAATGAGTCTTAATACACTTAATGCTTGATCAAACATATAGTAACACAGGGAGTGCTGTTAAAACCTTAAAAGATATGCTAGTCAGGTTGCTGAAAAACAGCATTCACACAGGTGATGCTGCCATTACACCTTAACTTAGAAGCACATAAATACGGATACATCCAAATCTGAAAAGCTTCAGAACTCTGCAACTGGCTGATTAGCTAAAATGAAATAGTGGAGCTGGGCAAACCAACAACAGATTAGAGCTACTGCAAAAACTATCCTGGGATTATTTGTTTGAATTTTGAAATGAATTTACTTGAGCTGTATTGGTGCCCCTTACATTTGCTTTCTATAACTATTCTAGCCAACAACTTCACTGATGGGAATGTTCACAGAAAATACCGGAAAATATTTTGGAAAGCAAATGTTGCAATTGCAAACAATATCCACATTGGAGAGACCTGGTTGTACAAGTTCTGGTCCTGCAATCTTATATCAAAAACTTACCATGTGACCCATGTGGCTAATCCAACCTAAGCAATCCATGTCAAACTTCAAACACCCAATGCCTGCAACAAAAATCTCACAAAAGAATCTACAGATCAAGAATTATTTGCAGAAATTATTTGGCAAATGCACTAGAAAAACAAATTTGAAAAAATCTTGATCTTATGGGTTATGTCTACACTGCATCTGGGACTGTGCCTCCCAGACAGCAGATGGACACATGCTAGCTCTGCTTGAGCTAATAAACTAAAAATAGCAGTGTGGATGTTGTGGCACCGGCTAGCCACTAAAGTACATGCCCACCTGAGCCCTTGGGTCCACATTCAGGTGGCTAAGCCCATCCTGTAATGTCCACACTGCTGTTTTTAGCACCCTAGTTCAAGCAAATCTAGTGTGTATCTGTCTACCCAGGCTAGGAGTCATGCTCCAAGTTGCAATGTAGACATACCCGTAATGAGAAATTCATGAACAAAAAGAGACAAAATATGTTGAATAAATTCATCATAACTTATTAATGTGGTTGTAGAAAAGAGATTAAATAGCTGCATATGAAGGAGATCTCTTTCAAACCATTAAAGAAACTGGTGTGACCAGCTGTCATGGGGCCAGTACACCCCGACACCCTAGGGTGGGGCAAGGGCGCAGTTAAGTTAATAGGGTTGCGCTCAGCCTCAGGGCTGCATGGTCCAATGGCCAGCATCACTAGGGCTCCCCTCGTCTGCAGGGAACTGCAGCTACTGGCCAGATTCAATAGGGCTCCCCTTGGCTGCAGGGAAGTGTGGCCCAAGGGTCAGAGTCAATAGAAGGGGATGTTTGGTGGGGAGGGCTCCCTGCTCCACCAGGTCCCAGCCCAGGGCCCTGGTAGTGGTGGGGGGCTTTATCACAAAGTCGGCGGGGAATCTGCCCGCAACACACTGACTGCTGCAGGGACTCTGGCTAGTCCCTCCCTGGGCTGCTTCCGACTGTGACTCTTGTAGCTGAAGTTAGGGTGTTTGAGGGGTCTCAGGGTGCCTCCGGTGGTGACTGCAATATCCCTAGGGCATCCGTGGGTGCTTGGGTGCCTGCCTGGCCTCGGCATCTCCTGCTCCCTCAGTCCGGGATCCAGGCTGCTCCTTGTCTGGAGCTGGTGAGGTGTATCCTTCCTCCTCAGCAGTCCGCCCACATTGAACTAGGATGCTCTCTTTTATGCTGCAGCAGCAGTTGGAGCATGCCCAGCAGGATCGAGGGGGGGTGGCTTCTGTTGCTAAGAGCACTGCCTTAACCCCTTCCACTCCAATGCGGGGCCAGTACACCCCAATCACACCAGCTCAGTGTAATCTCTGCATATTTATATTCCAAAATGTTCTATTATTATTATTATTATTATTTTTATTACCATATTGTCTAGGTGCCCTAGTCATGGATCCCATTGTATTAGGAGCTGTACAAACAGAACAAGAAGACTATTCCTTCCTCAAAAAGCTTACAATCTAAGTATAAGTCACAAAACAGATGGATACAGACAGATGGATGAAGTACAAGGAAACAATCACGCAATATTGGTCAACATGATAGGCAGTGGTCTCAGCATGCTAAAAGTCTAACGGTTGTCAAGTTTTTTTTCGTAGGCATCATGGAAAATGAGAAGGTGGGGTTTGAAGGAGAATTATGAGGTGGCTTTGAAAATGTTATAGGGAGCTCCTCATAAGCATGAGGGCTGGGGGTTGGCAGGGCAGACCTTGCAATGGGAGACAGGGGACAAAGAGTTAAGCTTGGAGGCGGGTGAAGCATGGAGAGAACAAATCAACAACCATATCAATGGAAAACAGGGAAGAGAATCATAGAATATCAGGGTTGGAAGGGACCTCAGGAGGTCATCTAGTCCAACCCCCTGCTCAAAGCAGGACCAATCCCCAGACAGATTTTTACCCCAGTTCCCTAAATGGCCCCCTCAAGGATTGAACTCACAATCCTGGGTTTAGCAGGCTGACAGCAGACAAGATATCATCAGTACTGATGGACTGGATGTCAAAGAGAAGCTGAGTGACAGGGTTATGTTAAAAGAGACCAGATGAAGGTTGGAGAAGAAAAAAAAACTCAGCAACAGAGGATGAATGACTGATAAGCATTTTGTTTGAAAGAGTTAACTAGGTTGAAAACGCGAAAAAAAAATGTCTTCCAAAATGTTTCTAGGCAAAGTATCTAATACATTAATATGACAAATATTTGTTTTTAAATCTAAATGTTATGCCCTTTTAAGATAATGCCAGACATCTCATTCAATCCCATCTTTATGCTTATCTCCATGTATCAGGACGCTGACATCTCATAAAACATTTGTAATTACAGTATTATTAGCATTATAAACTCTAAAGTTCCCTGGAGTCATAAAGGCACTGAAAGCAATTATCATGAAAGATTGCTTTAACAGCTAGGTTTCTGGTCTCAGCGAAGGGCCCAATCCTGAAAACACTTCTTACAAGCATAGTGCTTGCTACTAGAGCTGGTTGGGAAATAATTTTCTAACTAAACGTTTTGTCATTGGAAAATGGCTACTTGCTGAAAACAACTGTTCACGGGAAAGGGTCAGTTTTGACTAGTCCCCCGATTTGAAAAAAAAATGAAAAAAGTTTTGAAATAGTCAAAATATCCCACTTTGACAAATTTAGACTGAAAAATCTCATTTTTTGGTTCAAAATGACTTTTTTTTTTCAAAATTTTAGTTAATTTATACTTAAAAGGTCAAAAAGGTCAAGATCAAAATGAAATGTTTTGATTTCACCTGATCAAAAACGTTTTTCAAATGATAGGTTCATGAAATTTTGACTTTTTGTCCTGATTTGAGGCCAGGAAACTTTTTTGAAATCTCAAATTCTGATGGGAAGATCATTTTCCTCCCAGCTCTACTCTTACTATGCCTTAAGTCAATAAGATTGCTCAGAGTAGTAAGCATTATGCATGATGGTGTTTTAGGATTGGTTCCTATATACAGAGATCATTTGGTGCCTCAATAGATTTCTCACACTCTTTCAGGAATAGCCCTTTCACTGGAAAACTTCTCCAGTCACTGCTTAGTTTGGCTAAGGAAACTTCGGCTGTTTTTTTGGTGTTTTACACAAATATACATCAGAGTTCCTACGGTACATCCTTACCATTGCAGCACATGACTGTTTCTGTGGCAAGGTTTCAGATGCCAGGGCTCAGCAGAGACACAGAACTATTCTGCTGACATGCCCTGGAAGGCAGATCAAGGGAGTTGTGTTAAGTCAAATCTAGGAGAATAAGGGTTTGAGAGTGTTTCTAAGGGAAGGGAGAAACAGGGATGAGGGCTAGAAGCTCAGTAGGAGGTTTGGGCTGAGATCTGTTTATTGAAGTTAATATTGAGGTCCAAGTCCAGGAAGGAGTATGTTTGGACCTGATGCAGTGCCCGTACTGCTTACAGTTTCCATTTCTCTTTGTGGTAGCCTTTTACATATTTGGGGGGGGGGCGGTTGGCGGGGGACAGGGAGATTTTATTAATTAGGGAGAGGTACAAACCAGAATCTTGTGCATCTCTCTGCACCCCTTTCCAATTTGGTGGGATCAAATGAAAACCATCTCCACATCACCCCTGGGTTTGAAAACCTGCAGAGATTTGCCATATCCACCACTTAGTGTTGGGGTGAAACAGGAGGGCGAGAAAGTGAAGGGTGTGGAGTACGAGCATGTACAGCTGTTTCCTAGGCATGGTTCAGAAATGGACTGGCTGCATGCAGCTGGCTCGGGAACAAAGGGGTGCAGCCGGGGAGGTTCATGGGGCTGGGGCCTGACGGTGAGGCCCACAGGGCCAGGGGTGGATGGGGAGCACCCTCCCATAGGACCTGCTCGAGGAAAGCCCGAGAGGTGGATGGTAAGACTGCCCTCACCACCTGGCGTATACGCTGGAGGACACGAGGGGTGGAGTGCCCCTGGCACCAGCTGAGCACCAGGGGTCTACCCTGTCCCTCAAGTTGTAGTCTAGGAGGTCTCCGATCCTGGTGGTACCAGCCAGGACCAACCTCCAGCATATTGAGTGGGACTGCACCACCTGCACAGATCGAGGTTGTGTAGCATGGGCTCCGTGAGGAGATCTTCCCTCTCGGTGGCCGCTATGGAGCTGGTCGCCGAGACCAGCTTGCAGGTCCTGAGGAGATCCTGGTAGAAGACCAGCAGCTTGAAGAGGTCTCATGGAAGACCCCTCAGATGGAAGTAGAAGAACTGCTGGTTGTATCGGAGCTCTCGGAGGTGGCAGAGGAAGGCATGCACCAGCACGTTCCAGGCTGGCTACCTGCACTGTAAAGGAGTTCTCTGCAGGGTCTGGAGGCGGAAGACATGGACCTGACTGCAGAGGCAAAGCAGGTTGGAGCACTTCCAAGAGACTGAAAGACACAGTTGGTGATTCAGTCACTGGCATTATGGTCTTTGAATCCCTTTTGACCCAGTGTCTCAGCCTGGAAGTAGGGAGCATAATTCTGCTAGAGGGGAAGTTGTCCTGACCAAATTCCAACACGGGGAACTATATACTGCCTACCTATCACCCCCTTTCTCTGCCGTTGTGCTTAGATGCTTTGTCCTGGCCCCAGTGACATCAATGGAAGTTTTTCCATTCTCTTCAATATGGCCAGGATTTCATCTATTATTTTATTTCCCTTCCTTTCCTAAATTATTATGCAGCATGTTAAACAACATTCTACCCTAAAAACAGCTGCATTTCAGTGGTAGATGGAGTGAACTATATGGGATTCTGTCTTTAACTCAGAAGAGTAAGAGGAAGCTAAATTAATGTTTGCAAAGCACTTTGAGAGTCTCTGGTGAGAAGTGCAAAGTGTGATTACTAATTTATTATTTAAGAAAACAATCCCAGCCGAAGGAAAAAGCCAGTGGGTATCACTGAAAAGAGGTAAAATTAGGTCAGCTTTCTGACTTCTTGGAAATGCTTTTGGAGCGAATATATTTTGAAAACGAATGCTCTGTCCTTCTATTATTTCCATCTTTTGAAATTTCAGATCTTTTCAGTCAACACCACCAGAGAGAGAGAGAGATTTGGACAGTCTGGTCAAGATTCTCCTCTGTTCTATGCTTATGTAAATTAGGGTTAGCGTCATTAAAGTCAATGGTGTTACGTGGTATAAAATCCCATGTCAGAGAAGAATTTTTGTGATTGAAAAGATGAAAGGTGCTACCTCCAAATTATTGGTTAGATGAGCAATTCACACTGACATCTGTATTAATGGTGCTCAATGGATTAATTAGGGTCTGTCACTGCAGTACCTTCAGTAATTTCTTGCACATACTGAAATTGTTCTGGGCTCCATCAGCGTGCATCCCATGGAACACACTATTCCTAATTCATTTTCCCATGTGTGATTTAAAAGAACACTTGAATTTTATAGCCCCTATTGGCAAAATGCTTTCAGACACTCCTGACTGGCTCCAGACTAATTAGAGACCTCTTCCCTTGCCTAATTGAGAATGGAGCCATTCTGCTTTTCTTAGGATGCATTTTTAAGTCCCCTGAATGCCTGGCAACAACCGTATGAGACGTATTGAATTATCATTGGGAGATATGAATACCTTTTGAACAAGAGGTAGCAGAGGAGAAATAAATATTACACTCATGCCCTGCTCAGGTGTGTCTACCCCTGAAAAAAATTGAGCTTAAGATTTGCACCTTAAAATAGTTTCAGATATTACAGATGGGAAGTGCACAAAAATTGTAATTGTCTGGTTATCTTAAAAAACAATAACAAGAAAATGAAAGGAAATTGATGGGGGGGAAGAGACCTTGTAAAGTTGGCCTGAGACTTGCCAGGTGAAATGATAAATGGTTATGTCAACCAGCTCGCTATAACCATAGAGAAAAGCGTAGGCCCTTGCTATCACAACTTATCCCACAGTCATATTAAGTTTTATAAATCAAGGTGGTTGTTCATGAGCATGAATGTTGAAAGAAAGAAGGCATCATAGTATATGTCCCCTTAGAGGGTGGCCACTTAATGCAGTGTATATGAACTCATTTTATTGTTTACACAGGATTTAATTTCACTACCCTCAAACCACCATGGCATTACCCATGTCCTACTTTCAAGTGTGTGTGAAATGTCACTTGGAAATGTCCCGTAAAAAAAACAATTCTGCATTGGCCAAGAGGTAACTTAATGGGTCCGTTCCATTTCTAGGATACCATAAATAAGAGAGACAAACCAGCACCTCTGAGAGTCATTCAACTGGGAGTCACAGAAAAATGGCAATATTTATATATTAAAAAGGATAATGCTTATTAAAATGAAGACTTACATTTAAACACTAATGTAAAGTAGCTTTTTACATTAAGCCTCTAAATATGTAGATGCTGTATTTGGTGTAAAGAATTAGAGAGGGGGCATAGTTATAATAATGGTTGATAGAAGAATTGTAAATAATGAGTTGGAGCAAGTGAAAGCTAATGGAAGATAAACACAGTTCAGAGATAACTACTTCTATTCCTCTCATTTTCATGATGCGCCTTGGGTACTGTAGGAATTAATGCCACATCTGGCAGTACTCAGGGATTTTCTCCATATTTATAATACTCTGCACATATCCACAAAAACTCTTAGGGCTGGTCCACAATACCCGCCTAATTCGGCGGGTAGAGATCGATCTTCTGGGATCGATTTATCGCGTCTCATCTGGACGCGATAGATCGATCCCAGAAGCGCTCCCCCGTCGACTGCGGAACTCCTGCTCGCCGAGAGGAGGAAGCGCTGTCGACGGGGGAGCCTGCCTGCGCCGCGTGGACCCGAAGTAGGTACTTTTAGTTCGATATAGGAAACATCGACTTCAGCTACGCTATTCTCGTAGCTGAAGTTGCGTTTCCTAGATCGATCCCCCGCCCCAGTGTGGACCAGCCCTTAGATCAAGGGGAAAAAATAACACAACAAAGTTCAAAGCAAATAACTGCAGAATAATAAAGACTCAGTCAGTGTCATGAAAGGTGAGAAAAGGAAGGAGTGACGGAAGTCCTAAGGAAAGCAGAGCCACAGCATTACTGAAGGATGCACATTGGAAAGTTGGAAAATGAATCTCAGTACGTGGAATGGTGACTGTGAGAGTTTGAAAATAACTGGCCGTGAAACTCACAAGCTTCAAGAAAACAATGGTAACTTTTGTCAGACTGAAGCTGGTGCAGCCAGAGGAAACATAAAAGATGTAAGTAAATCAAAACGCAATTTAACTGAAAGGAGAGCAGGAAATGCAGCCAACAGCAGTACAAGTCATAACAGCACTAGCAACAGCCTAGGCAGCAGATCTGGTTAACATTAAGGGAAGTATAAGTAACAC